>NW_023458563.1:19299771-19328968 GCF_013731165.1 Rhagoletis pomonella
AATCCTATGCACTACAATCTAAGGAAAAGCAAGTACAACATTTCAAATTTGAATTAAGGGAATTAGTTAAGAGAAATATGTTTCAACAAATGGGTGTCAAACGAAAGGGGGTTCAGAAGGTAGTACATAGTTTGAAAATATTATAAAGAGGGTTGCCACCTGCTTGAAATGTCGAATTTAGTTAACTTATCCCCAAGTTATATACAATGTCAAAATATGTATGTCAAACAAAAGAGTGTTAGAGGTCTTTAGTTTGAACACTAAGGATATTTTCGAGGTATAGGAAGAAGGTTTGCTCCTGTTTAAAAATTAAATTCTTATTATTACATAAGTTAAATGAATTATTAAAATGTGGGTATCAATCGAATGACGTTTGAAAAATCTTTATTTCTGAACTATATTTAGTGGTGTTGCCACGTGTTTAAAAAATAAAATTCAAGTTCATTCATCAGTTAATTAAAATATGTATCGCAATGTCAGACGAAGGATAATTAAGAATTTCATAGTGCGAAACTACATTTGAAGAGGGTTGCCAACTGTTATTTAAAATATGAAACCTAAGGAAACTTGAGTTTGAACATTTAGAATGTTTGAAGTTAGTTGCTACATTTTTATAAAGTAACATTAAAATTATTTAATAAGTTCGATGAATTATTAAAATGTGGGTATAACCGAAATGATTTTGATAAGGCTTTATTTCTTAAATATATTTAGATGGTTTGCCACCTGTTTAAAAGATCCAACTCAACTTAAATTAGGGATATTACCTAATTAAAATATGTATTAAAATTTGGGTGTTTATAATGGTGTCAAACGAAAGAATATTAAGAAATCTTTAGTTTGATCAATAGAAATATTTTTAGGTGTTTGTAGAGGGTCGCCACTTGTTCGGAAATTCATATAATTTAAAAATGGGGTTGAAAAGGCTTTATTTCTGAAATATACTTAAGAGCGTTGCCACGTATTTTATAAGGTGCTTTAAAATTATTTTATAAGTTAAGTGCTTTTTTATTATTTTTTTTTATCAATCGAAACGGGTGTGAAAAGGCTTTAAGGTAGTTTCTGCAATCCACTTCCGAGCAATATGAAACTAGAATCGCTTATACATACCTTGAATAACAGTTGAAGTAGTTTGTAGGTTTTTGAAATTCTATCTTGGGCGTTTTAACACGATGCGGGTTCACTAGTTAATTTTAATGTGCCTTGTAGAGTCTTGCGACATATAGACCCCTTTCATATTGGCACAAGAAAGACCTTATATTGCTTTAATGTCCCGATTAATAGAAAACTGTTCTAATTGAATAAGCTCTTTGTTTCTTTGGACCTTGATCTTTCAACTTCTAAGGAGGCCTTAAAATATAATTTAAAATCATCATGTCTGGGGATGGGCTTAAGTGATGCTATATCAGTCATACTGGTGTGCCAGGCACAGCACCATCAACCGAGAGGGGTACTAGGTATAGGACTGGAATCTGCGGTTGCTCCCCCGAAGTTCGTGTGGCGGCCGTGGGCTGCAAACCTCCAGTGTGGGCGGAGACTGCCCTACATGAAGTGGTACGTACAATTGAGAGTTCGCTCTGATATATACAATTTACAATGGCGTCCTTGTATGACATCGAGGGGGCCTTAAATTATGTCAGTGTAGATTCCATCCATGAGGCACTTACAAAAACAGAGATTGATCACTGTGTCCGGGCTTGGATAGTGTCTTTGCTAAGGAGCAGAGAAATACATGCCGAATTTTGGTACCAAAGCAAGGCCGTATATGCAGTGAGAGGCACTCCATAGGGAGGGGTGCTATCACCGTTACCGTGGCTCATGGTCTTAAACAAACTACTGGTAAAGCTGGACTCTCAAATCAAAGCGGTGGCTTGCGCCGACGATGTAGCGATACTGGTATCGGGTCAGTTTCCTTCGGTCATAAGTGAAATTACGGAAGGGATCTGAAGATAGTAGATTCCTGGGCCACAGGCGTAAAACCTGAAAAAACTGGCCTTATGCTTTTCACAAAAAAAAAGAAGATTACCCTATTTTACTAAACCAAGGTTGCGAGGAACGGAACTGGATCTGTCAAACAAGGTGAACTACCTTGGAGTTATTCTGGATCCCAAACTCTCTATGCAGCCAAGAGAATGTTGGGCAACAGATGGGGTTTGAAACCAATAATGGTGCCCTGGATGTGCACAGCTATAGTCCGACCCATAATCTCTTACAAGGTGGTGCACATAGGAGTATTTGTACAGGAAACCCGGTCAAAAGTCAGATTTACCAATTTTGGCAAAAGTCCATTTAAATATACTATTCCTCAAACAAAGTAACCGATCTATAGGGATGAAACGATACCATAGAAGTATCGATACCTGAACTTGGAAGAAGTATCGATACCCACAAAGTATCGGGCTAAAAGTATCGATACCTAGTTATATCGATATTTGTACCTATATAAGAATTGAAATATGTTTATGTTTGTTTGTATTAAAAAACGCTATCACATATGTGCCAAATTAACTTATGTGACTATCATTATTGATTTTAGATTAATCTTTTAGATTTTTTAAGAAAAACTTCCAAGTTTTAAAACAAGCTTTACTAGGATGGACCCTTAAAAAACAAGAAAAAGTATAAAGTCCAATAAATTATTTTTAAAAAGTATACAGAATTTGCTTCTTTTTATGTACGTATTTTATTTGTTTGTATTTATTTCATACAAATTAATTAATTAATAAAAAATACCTGTATTATAACACTGTTCAACAGCATTTTTGCAGAGTAACAGTGCTATATTTCTGGAAGAAGTTATCATGTTTATCATTTTTAATGAGACGATAATAGGTCTTTCTTTGTACAAAGGAAACTTTTCTTCTACATCAAAGCTCTATGTGGCTGTTCTAGAATTTGTATTTTTGGCATTTTGTCTGATGGCCATGAAATAAAAAAAGAAAGAAATTTAGACGCAAATCAATTTCTTTCGGAAATATACCATGGTCATTCTAATAAAAATTAAGAGTATATACTAATTTGTACAATTTTTTAACTAATACGTTAGGCACTATAAGCCGTCAATTGAAAAACTGAATTTTGTCGCGCTGCCCAAAAAATTAATTTTTCCAGATGCTTTCCAGTAAGTCGATTTCTTGATGATTGTGGCCCCAGCTTTTGAAAATAATCTCTCGCATGGTACGGAAGTCGCAACTATATGAAGATACATGCGCGCCTATTTGTATAACATTGGATAGGTTGATTTTAAATCCTCCCATTCCTCTAACGGATTGGATTTTAAAGAGCAGACGGGGTTTGATAAATAAAGCTACAACTCATCACCTTTTGTCGAGTGTTTTCGTTTTTGTTCAATCGCAAGCTTTTTTATGTTGGTACCAAAAGTCAAAATCTTCTTTAACAACGTCTTCTTCGGAGCTGGTATTAGCGTCTAGTTGAATAAGACTTCTTAGTTTAAAAATTGCCCGACCGCAAGCGTTCGCATCTTGAAAATGCAGATTCTTGAAGCGATGATCGAGGATAGTTCCTAAAGCTGCGTAGGTGTTGTGTTCAATGAGACCAAATCTTTTACTACACTCCGCCAGGGGTTTCGTTTGTAGTTGGGTGACACAATCAGATGTTAGGCAGTTAACCATAGGTATGATCTTAGAAAGCGTGACATAATTCTGTCCTGAAGATTCTTTGGATACGAGCTCGAAAGGCTTCAGTAGCTGAACTATTTGCTTCAGTATTTCTATTTCATTTTTTGCTATCATTTTAGGACTGTCTGTAGCATCAAGTATAAGTTGAGACGAAATTTTGGACATATCCAAAAATCTTTCCAGCATGTAAAAGAGTGAATTCCAGCGCGTTCTAACGCCTAGGATGAATTTCTTGGTGGATCCTTCCGGAACTCTTGCTCGATCCAATTTGCAGGTTCATTCACTACCAAAGAAATAGAACGCGCACCCTTTCTCGTTCAAAAGTATCGAGTACAAAATTACTTGGTATCGGACGAAAAGTATCGAGTATGTACTTGTATTTACTAGTACCGTTTTATCCCTACCGATCTGTTGAAAGGTAGCCATGAAAACTCCTGTTGTGATCGTTTCTGCTTTTGTTCTCCAAGCTTTCAGTTGTTCTACTTGTTTCTTCGTTAATTGTGTTTTAGTGAAGACCTATTTCAACAAAAAACCTTTTGAAGATGGGAGAAGAAGGTCATTTCTATAATTTAAAACTAAATATAAGTGAATTTCTTTTAATATGTCCTTCTTTTAGAAAAGTTAAGATTGCTCCATTTTGATCTGTTTTTTGAAATAAAAATTTTAAATATTGGTATTTTTGTTTATTTCACAAGGTTTGTCAATATTTGGTTCCATGAAATATATGTAACTAAATCTATCGCTTAGCAATCAAAGCAAAAGTAATTTGCTCACATGTGCTCCATTTTTATTTTCGAAGGACAAAATACGATGAGTCGGAAGATTGTAATTTTAGTTTTTATTTGCAGAAATTTTCAATGTCTAGTTATAAGGAGAGTCGATTGTCGCATTGTTGCAAAGCTGTAAGTCAGGCCTTTAATTTGGTAAAAATTACGTAACGATCGAATACTATTTGTTAAGGATCTATTGAAAAAACTCAATCCAAAGCTAGTGTTTTCTTCATCTGTAAAAATAACTTAAAAATATAAGGAAAGGAATGCCGAAAACTGTATTCTACGGTCAACAGATTTCATCGGAGCTGGTTGCCCACATTTACTGAGCTGCATAACCTTTATTTTAAAGTCCTCGTGAGATCCTTTGAAGGACTATGAAACTGTACAATAATACTCTCTAATCGGCTTCGGCGAAAACGATTGTGTCCTTGGAACAACTTACCGCAGTCTTGAAGAAGGAAGTGCATATCCGAACTTGTCGGCCAGTGTTCTATAAAAACGAGTTTGAAAAAGTTTTTTGTGGACTTATGGTAACTGAATATAAGAAAATATGCCACGAAAATTATCATAAGATAAGCGAAATTAGTAATTCTTATCCTATAAATCCCCAATTATGATTAAGTTTCATGTTTTGTTTTATTACTGAGTAGAAAACCACATAAAATAATTTTTACCGGTTTTACTATGCAAATACTCCTCTGTGCGCTGGTCTGGTGGAAAACCCTTACTAAGGATTACGTACGGATTACGTTTTGGACGTCCCTCTTGACTTATTACCCATAGATATCGTTATCGAAAATTCATCTGCTAACAGCGCTATCAGACTGCGTGCCCTGGTGCTCTGGAAGGAAAGACCGTAGACCGTCTGAAATTAAAGCGCTGCCCACTTCTTGCAGGTCTTAACTGTCTTTACGGATGGGTCAAAGATAGAATGCGGAGTTGGTGCTGGGATTTTCATTGAGCAATATAACCTAAAGTTATCCTTCCGCCTACCAGACTGTGCAAGCGTTTTCCGAAACGTTTGCTATTAAGGGAGCAGTAAGGTACATCAAAGAGAATGCTATTCAGGCACTTTCTTCTGCATCTATTAGATTTCAGCTAGTGGATGAATGTAGGAGAGAGCTGGCCTATATTTCTGATCAATACAAAATTACTCTAATATGGGTCCCGGGACATAGGGGGAATTTACGGAAACGAGGCAGCAGACGAACTAGCAAGAAGCGGTTTAATACCATTTTAAATTGCATTATTTCTCCTTGTCTTACTTATTCGTCCTCCTACAACAGCTTTACTATGACAATGAGAAAGTTTTCAGTTTATCGAAAACTCTAAAACGCTTCGTTCGATATTAAAATCAGAGTTGCATTTACAGAATTAAAAAGTGCGTAAAAATTTTGATACGTTTTTGAACATACAAAAGTAACTGTCGTTTCATTAGTCTTAGTCTGCAACATTCCGCTCCTCGTGATTCGAAATGGATGCCATAGAATCACCTACATCCAGTACAGCTAGCTTTGACGCAGGTCTGCGCAGATTTCCTTGAATTGTCTTTACCGTTGCTGAACGCACCTGACCGTCTGGTGCCACACAAACTTCGACTACCCTTCCTCGTTTCCACATCCCCCTGCTCTCGTTGTCATCGCACACTATTACAATGTCCCCGACTTTTATGGGTGTTACACGTTTGTGCCATTTGGAACGCCGAGTTAACATGGGCAAATACTCCGGCACCCACCTCTTCCAAAATGTTTGTTTCAAACGCTGCAGGATGTGCCACTGTTTCTTTAAACACACCTTCTCCGGTACGGTCGCCGGTGGAACATAATTCGGGCAGCCCAAAAAAAAATGATTTGGAGCTAATGGTTCAGCCTCTTCGGAATCCACTGGCAGGTGTGTAAGTGGTTTGGAGTTAACCAGATTCTCTGCCTCTATCAGTAAACTTTGAATCGTTTGAACCTGCGGCGCTTGCTCTTTCAACGTAAACGACAAAACGCATTTTATTGCTTGAACCATGCGTTCCCAACTACCTCCAGCCGATGGATTCGCAGGCGTGTTAAAAATTCACTCGATGCCACGCCGCGTGCACTCCTCTGCCATGTTACGTTGGCTCTGTAACCATTCTACCTTGCTTGCTCCGACAAAATTTGTACCCCGGTCGCTTCTTATTCGCACAGGGATTCCTCTGCGATTCAGGAAATTCCGAAGACATAATATAGTCGCATCCGATGACAGGTCTCTGGCCAACTCCAGATGCACTGCCCGTGCCGTTAAGCAGGTAAATATTGCCACCCATCGTTTCTCATGACGACGACCTATGGATATCTGTATAGGCCCAAAATAATCCACACTGGTGTATGAGAAACGGCGCACAAATGGAGTAAGTCGAAAGACAGATTTGCCCCATTAATGGTGTCTCGGGAGCGGCTGATAAGTTCTTGCATACCTGACATCCATTCTTAGTTGATCGCATAAGCCGTCGTAAACTCGGAATCCAAAATTTATACCGAATCGCACTTATGATTGTTTCTTCGTTCTGATGCTGGAACACTTCATGATAATTCCGCGCTATAAGTGATGACAAAGCGTGTTTCTTTGGGAGGACTACTGGCCTCTTTGTGCAGAGAGGCACACACGTCGCGTTATCTATACGTCTCCCCAGCCTTATAACCCCTTCGTCGTCGAGGACAGGAGTTAATTTAAATAGTGGGCTGGATTTACTTATAGGCAAACCCTTACGCAACGCCTTCAACTCAACTGCAAACTGATCTTGTTGAACCAAGCGGCAGATCATCACCTCTGTTGACTTTATTTCGGACGCTGTCACATTCACCATCGCTCTTCGCTCAGGTTCCGCCTGTCGTGTAAGTAATCCTCGAAATTTGTACATAGCATGCCTGACCCACGACATTACCTTCAGAAATTTGTAATAATTTGAAAATGTCTCAAATAAAGTTATGTTAACCTCAAGGTTAACTACATATAAAGGTTTCGTTCTCTTTTCTTTATCGTCTTGTTCTCCGACAATGTTGGGCATTTCAGGCCAATCGACCTGTGTGCGTTTCAAAAATAAGGGACCTGGTATCCATTTAGAGCTTGAAAGTTGGCAATTTCGCGGCCTCGTAGCATCATCCGCTGGGTTCTGTGCCCCTGGCACCCATCTCCATTGCTCCACGACAGATGACGTTAAAATCTTAGAGATTCGATGCGATACAAATTGCTTGTACCGTCGAGCATCAGATCCAACCCACTGGATTACGGTCTTTGAATCTGACCAAAATATAATTTCGCTTGGCTTCACGTCATGGTTATTTATGATCGAATCCTTCAAACGCACACCCAACATGGCTCCCTGAAGCTCCAATCTTGGGATCGAAATGACGCTTAGTGGACTGCACCGTGATTTTCCCGCAATAAAAACGATATGAATCTCTCCTCACACACGCCAGTACTCGACTGCCGAAAACGCTAGCTCACTTGCGTCTGTGAATATATCTAGCTGTAAGTCTGCGTTTGGATTAGTAAACTCTGGATGATAACACCGGGGTATCTTCAATACTTTCATATTCTCGAGACTTTTGTACCACTCCTGCCATTTGTCATAAATTTCATCAGGAATAGTGTCATTCCAACCAACACTTAATTGCCATAACCTCTGCATCAAAATCTTCGGCAACACCAACACATTCGACAAAAACCCGTATGGATTGAAAACCGACATTATCATGCTTAACATTTCTCTTTTCGTAGGACGTCGACTTCCATTTAAAATAGCTTTCAGTACCCTGGAGAAAAGTAAGTTGAAAAATAACGTATCCTCCATGGGGTCCCAATACATTCCAAGAATCTTCCCAGTTTCGCTTTTACCACGACACATGTTTTGGTATCCTAGTTTATTCAAAGTCTTGGATGCAAATGCAAATTGATTGTAGCATTTTCCCAGAGTTCGATACAAAACCACGCAACTCAAAACCAGCCGCAGCATGTATGTTGATAACGTTTATTGTAATTTGCGAGCCTTCTTCTGCAGTATCAAAACTGTCAACGTAGTCATCGACATAATGGCGATACATTTCGCGTTAATATTCTTAATGCATTGCGCTGAGCATGGGGAACATATAGCCCCGAATATCATGGCCGTCATAATATATGTATCAGGCGGTTTTGTCTGATTGCCTTCACGCCATAAAAACCGTTGAGCGTTTTGATCCCCCTTTCTAATGTTAATTCTGTGATACATTTCTCGTATATCACCGCATATCGCTATCTTTCCCTGCCGGAATGTATACAAGATTGAGAGCAACGGTTTTGGCTGATACTCCTCTGGACCCTTCATAAGAGCACAATTAAGCGACATGCCATTCACTTTTGCAGCCGCATCAAAAACAAGTCTTGGCTTGTTATTTTTGTTTATGTTGTACACCATAAAATGAGGCAAGTACCAAGTTCGTTCATTGATACAAGCTGCCTCCTCTGACACCAACTTGCGTACAAGACTTTTCTGATCCATTGACCTTGAAAGCACTCTACATTTCTTTAGTTCGGAGCCACCTAGATTATTGTTCATTAATATGGAACCCATTCTACCACTGCCATGTAAATAAAATCGAAAGAGTCCAAAAAGTCTTTACAAAATATGCATTGAATAAGCTGCGCTGGCCTAATGGTCTCCCTAGTTATATAGGCAGACGCAAATTGGTTGGACTGCAAAGCCTTGACGATAGACGAATCTACTTTTCGGTCTTATTCGTGTATAATCTTTTAAATGCCAATATAAATTGCAGTGAACTATTGAGTGTAATTAGACATCAAACGAATCACTATGATCTAAGGCAGGTTCGTTTATTTGTTGATCAAGTGCATAGAACTAACTATGCGTTTAACGAACCAATGGTGAGATGCATTCGATTTTGCAACAATTATCCTAACCTAGACTTTAGTCTCAGTATATACAATTTTAAGCAACAATTATATGGAATTTTTAATTAAACATGCTAAAACACTTTTAATATAGTCTGTAAGATTTATCTGTAGACTGAAAGATATAAATAAATAATAACATAACCCTTGCTAACATACTCCTCAATTTTATTTCTATACCACTTCTTGAGCTCTAAATCTTTTGACATTTTTCGTTCTAGCTTTCCTCAAACTTAAAATCGTCATCCTTCCACAATAACCCGGTTTCGTATTTATCTCCTAATAGTTTTGTTGTTTCATGTAGTATATCGTCGAGGGCTCGCTCTTGGCTCAAAATTTTCAAAATTAAAGCAATCGACAATTTCTTTACGCATTTCATCTAAACATTGCTCATCAACGCAAACATGTCCAACTATATTTTCCGTTGAACCTAGTTTATTTGAACCAAACAAAGTCCATCCCAATTTTGTTTCATGCAAAGTAAACCCAATATCAAAATTTATTACTTGCTGAGCGCGAACCAAATCAATATGTAGCAACCCAATGAGAATTTTAGGCTCTGCGTCGACATAATTTTCTATTTGGAAATCTTTCAACACGTCATAACAACAAGTAAATTCTTCAAAACACAGCGTTTGCAATGGCAGGCATAGCTTCTTGGTTGTGCGTACGCCCTTCATGTTAAACCTTTGCGCATCTCTATAGGTGTCTACAATTTCGACGTTTACTTATCGGGACAATTCACTGCTCGTTTGATCGCCGAACCATTTCAGTGACAACTTTTCTTTTCTGCCCTTTAGACCCAGAAAATCAGCTACTCCCTCTAGCTCCATCATCTATAAAGGCGACAACATTAAGAGATCCGTTCGGGCCAGTCAAACGCACCGGCAGAAATTTCAATAACATTCTAGTTTCAACATTTCTGTTTTGCTCTTTTGTACTTATCGTTGCCACAGCTGATTTGCATGTTTCTGCTTTGCACTCTTCTGCGCCGTTGCTCACTTTGACGGCGTCGAATTGTTCGTCAGTGTTGCCGTTTGAGTTGTGAAGCAATCGGTGGTGAAATTTGCGGCAGAACATGATGCCGCACTCACGACGTTTCGCACAATTTTGCAAATTTTGTCCTGCCCGTAGGCAGCAAAAACATAATCTGTTTGCTTTAACAACACTCCATCGCTGGTTGTGTTCAGCACTTTTGAATTTTGGGCACTGATACAAAAAATGTTCCTCAATGCAGGATACACATATTTGTTCACTCGCAGTCACTGTCAACACTGTTTTCGGATCCTTATTAGATTTCTGGCAATGTTGATCTGTTGTTACAATTCCCGTTGCCATAGAAACAAACATAGCTACTACTACCAGCCACCGAACTCTTTTATACTCGGATACAACTGACACATTGAAAATTTGTGGCGAATCCAATCTTCTTTCCTGTCTAATGGAAGTTTACTCACAAGTTCGTCTAACAAAGTAGGATCATTTCAATGAGGCGTTGCACCTGCGCTTTCTAGAAAAGCGACTAAATTTGATACCATTGTACTAAGGTTGATAATTTCGCATCTGTGATTACGGGGAATGAACGCGCTTTTGCAATTTGGCTTCGAATCAAAAGTTCAGGTCGGCCATAACAAAATTCCAAAGTCCACATGACTGTGGCTACATTGGATGGGTGAATCAGCCGCGACTCGACTCGTTGGCGTGCATTACCTTTCACTGCTTTCTGAAGGCGAAATAAATTTTCCAATTCTGTGTAGAAATACGTTGCTGTGGTTTCTTTATATGCTGTAGAAAATAGTGGCCATTCCTCTGGCATCCCTTTAAATTCAGGGAAATCGACCAACTTACGGGGGCCCATTTGGTTACATGGTTGAATCGGTGTTGGCATATTTCGGATAGGATAGGGGTAAGAACTATAAACATTGTTTGCATGACTTATATTCGGCAGCGATGAGTTTGCTTGGTACTCTCTGTTGAAGTAGCTGAATGTAGCTGGGGGACGGGCTCGTTCTGCCGCTGATTTACGACAATCTATATAAGGGCAGGCGGCCTGCTGCGCAATACCAGACGGTGTACCAGCAGAGATGGCGTTAGTCCTATGCATTTCGGTGACTGTAGTTTCCGAACCAGGTACATGGGCAAATTTGACGTAAGTGTTACATATTTCTGAGGGCTTGACTTGTGCGTCGGCAACGTTGACGCCAGCGGAGCGAATAGTGAATGGGGCGTGTGATATATGTGTCGGCACAGACAACACTAGCAGAATGACCATCGTCAGAAGTGGGGTGTACGCCGGCAACAGTGGCGTCAATTGGTTTCTGCTGCTTTACACTTTGTTCCAAATTCTTGAAACTTGCTTGTAAATTTCTTACCATTTCCCGAAACTCGTTTATTTTCCGGTGAATTTGATGAATCCATTGAAGTTTTACGGCTTCGTAAATTGTAATTTTTCATAAAGCGTAAATGACGGCACAGCGCACATAGGGGTATTTAGCCGATTTATGCGGCCAAAATTATTTTTATGAATATTTCAACTCGAAATGTTTAGAAAAGACGTGTTTTGACATATAGAATTGAAAATGTTTAAAATCAAGTAAATATAGGTTAAAACATTAACAGAGTTGCCACCTGTTAAAAATTTTGTTCAATTAGTTAAATGAATTGCTGAAATATTGGTATCAATGGAAATGGGTTTGAAAAGGCTTTATCTCTGAGGAACCTTATAGGGTTTAAAAAATCAAATTCAACTTTAATTAAAGGAATTAAATAATTCAAATATGTATCACAGTATAGGTAAGAAATGGGTGTATTCGACGTGCAATTAATGCCGCATTGTTGTATGTATGTATGTATGTATGTATGTTTATTCATTATTTTCTTAATTCATAAAAATGTACAATAAAACAAATACATAATCTTAAAATAACAAATTCAGTAAGAAAATAGTTAATGACATAGTATGCTACAATAAAGAGCAGTGGAAATGTCATTTCATAATTGTTACATTAGTGGGGGGCATAAGTAGAAATCAAAATGTAGTTGCGAATATGATTAGTAAAGTTAAAAATTATTAAATTAAATATATGAATACAAATTTATGCATAAAAATTTAGGCAAAGCATTCAAAGCAATTTCAGAACCTACATCAAAATGTATTATGTTAAACCTTCTTTTATGAAACAGTATCACGTTCTACGCGTAAATTTGGGCAAAAAAAATTTTGACAATCAGTTATTCATCATTGGCAAACCAAAAGCAACATAAAAATTTTTACTAGGCAACTTCTGCAACATTTTAGAAAAGTTTAAGTTGAGCATGAGCAACATGTCATCAGGAAAGCAACAAGTCTGCAATATTGCGGTAATTATTACGTAGCTCGAATGCACCCAATATAATAAAACTACTTTTTTGTAATAGTAATAGTCTTATTTATTGTTAAGAGAATTTTGTAAGTATTAACTTGGAGTAAATTAGCGTCCTCAATTACTGAAATATCTATATATCAATACGCTAACGAAATCCCATACAAATATATTCCTCCCTACTGCTCCTATGTTTCTCAACCAATTTGAATGATTCTTCTTTTGTTCGAAAGGTATTTCAAAGTGGAGGTGCGCATTTTGTTTGTTTTTTCAGTAGGTCGAGTAGGAGTGGAGTTATTCCGAAAAACTTCATTTATGGTCCGATTTGCTTCAAATTCAAAATACATATTACCAACATCAAGAGAAATACACCTGCATACCTCGATAGGCGGCTCCAGAGCAGAGTTATTCCAATTTCCGTATAAGCCTATGAATGCCTGCTTTGGTTTCACCATCTACTATCTATATATGAATACGCTAACGAAATCCCATACAAATCTATTCCTCCTTACCGCTGCTATGAATTTCAAAATTATTTAACATAATGTTTATTACTCCACCAAAAAATATACGAGACCTAGACGATCAACAGGTGATGATGGACATAAAAACTTCCCAAGCAAAATGAAAAATTGTGTAAAAAAGTGAGGTGGTCGAAATTCGACAACGGGGCGATACTAGTTTTATTTAATGCGCTAAGAGGTTATTCCAAGAATCGATTTAGAGTGAATTAGCTTCAGTAGTTATTGATTTATCGCAGTTTTCGCGTTTTTGTAAATTACCATTATATGGGAAGTGGGCGTGGTTATCGCCCGATTTCAAGAATTTTTAGCAATAATGTTAGATAAAGCCTAAGCAAGGCTCATACGGAGTTTTGTACGGATTAGTGAAGCGGATACTGGGATACAGCATTTCATCATAAGTGGGCGGGGCCACCCCCATTTTCTAAAAATTTAATAATAATCCTATTTTGTTCCAAAATTTTACTTTATATACTAATTTTTAACAATTTGGATACAATATTTACTGAAATATCGTAGATTTATCTAAATTCACATTTATCTAAATTTAAACGCTTGTATACCCAAAACCATTTCTTTAATCATCACTTATATAACATCAATGTAAAGGCAAATAAATGTTTATTCCGAAATACAAAACATAGTTGGGTTCGCCTTATGTTCCCGCAGATTTCTAGCAACAGGACCGAAAGGTCCTAGAAAACATGACTTTTGCTAATATCTCGAAAAACATTTATTTCTTAAATTAAATGGATTCATATTCTAGTTAAGCGGCCTCAAGTTCATCTAAAAAGTTTAATTTTAGTGTTAAAATAGATCTAAAGTAGTGTTACTATAACTAGTTGCGTTTTAATATTTTTCCGTAATACATTTTCTAAGTTAGGAAATACCACTTATCGGCCATTTTCTGCGGGCAGTCTTTTCACACTATATTAGCCAAACTTCCAAGCTTTCAATTGAACAAAGAATAATAACGCGATCTCTCCCGGGGATACAACAAATTCCTTAATATTCACAAAAATTAACAAAAAAATACTCGTTAAAAACCGCTATTTTCGTTACATTTAAATTGAAATTTTGTTTAATAAAATGATTAAAAAAATTTTACCCATAAATGCATTCAGGGGCGCACCCAGGAATATATTTTAAGAGGGGTTTTATATTTCTGAAGATATATCATCGGAAAATACTGAAAATTTTCTTCAGATAATATGCTCTTTAAAATATATTTATGCAAGTTTTATGTATGTACAGTATGTAATAAAGAAATAAACGTTTTAAAATTCATAAACTGCACTTTATTTACATAAGATTAACAGAGCTCAAACACTTTTAACCGACTTCAATAAAAGGGGAGGTTATCAATTCGCCGGAATACATAACTTTGGACCACGTGAACCGATTTCAATAATCCTTTTTTTATTGGAAAGATGGTACCTCAAGGTTCGCCCCGTAATTTGGTTTAGAGATCCGATGATTGGATCAGGAAGAAATCAACGGTACCCCTAAATTTGAATATAAGAATTGAAGTCGGTTGTGTTCGTTCCTTCAAAACTACTTGTTTAATAAAAAGTTCTATAAACTCAAGATGCGCTCAACTTTCAAAAGTACCTAATAAAAAATATTAAAAAAAAACTCAGTAAAAATAAATTTATCGATTCCATGAATTTTGGCCCTTTAATATTCCTTTCGATTTCTGGTTTCTGGCTTTCGATAGAGATGGTGATTTTTCACGATTTCTAAATTTTTTTAATGTTTCGAATACCGAAAAAAGTAACTGAACTCTCAAGAAAAACGAAAAATTCATATAAAACGACGAACGAGAAATGGAAAAGAAATTTTCTTCTACCAAAATTTCTTAAATCAGTTTGCAGCTCTCAAGAAAAAAATGCTCGTATATTCGTTTCCTCATGAAAATTTACAGCAAAAGCAAAGCGCTTTTTCAAGCAACACAAATTATAATAAATATTTCTTATAACTTCCTTGAGAGCTGGATTCTTAGCTTTAAGATACAGTTTGTACTTGAGGTTATTAGCTTTAGGGGGGGTTTGAACCCCAAAACCGACCCCTTGTGTGCGCTAATGAATGCATTATTACCTTCTGTATGCGGATCCATCACTACTTTTTAAGAATATAATGCAGAAATCAAAATATTAACTTAAAACCGTCACGATCTTTCAAGAGAGCGAATATTTATTTATAAGCAGTGTTAGAATATTCTGTTTCCGGTCAACTGTGAGCGTTCGCTGTGCAAGGTAAAAAAGTGAGGGGGACTGGGAAATGTTATTTGGAATGTTCTCTGTCGAAAGTGACTAATTTTTTAAGTTTTCTCCAAAATTTTGTCAAATTGGTTTTTGCCGCCTATATCGTTGAAATACCCCTATGTGCAGCGGTTCTCAGAATAAATATTAAAAAATGTTGTCATTCCGTGTAAGAAAACAGGCGAATATATCAAAACATCTGACGTTTATTCAAATATTTTAAATTTGCGAAATCAAAGTTACATAAATCGTTTTAATATCTGTAAAATAGATTAAGTTTAATACCATTTTAAATTACATTATTTCGCCTTGTCTTACTTATTCGTCCTCTCGCTTCTCTCTCTCTCCTCTTCGCTTTACTATGACAATGAGAAAGTTTTCAGTTTATCGAAAACTCCAGAACGGTTCGTTCAATATTAAAATCAGAGTTGCATTTACAGAATTAAAAAGTGCGTACAAATTTTGACACATACAAAAGTAACTGTCGTTTCATTAGTCTTAATCTGCAACAGTAGGACTGCCCTTCATTAGATTATACCGCAGCTGCGATGACCCGGGCTCTAACTAGACAGTCGAACGCTTGCTGTGCGAGTGTCCAGCCCTCGCAAGGATGAGGTTAAAGACACTGGGCAAACCATTCCTGCAGAATATTTCAGAGTGCAGCTGCCTCTCTCTGCATGACGTTCTGAAATTTATCAAAGCCGCGAAATGGCTGTAGGTTGCACGAGTTGTGGAATAAAAATGGTAAACCTGCTAATTGCTTGTCACCAGGGTGACAATCCACTTAAACCAACCAACCGTGTAATAATAATGCTCTTTAATTTTTCGAAATGCAGTTTTAATAATTTTATTAATGCCCTGTTTTCATTTGTATTCTGTAAAAATTGTAAATTTCGTAGACAAATAAATAAAAAAAGTTTGTTGAGCACTAATTTCCACATCAATGTGGACGGAATATCACATCTATTTGCGCTGATTGAAACCACTGCCAAGCCCACTTAGCCATCACTGTGCGACAATTCAAGATATTTCCAATCCAATTATGTATGGAAGCACTGAAAGAGGGGTGAAGGCTCCCAAAATAGCAATGAAGAAACCGAAGAGCTGGCTCTGTGTACCTTCAATTCTATATTTTGACGGAGAGTGTAATGAGCTCTGTACAAGGTCTTGAATATTTTGAACATCGTGATTCTTCAATTCACCGCGGGCTTCATTACTAAGTCATTGAAATACCACCTAATCGTAGGAAAGCGTACAAAAGCTGGCGCGTGCTGATGACATACTCTCAAATTTGGTCATACATATGCATGTAATCCGTATGTATATTACAATCGTTTGTTCAGTAGCTCTCTAAGCATGCACGACAATTTATATTTCTAGGAATTCATACTGTAATTTTAATAACTCGCCCCTTCCATGCACTGCCTGTACATTTAAGAACCAAACTCTTGCAACAATTTCACCAGCGCAATCAAATACATATTTCTAACAATAGGGCATTGAATTAAGCACCAGCCGGAATAAACAAATATTCAACTGATGAAATTAATAAACTGGTTGTAAACTATTGGCAACGAGAATTTGTTTGATGCGTATACGGGTCGCAATATTTATAAATACGTAAATATTATAACTACGTATGAATGCCAATACTTATATCAGTGTGACCACTTTGTGAGTAATTCCTCAAAATGTGCGGAATTTCGGGTGCGCTTGAGTATCTTTTGAGGATTTTTATTTTGATGAATTTTATCTCGATATATTTGCAGATAACAAATACAACCATGTTTTACACAACAGAGTTGTTAAATCGCTCTGCAAATTTTTGAACTAAAAGCTTTCCGAAGCTTTATAAAGCGCGAAATACACCACACAAGCGGCTTGGCAAACATTCTGCAAACCTACTTTTCCCATTTCACCAAGCAACGAATTTTAGTTTTCTTCCGGTTCACAATGCAAAAGAGTTTGGTTTTCTTAGATTTTTCTCTCTTGCGTCCTCATTCGGTGAATTCCGTTGCGAATGGGGCGATTTTACCATACACAACGTAAGCGGTTTGATCAAACGTCAACATGGCGGCCAGAAAATCAAAAAATTTTGATTTTTGTTCACATTTCCCTCAAACGGCTTGTCAAAGCTTCGAACACCCCCATACACAAATTAATAGCTTTAAGCAAAGGGGTGTTTCGCCTGATTTGTCAAGCCGCACAGTGGTTCGGATCGCAAATCTAGCTGGACGAAACTATTTAAACAAATACTCGTTGATGGATCTTTACACCACTTCTTACCTAGGGGATTTTTGAGTCGCTGATTACGAGTCTAAAGTCACTTATCAAAAATTCAAAATGGCGGACCCAATATGGCGAACGAAATTAAAAAAATCGGTAGATTTCTATGAAACTGGGTATCTGGGGGTTTTCTGGGTCGCTGATTACATATCTAAAGTCATTTACCAAAAATTCAAAATGGCGGATCCAATATGGCGGACGAAAATTTAAAAAAATCGGTAGATTTCTATGTAACTGGGTATCTGGGGATTTTCTGGGTTGCTGATTACGAATCTAAAGTCATTTACTTAATTTACTTTATTTACTTTGGAACGAGCATTTTCATCAGATATTTCTTTCAATTTACTAATCACATGATCACGGACACCTTGTTGTCTTTTAGAAGTTTCTGCAACACCAAATGTCAAACAACTCACTTCATAAGATTTTATTTACCACGACTAAAATTTAAGATCACAGCAAGAAACACAAATAAATTTCAGAAAAAATTTTATAACCGCGATTAAAGATTTGCACGCCTGCTGTATAATTTTTTAATTTCAGAAAGCAGAAAATTCGCGAGGTACTATTTTTCTTAACTCTTACATAACCAAAGGTTTTATAACTCCAAGTATTTTTCTGTTTTAACACACAACCCCGCCCCCCCTTCTCTCCCGTGGATCCGCCACTGATCTTATATTTATATTCAGATACATTCCTGCTAATTACTTTTGAATTTTGAGATTTGACATACCGTCACTAAAATGTAAATATCTAAGCCAATTGGTTAGACTTGGTTATCGAACTTACCCTCTGCATTTGCGAAGGTGTAAAGAATAATATGCAAGTGGTTTTATAACGGCCTTCGGCGGCCTTTACTTTTCCTACTCTTTAATTTATTTTTTTAATTAATCAAAACGACGATTTTTCAGAATAAATTTGCTTATACCAATGTGGACATAAATTGCGTTATGACCTCTGAATCTATAGCGGAATACGTGTAACTTTTTGTTTATAAAGTCAATTTGCAATTATGCAAATATTTGTGAGTGCAATTAGTAATCTTTTAAGTTAAATTTCAGCTTTTAAAATAGAGTTCTCAAATAGGCGGCGTTGACTTACCTTTTTTTTGTTTGTTTTCATATGTTAATGCTTTAATAAATACAATTTCTATTTGAATGTATTGTCAGGAATGTTTTCCAAGTACTATTAAGTATTTTAAAAACAATAAGATTTTGACTTTCGTCCAGCTAGATCTGCTATCCGAACCACTGTGAGCCGCTTGTGTGATGTTTTTCGCTCTTAAGCACATCTGCATTTGCTGCTAAATATTCAAAATGTTATCGATTATTTTCTTCACGCCATCGTTATATTTTCAACTTATTTTGAACTTGCAAAACCTCGATAACGAATGGACACGCATTGTTCGATTATAAGAATATTCATATTGATTCTTCTTCATTAGATCCAGAAAATTATAGGAAAGGCGTAAAAAATAATGTTGATACTTTGTTTAAGCCGCAAGAACAAATGTACCAATTGAATTGGAGAATGTAATTAATTTTTATACTAAGTACCTGTAAATAGTATGTAGTAAACAATACTCATATCTGTAATAAGAAAATTTTGAGTAATTTGCTCGGATTTTGAGGATGTTTCATTTGTTTTTGAGGAATTTGGTAATATTTTTGTGGCAACACTGACTTATATACATATGTAAGTATGAATGTGTTTTTACAATATACATATGTGTGTGTGTAGGCATGTACTTATATGTCAATATTTAAGTCTCATTAGTCTAAAGACTATACGTAGTATTCGTTTAGTGAAGCGTTTCATTTATAAATTCTTATTAAGTACACTAAGAAAAAGCAACATGATTTTTTCAAATATACACCCCTATTCTGCTGCACTTTCGTATTCGGAGTTTGCTATGAATCGTAGGAATCTGAATCGTATCTTCGAACTTACGAAATTCGTAACAATGGCATGCCTAAAACGAACGAGTAAACTTTTTTTGCGTAATTTTGTACGAAAACAATTCTGTGTCGGAGGTGAGATAAAAGATGTAAATCGATGTGTGTTTGCAGGAAATATTATAGTGGTGTTTATTTAAACAGATAAATTTGCCTTTCGCATATACGTATACTTTTATTCACTGCTTTATATAAACGAGCAAAAAGAATCTTTGTTGCCCCTTATCGAGAAACTTGGGTCAGGTTTAATTATTTGTACAATGATTTTCGGTTGTTGTGTCCAAACGCATAACCCGAATCCAAAAACTTTAACACACACGTGTAATCAATGGATTAAACCTCTATTTAAAATATATGTTTCAAATTATTAATAAAATCGGTTTGCACTACGCACTTTTTTGCAAATTTCGATGTGGGTTCTGCGCAAAAATACTGTGATATAAATAGCAAATATTGTATACCTTTGACATGCGGAAGCCCCTCTTCTCCGGCAACACAGAAAGGAGAATTCTACTTAGTAAGCCGAAGGCAGAAGCAAGCGCAACAGGTGGTAGACCTAACAAAATGCATGTTTTCATTGGCTTGGAAGAAGCTGTTATTGTATTAACTGGATTGGGAACCATTTCTGCAGGCATAGTAGGAGTTCTTGCTTGTGGCTCAACAATTCAACCAGAAGCTGACATAGATGCGCCCATGGTTACTATGATGGCAGCTCCGCATACCTTGTGAGTCCATTGCCATAACGCGCTCTTACTCCGCTGCTACAACTGCAAATGCATCAGAATCCATAAATTCCTCAAAATATTTAAAATCAATCAATTTTACTATAAACAATCACATGATGAGTGTTTTTTTAATTCCTCTCCACTTTGCTTTCCTTCATACAGCTGAGTTCGAAAAACAACTGATACCTGGCAATGCTGCACATTTTTCCGCAGGGGTTGCAGCATGATGATTTTTCGTTTTTCGTAACGTAGGTACGAATTACAAATTACGAAAATTCGGGTTCTAGAATAAGGGTGATAGTCTTTTTCGGTTTTATCGGAATAGCGATTTGAAACTTTTGAATAAAAAAGTAGTTTTTTAATGAGCGTGAAACAAAATTGCTTGAGCGATTGGAAGAAATTTGATTCAAACTAAACATTTGAAACACACATTTATGTACACGTTCAGGCAGTAGCTGAGTGCGCAAGAGATCCTAGGTTCAATTACCGTCTGACGTAACATATGTACATATGTAGGTATATTTTTTGAGTTTTGTTTGGCTTTTCTCATTATGAAAAAGCATCTGTGAAGTTCGACAAACTATAGGTTGTTTTTTTTATTGAAACAAACACGATATGGTTTATTTTTTGCAGTGTAGAGATGAACGTCGTTTGGTGGTGCGTACCTGCTCGCTAGAGAATATGTACAGATTTCGAATGTTAGTGGGGAGTACTGCACACATACACATGCACAAATATCCCTGCAGTGCAAAAGCCAAACCAGTCAGTAAAAATACTAATTCATTAACCAGTATGAACTAAGGCGATAGCCTACAAGTTAGACAATTTCGAACAACTCATGCGATTAGCGACATCCGTCTGCCTTTGAATTGCCAAGGTCGAAAATTGAACGCAATTAAAGCTGATGCCAGATAAAACTTTGTAGCTTTGCGTGACATTTTTAACTTTGCCAGCAAAGCGCCAGACGCAAAAGGTATGCCACAATGAACGCAAAGAAAACAATTTTGTACCGCTTTTTTTACTCGTCAAAGTTGCTGTGGATTTTATATATTTTGCTTTAAAATTATCAGCAATGTAATTAAGTTTTATGTTTCTGCATGAAAACTCGAATTTGGACGAAACAAAATAAATATTAAACCGGCTGATTGTCAAAGCACGCACAAAATGGGAGTTGGCCATCTCTTCGCTTCGCGCTGCAGCTTCAACGATTTATGTGGCATGCTTTGTGCATTTTCATACAATTCATCTTATCTGTCAAAGCGAATCTGTCACGTAAAGCGAAGCAAAAGTTTTATGTGGCATCAGCTTAATTGCTTTTCTTACAAATGTCGGCTGAGGCGTCGAGTGAAGACTACCGCCTGAAGGTAGTTATGATTTTTCAAAATAAAACAATGCAATTACATAATTATTTAAATTTAAAAAATCGTATGTCATTAAGTACGTGTACCATTAAAATTAAATTAAATTCCAGAAAAAAATCCCCTAAAAATTACAATAATAACCCTGGATAAAAATACATTAAAAAATAAATAAAATGTTTTCCTGCCCGAGCGGAACTCAGGAATTACATGCCAGTGCTTTGCTCTGTCGGCCATTGCGTCTTCTAAAGCGTCGTGAATAAATTAACATAATTGTTCATTTAACGAGGGACAAATTGGCAGACTATCCCGTCAACTGTTATGATGCTATTAGTAGTAGAATTGTCATCTCGTAGGACACGGCCGTGTTAAAAATACTTAATTCAAATACGAAGTCGTGGGGCTGAAACGCAAACTGGTATAATTCCAGTTCACAAGTAATAGCTTTCCTGCAGGGATATTTTTGACATTTAAATCATCTACGAGTTTTTCAGCGGCGGAGGGGGAGTATTTTGTTTTTGTGCTTAAATACTGGAATGTGATGAGTAATAAAAACAAATCGCAAAATGAAAAATATGTAATCAAAATGAGTAAAAAAGGACTAATATGTATATGTATGCTTTATGTATGTGCATTAGGGTATACATAAGTATTCTTATACGATATGTATTTGCATGTATACATGTCACTTTTTACATATGGAAATGCAAACATATCGTGTAAAGGCAAACATATCTGTACAAAGAAAATCTGGCACGCAGATAGAATCACCTTGTATATACCGACACATAAGAATGTTGCAATACTACTGATATAATCTTGGTATCGATACTTTTGTTTTTCTGATTTTACGCCGAAAAGTAAAATGTGAAATCACATTACCACGATTGACAAAAGCTCGATCAAGTGCAACGTCTGTTTGAAAAATCTGAAATTTTCGTGCATAGAACAAATTTAAAGAAAGATGATGATGAAATCGAGCCATTTTTTATATTTTGTCTTACGCACTGCAGTTGTTAAAGATTTCTTATTAATTTTAATTAACTGCATCATTCATACTATGACAAAAATTTTGTGTATCAAAAGGATAAAATATCGATATTTTATTTCCGATACCGATACCAATATTTGTACCGATACTTAGCTTCTGATACATCATTTGATACTGATATCGATACTTTTATAGCATAGCAACATCCCTACCGGCACATAAAGCTCTTTAACGCAGTTCGCTGTGATTCAAAACGAATGTTAGAGTGCATATAAACACGGAATTTGCAACTCTGTATAAAGTAAAACATTTAAATAGTTCTTAAAATTACATTTATGCTAACCTTTGTTATAAAATTTATAGCTAAGATAATTTTTACAAGGCTGGTTGAGTCTTTAATTATTATTTTTCAATGTTCATTATTTTCAAGAATTGACACATATATTAACAGGGTTGTATAGGGATAAACTCTGTTTGAAAGTGTGTTCGATCGACTCATTTCTTGTGTTGCATATAAACACTTGCATTTCAAGCGAGCTACGCTGACACGAGTTAATTCGATACCGCGTTTGATGCCATATAAACAAGGTAACAGATACGATAAAAGGCCCGCATAATAGAGCTGGAAAACTATCGACGGCACTATCGATAGTATCGATGATTTTTGACTATCGAAAACATCGATGGTTTTGTAAGCACTATCGATAGTTTTCACTCATACATACATTATTCAGTAAGGCTAAAAGCCGGCGGTACCAGCTTTATCTTGTGAGACAGAAGGAACATTAAGCAAAGCAGGGCAAATAATTTCAGAGCGAAGATGCTGCTTGAAGCCAAAAATCGTTGGTAAACTTTTGTCCCTTAACAAAAATATGGACATATTTTAACAATTCTGATCTCATTTTCAATAAAAGTTGTTATGTTAAATTTTTGGAATTTTTTAATCAAATCTGTCGATAGTACTATCGAAAGTGTCAAAATTTTCGATAGTATCGATACTATCGATGGTTGTGACTACCGACTACTTCTAAATATATATCATAAGATATTACGCTCTTTAAAATACATTTATGCAAGTTTTATGTACAACATGTAATAAATAAATAAACTTTTAAAGTTTCATAAATTGCATTTTATTTACATAAAATTTACAAAGAACTCAAACATTTTCAACCGGCTTCAAAAAAGGGGAGGTTATCAATTCTTCGGAGTATTTTCTCTTCTTTTATGTATGCCTCCGCATAAGTTTGGACAGCTTGAATCGATTCCAATAATTCTTTTTTTTTACCGGAAAGATGGTACCTTTAGGGTCGTAGCGTAATTTGGTTTAGATCCGATCATGAAATCATGAAAAAAATAACGGTAGGTACTCCTAAATTTGTATATGAGAATTGAAGACGGTTTTGCTTTTTGCTTAAAAATTACTTGTTTAATAAAAAGTTCTATAAACACAAACAACTTTCAAAAGTAATACAAAATTTTACAAAAGAATTTTAATACAAATAAATTAAATAATTCCATGAAATTTTTACACTTTTATGTGCTGTTTCGTCGATTGGGTGGGTTTGAACCCTTGTGTGCGCTAATGCTAAGTGCTCATATTTACTCAACTTTAAACGATTTGTGTGTAGTTTTTCTCTACGTGACAAATTTAGTATGTGAAAGTAAACAGACGAGAGTTTAATTTGGCACACACTAGGAGAGAAAGTTGGTTACCTCTCTTTATATGCGTAAATTAAAATTAACAAAAAAAAAACATTTTATGTGTAAACTGTGAATTTGTGAACAATAATTGCTTAGAACTCAAAAAACAAATTTGAAATTTGTTCTAAGCCACACATATGATAAGTAAAAGTAAGCAAGCAGTGTTTAATTTAATTAACACGGTGTGTAAATTTGCATTCATTAAGAGAGGAAACTGGTTACCTATCTTAAAATGCGCAAATTTAAACAAATATTTTTTAGAGTGCATTTAAACATCATTGCCGACGTTGTCGACACAATGTTATATGCATGGAGTCAGTAACGTCGGTAGCGATGTCTAACTGGGGATTAGTGTTATCCAGAGATGGTGAAAACGGCCCTAAGTCTGTTTTTCGACGTCTTGTTAGCACTACCTCCCAGTTAAACGTCATTATCAATTTTACCGCCGGTTTGTGTTAACCGGATATTGAACGGCCCTTATAGCCCTAACTGGGCATACTTGCACTGCTATACCATTTTTACATACAAATCAAAACCCAAAAGAATTCTGCATGTTAAGTGCTATGCGTTGGGTAACCGCTTACACGCAAAGTCCGTTTAACAGGTTCTTATGTGACAACTCTCATGCTAAGCTAAGTATGCATAACTGGGCTATTAGTCAATTTTTGTCGTTTGATAGCGTGAAACTCCTTGCAGTGCGTTTGCGATTCGGTTTCAGCGTTCTACGCAAAAATTTGTTAATCAAATAATTTGGTGTTAAAGACATAAGAGACATAAATCTGAAAAGTAAAGTGCTCTAGCAACGGTACAAAAATTTTAATATCCTGTGCATTCGTCTTAAGAGCGTACATATATACATATGAATGGATATACTACATATCGTCGATGTTTTTGCAAAACCACCCATCGACCAATTGCAAAGCCGCCTAACTTACGGCACTCAAATTTGTACAGGAGAGCGAAAAAACTGGTTTTCTTTGAAGGCATTGCATTGAAGGGGTATTTTCTCTAGCTATAATTTTAAAAATATGTTGTTTTAATAACGATTTTATGATTCTTATGCATAAATCTCGATGCCTGGAGTTCAGGGTTACCAAATCTCGTACTTGTCACAAGGCCGATTTTGGCGGTTTTGCAAAAACATCGACGAAATGTATGTAGTTAACGTATATACATATGTTTCCACAGAATGCTATATATTCTTGCAATACTGGATATATGTAAATATTACTTCGTTCGAAAGCAGGAATGCTTTTCTTATATAAGTGTGTATAAATTTCCAAAGAGCAAACATAAAACCTAAATGTATAGTATGCACTTATCTTAGCTTTAAATTTTAACGTTTTCGCAGCTCCCTATGTTTATCTTCATCTAACAGCTCATTTACAGCGTGGTCACTACTGTTAGTAATAGCAGAGCCAGAGAACGTAAAGTATAGAGAATGACCAAGAACGAATCAGCGTGGAAATTGCCAAATACCAACAAAACTGGCGAAGCGCATTTTAAGAGCGGCCAGCCAGAGGCAAACGAATTTTAACAGAGCCCAGCCAGGGGCAAAATAAATTTAACCCTTTCGCTATTTTAATGCCATATGGCGTCATGCTTTTTTGAATACTCACAGATTTAATTGACCTTATCTGAAATTATATTTTTATATGCAACGCTGTGATGGGAAGTTTTATAAACTATATTTTAACACGGAATTGTTATTTTTATCCTTAGTAGATGAAAAATTTCAATTTTAAAACTTTACTAAAATGTCGATTTTCTTCTGCTTAGAAAGGTCTACATTAAAATACTATATTTTACCAAATAACCCAATAAATTAAAAACAAATAAATATGCTATAGTCTCCAAAATAGTGTAAAATATTGCTAGAACTTGTACTTTAATTTAAAAAAGTGCTAATAAACGCATGGTATATTTTTAAATGTATAGTTAGTACAAATGATGCCATATGGCATCATTCCAAAACACTTTAGAATCGCATTTTGGAAAAATATTAAATTGAATGTTATTATATTATGTATTAAGGATCATTTAATAAAAAATTGGATTTTTAAAGCCCGAATCTAAAAAGATGTACCGAAAGGGTTAACAGAAATTGTCTCATCAATGTAAATGGATGTTTTTCTTGTTAGACAATGAAATGCTAACGGCTTTTTGCGTTTTTGTTCTTAAAATTGGTTAATTACTTAAAATAAATGCATGCATAGAAGTCGATATAATTCTTACTTTATGTAATATGTACATATTGTGTACATGCATATGTATGCGAGGGATACAATTTTGTGAATCTAAAATGTGAAAGTTATGCAAATATGTATGCAATTGGCAAATTCGTAGTTGATTTGCCGTCGGCATTTGAGTTGAAAAAATCGACTTTTACTTTTTTTACCGATTCATATGGTAGATGCTACGATATTTTCGATGCAACAAACCGCAGTTTTCTAGCTGCCTTACCGCAGAACTCCACAGGCAAACACCGATGGCCTACCAACTGTTATTTTGACGAGCAAAATGATTGCAAGTTTTTGTGTGTGGGCACTTTGATGTCTTGAAATAAGCATTTGCCGCATGACGCCACCAGACAACTTTCTCTCAATTTCGGCGTTTAAAAACATTTAAATCCTTAAAAAACTTGCTGAATAATTTCCTAAAACGTAATCATAAATAATCCAATAGGGAACAGATTTTTATTTTGATTTAATATCAAAATTTCATCGATGTTACCACCAGCACACTTTCTTTCAAATGAAAATATGGCTGTCAAACTATCGAATTGCCGGCAATAGATGTCAAGCAATAAGCGCTGACATATATTGCAGCCCATGAGAAATAGAGGGTCTCCATTGGAAATATATTTTGTGACATGCGTTTTCACGACATCAGTGTTTTCCTGTGGAGACAGGGCCTTAGTTTTTCCCAAAATTCACTTTAAAAATTGACACATTGAACAAAAAACGCAAATGCACACTGTTTGGTGATTTGATGTCGGCATTAAAAGCGAAGAAAATCGGTTTTTATATTTTTAACGATTCTAATGGTAGTTAATAGGTACACTATTTTCAATGCAATAAACTGCAGTTTTCTAGCTGCCTTAGTTTTCTCACAAATCCACTTCATAGATGAATACATTGTCAAAAAACGTATCTACAAATGCATTGATTGCACTGCGCGTGTTAACTTCAAAGTTGTTTTTGTCGAAAAGTTATTTATATTGAGAAAATATGTTATCATTTTTCACTGCTATACTCGTATTATATGTAAATAATGGGGCATATTCATAGTAAAAATAAAGTCGACGCTAAAGTTAGTTACAGCTTTTTCACATCACTTGCAGTAGACTAGACATCTGTGAAAAAAAGATGCAACTAACTTTCTTCTTACTTGGGACTGAGAAACTTTAACTTAGAGTCGACTTTATTTGGTTTATGAATATGCTCCAATAGCTTTGGAGTCAAATGAAAAAGCATTTCCCCATGCATATGTATGTACATATGTACTCCATTAATTGATAACTTTTTAACATGCCCAGTAGAAATCTTATGCATACAACATCGCTGTTGGCATAAGCTTGCTGCTGTGTATACATGCCAGTATAAATGAACCTTCATCTCCATTTAACATGCGTGGTTTCTCAGAGTATATGCGTACCTTAATTATACACTTGTACTACTGCTGTATGCATATGGCTGTATTAATGTTTCAAACATACAAAAATGCATTAATGGAACAGTATTAACCCATTAAGTCCTGAACCTAGAAGCGCCGGAGCAATTTTAATGAAATTTTCTGTGGCCATATAAATATACTTAATAAATAATAAAATTTAAAAAAAATTGTTTCTGCCCCACCCATTGGACCAGCGGAGCATGTTGCGCAAACGCAACATTAGGCCTTAATGATATACAGATTTTTGAATTTCAATTCATTTTGTGTTTTTATTTGCAGACAAGCATACATTTTTTTTTTTTTTTTGTACAAGAATTCAAAAAGAACGCATTTTAAAAGTGAGAAAATTCCAGAGTTTAATTGTGATATTTTTCAAAGCATTTAGGGTGAAGCCCAATTTCACATATGTTATATATTTATATAAATAGGCAATCATGTTTTCTATACACCCCTTTTACAGCTAAACTTTACCTCTAAGGTATAAACAATTATATATCATTAGAAAGGTACTTTGATGCTGATGTGCAGGCAATTTTTCAAATTTCAAATTAGTTTAAAAATCAATTCAAAAGTGAAGTGAAAAGATTAGCCTCAGAGAAGGAAAGAGGTAAAGTTGAGTATGGAGAAGAAGAAAGGGATAAATACAGAAATTAAAATAAAAGTAAAGAAACCTATATATAAAGACAAAGAGGAAAGGAAATTTAAATACCTAACCTAATAACAATGGTGGGGGTGAATATGTAAATGAAGAAAAGAATGGACATATTTAGATCAGGATAAAGATGAAGACCAAGGCGAGGAAGAAGATGAAGATGGAGATGAAGATGAAGATGAAGGTGAAGATGAAGATGAAGATGAAGATGAAGATGAAGATGAAGATGAAGATGAATATGAAGATGAAGATGAAGATGAAGATGAAGATGAAGATGAAGATGAAGATGAAGATGAAGATGAAGATGAAGATGAAGATGAAGATGAAGATGAAGATGAACATGAACATGAAGATGAAGATGAAGATGAAGATGAAGATG
>NW_023458563.1:19329068-19332358 GCF_013731165.1 Rhagoletis pomonella
TTTGATTATCACTAGAGACGGTATTTTGATACTTCATGGCGGAAGGAAACCCACGTACATTTCGCTTGGAGTTTACGATGTCATAAAATGATTTAGGGTTATATATTATATGCCGTTTGATTTTACACAAGTAAGCTTTATAACACTTTTTGTTTAATTCAAAAAACTTATGACGCAAAAGTGAGTATTTTACATAGTATGCGTGTAAACCGGGTTTTTTTGTGTAATCTAAAATAACGCGACTTTCTGTTTTTTAAATTTCTCAGTTCTTTAGTGAACCATAACTGTGTTTGGTCTTCAGGAACATACATACGTTTACGCACATGCTTTTCAACTAATTTATGTAAAGTAAAGTTAAAAAGTGCAACGCTTTATTCAATATTTTCTTTAAATGCAGGCCACGACAATTTAGACAATTCTTTGTTAAGCATTTTAAAATTGGCTTTCGAAAAATCAAAGCGAATATTTGGCTCGTATGCTTGGGTACTGCAATTTTGACCATCACTTATAACTTCGTAAGATACCTCCATAGCAGGGTGGTAGACATCTTCGGGCAAAACTAGTGGATCACACTTTTTTACAACGGACTTAGATGCATCATCAACATAAAAAAGTTCTAGTACTTTACCAAACTTATTGTGTACATTAACCTGAGTTAGGCAGAGTTCAGCCATCTCCTCTAAAAATACGTTGTTGCACGCACTAGACGCGAAAGGTATGATATCATTGTCCGTGATGTTCCATGATATGCTTGGTAAATTAAAATCACCCAACATAATCATTGAATCAGAAGGTTTAGTCAGTAAATTAACTGATTTCAGTAAAGAGATGAGTCGTGAATACACCAATGTGTCAGATCGGGGAGGGATATAGCACAGAGCTAAGTAAATAGACCCTTTTCCAGCCTGTACACGAATGCATTTGAACTCTACTGAATCAATGTGTGGAAGACTAACTTCTTCAGATGGTATTGAAGAGTCTACAGCGAAGAGTACGCCACCGCCGATTCTGTCCTCCCTATCTTGTCTATAGATATGATAATTATTTGGAAGAATTTCTGAATTGAAAATGTGAAGTTTCAGTAAAAGAAAGAATACTATAATTACATTCAAGGTCTTTAAAGTATAAGTTCGCTAATTTAGTATTTAAGCCTCTTACATTTTGGTAATAAATACTTAAAGCAGATTTAATAATTAGTTTTATGATTCAGTGTTATGACGGGGAATATTAGCTAAGTTATTTACTTTTTTGGGCCTATATTCGAATTCACGAACGAAAGCTCCAGGGGGCCAAAAAGAACTACTAAGCAGCGCATTAAAATTATCTAAATTTACGTCAATTTTAAATGAAGCAATATTTCTTTCGTAATTAAAATTAAATTTTCTGATGCTTAAGTCGACAGTTGTAATTTTTGATGAGATGTAAAGCTTTATGTCATCTTCGGTAGTGTCTCTCGAAAATCTAAAAACAAAGATTGACTTCTTTGGCGGAACCATAACTAGTTTCCTCGTATCAGACTGAACTACCGGTGGAGGGGGTTGAGTTTCTGCGTTAGTAGTTGAGGATAGGGAAGGCGGTGGAGGCTTTGAAGATGATGCCACTACTTCAATGGAGGAAGGGGAAGATACTTCAGGCTCTTTATTATCCGAAGCAGATTTCGTTACACGGTCTTTTGAGGCTGAGGATTCTGATGATTGAGGACACGGAGAGGATAAATTAATTAAGTCCATCGGAAGATTATTCTGACGCGCAACGGCAGCAATTTCCTTAGATGGACTATGAAGACGCTTACGTTTAGATATCCTTAACAGATTGCAAGGTATCTAAGCATTTGAATGATTTAAACATATTTTCATAATGCTTAAATTTTTCTGTCAGTACCGACAATTCTCTTCCTATTTCTGTAAAACCATTTCTGGTTTGCCTAAATAGCTTGAAAAGATCAACTTCGGTTGACCTGCACTTTACGCAAGACCAGCGAAGGCCTTTGCCATCATTAATAGCGTCCAGAATTCTTCCCGTCAAACCAGCACATTTCAGATGGTAAATACCATCACACAGCCAGCACGATAAGTAGCGTTCAGAATCGCTTTTAATTTGGCAAGTATCAAGATCACACTTCATACTGAAAGATTAATATAATACACTCGTTAATAAAAGACAAACAAAACAAATTATAACAATTAAGGAGCTGATGTAAATAGCTTTAAATAAATGTAGCGAACAGTTTGAGTATCACTGTAATTATAACACTTAATAAACGCAACGCAAACAGCTGTGACAAGAATTACTAGAAGAAGTAAAAAAAAAGAGTAGAACAAATGTGCAAAAACAAAATGAAAGTTAACTACAAAGGATACAACGACAATGATAGCAACAAATGACTCGGCAAAGTTAAAATGTATGCTAGTGAAATTTAATTAAATTTACTTTAATATAAAACCAATAACTTTCACTTAGCTTCAATTATTTCACACTCTGATGCTCATAAGCGCTTTTTATCACTACTTTAACACAGAATTAGCACAATGAACTTAGTAAGTAGAAAGCCAAAATCAGAGCACAATAAAGTACAACCTCACAGCTTGACGTTTGCGCGTAATTGAATTGAATATTTACCAATATACAGTACTTTCGTTGCCGTTTGTAGTAAGATAAATTACGTTTCTTTTTGATTTTAATATTTTTTCCCTCAGTGTATGAATTCCCCATTGAATACCAGTTTTTAACTACAATTTCTGCCATTGTTGCCAAACATTGGCTTTTCCTACCAGAACTGGTAAGTTTTTCCATTTGGTAGGTTGCTAGGCCAGATTGGATTTTGGTAGGTTCCGCGACATTAATAGTTATTTGCGAAAAATATAAAAATATGTATCTCCAAACATTTTAGCAACCTTGTTTACACGAAAATTTCATCGGTGACTTCGTATAACGGCGGCCGTAAAGATGTAATACACATACGTGATTCGTAAGTACAAACGTATGTATATCCTTATTATTGCCAATATATTTGTGACATACATTGTATGTATAATATGGACATCCAAGGTGTATACTTAATGTGCTTACAACTTAGTTTCAATTGAACTCAACTAAAAACTACATATGTATATAGAGTGACCAGACGTCCAGATTTATCAGGATTCAGGGTCGAATTAAAGTGTCCTGACTGATTTTTCTTTTCCGACCTAATATCCTTATTTTTAATATTTTTATTGAGCTTTGTACCACGATTGTTTATTAGAAAAATTGAAAAAGCAACAAAGTCTAAGCGGTAGAAGTTATAGCAC
>NW_023458563.1:19332458-19341848 GCF_013731165.1 Rhagoletis pomonella
ATAATCAAACAATTTCTAACATGTTCGCTCAGTTTTTTAAATCCAATTATTCCATTAACTCACATGCTAACATTGACTATCCTTTTAAACTATGTCCAATGAACTCAATAAATATCCCAGTAATATCTCCCGATGATGTAGTAGTTTATCTGAAATCCTTAAAGCAGTCCTTCAGTTATGGTCCTGACCTGATCCCTACTTGTATTCTTATAAATTGTTCTAATTATCTCTATGAGCCGTTAACAGCGTTATTTAATTTATCTCTTAAAGAGGGCGTTTTTCCAAATATATGGAAAGAATCGTTCATAACCCCGTTGCATAAAAGCGGTAGCAGATCTTTAGTGGAGAACTACCGAGACATAGCTAAGCTTTCTGCAATTCCTAAATTATTTGAAGCAATTATAACAAATCAGTTGACGCATTCTATCTCATCTAGCATTTCATATAGTCAACATGGATTTTGCAAGGGCAAATCAACTTCTACAAATTTACTCGAATTAACATCCTATATCTCAAAAGCATTTAGTGAAAGCAAAACTGTTGATGTTATATATACTGACTTCAGTAAAGCATTTGACAAAGTGTGCCACTCGTTGCTCATCTACAAACTTGATCTTCTTGGTCTTCCACCTAGTTTTCTGCGTTGGATCTCTTCATACCTCTATGATAGATCACAAAGGGTAATGTTTAAAAATACTATCTCTGACGTCATTGATGTTACTTCAGGAGTCTCTCAAGGTAGCCACTTAGGCCCGGTTCTGTTCTTGCTTTTTATAAACGATATTTCTACAGATATAAAATTTTCCAAAATTTTAATGTATGCAGATGATGTAAAGCTTTATAAATCGTACGTTTCAATTAAGTAAAGGTCTTTGCTACAATAAGACTTAGACAGCATGGCTTACTGGTGTCAAATAAGTCTTATGCCTCTAAATCTTAAGAAATGTAAAGTAATGAGCTTCTCGCGAAGAGCTGTTCATCCCGCTCCTTATACAATAGGTAACCATAACCTGAAACAGGTATACAATTTCGTGGACCTTGGTATCACAATGGATCCTAAGCTTAATTTTAATCTTCATATTAATGTGACAGTCAACAAGGCTAAAGGTGTACTTGCATTTGTGAAACGATGGTCAAAAGAATTTTGTGACCCTTATATCACTAAAACCCTGTTTACAACATTAGTTAGGCCAATTCTGGAATACGGCTCGGTGGTTTGGAATCCAAGGTATCAAATTTACTCAGACAAGATAGAACAATTCAAAAACAATTCCTACTTTTCGCTTTAAGAAATGTCCGTTGGGATTCTCAATATAACCTTCCACCTTATACGAGCCGATTAAAACTTATTAATCTTCCTACACTTTCCAGCCGCAGGCAAATGCTTGGTACATTTTTTATTGTTAAATTACTAACAGGCTCAATTTCAAGTCCGCTTCTTCTTGGCGAAGTTAGCCTTAATGTTCCATCCCGGGTATCAAGACACTTTTGCCCCTATTTCTGAAAGCTTGTAAAACTAATTTTGAATTGGACGACCCACTCCGTTGCTTATGCCAGGATTTTAACTCTCATTCCAGCACGTTTGATATATCAGATCCGCTTTTCAGCATTAAGAAATCGATACTGTCCTCTCTCAATAAATGAATCATTAAAATAAAGACATAAAATTGGCTGATGAATTTGGTTCTGTAGCGACACTTAACAAACTCCTGCCTATCGTGACTCGGCGCAAAAATTTAAAATACTGGTTCCGTACGTCATGCGGACTGCGCCCCTCGTGCGGACGGGCGGTAATGGAGGGTAAAAACCGTTGGGATATTAATAATAATAAAAAATATTAAAATGACCGCGTTCGTTCTGAAAAAGCATCCGTGAAGGGCCCAGCCAGCAAAGAAACGTAAATTTTGCAGACAGTGCAGTTTAGTTAAATTTTCCGTATCCGAACACGAATAGAAAAACCTCCCACAGTTATCATCGATTTTCGTACCCGGAAAATGTTCGAAAAAGATGATGTCATTTGAAAGCGATAATTGTATTTTATTTGCTCAAGCTAAACATTTGAAAGCATGCATGCGTAGTTGGCAGTGCTTGAGCGTGCAGAGTGTGCCGCTATTTGTTAGCTTCCAGAAGGTGCCGAATTCCGTCAGGCGCTTCCTAATATATTTTATTTCTTTTTAACCATGAAAAAGTATGTGTGAAGTGCAGAAGAAAAGCGTGCTGAACGAAAAATTCAATCAGACAAATTTCAGAAAAAACAGCCGAAAACGTATCCGTTTCACATACTGTTGTCTGTACATACGTTTCTGCCGCATACTTTAGTGGAAAAACGGAACGTCAAAGTATCCGGAAATGAAATCAGTAAACGGACCAAAATCCGCACTTCATCCACTTTTTTGTCCTTTTTCGGATCGGTTTTCGGATTTTTTGCTGGCTGGGTAAATAATCAAGACAAAAACTAAAAAAAAAATTAGTTTGGATGTTGCCTGCAGTGCCAGTGGAATTCGAACCCTGACCATCATCTCTGGATATCAACAAATTGTGGCAAGCATCTTTGCGCTCTCAGCTACACCCAACCATATAAATTTGCTTTCAAATGTTGAATTTCAATCAACACCACAGCACGCGATTTGTACGGATATACATGTACCATGTATGTATGTTTGTGTTGTCGCCGCTCTGCATGCTGAGGATGCGTACCCTGCAGCAAAATTTAGGGGCAGTATGGCAAAGTGCTAGTTCCGCCGTAAAAATTTTTGAACTTTCTCTGAACTACTGCAAAAGGGGTGCAGAGCTGGACGGTTGAAACTCATATGCTTCTAGTTGCGCTGTCATCAATGTTACTCATCCTGGTCATGTAAAAGTTGACAAAAGATGCAAAAATGTAATATACTATATTTTTTCGATTTTCTTAGACCCTAAAACTAATAAAAAACTGTTTTCGTTTATTTAATATTTAATTCTCTACATAGTTTATGGGGCAACTGCTAAAATATTTACAAAAAAGTCGTTATTGGTAACATTAATCTCATTTTTATACATATCTACGTCCGTAGAATGCAAATATAAAATTTAGTTAACAGCAAAGGTCTGCGTACAGCATTCTTTTTTACATATTCACAATATATTGAGAGTTTAAACTCGTTTGTTATTATTTTATAAAAAAAGTATCATGCTTAAAACAAAATCATATAAACCGTGTTTTAAAACTTTATACAAAACAAAGTTAAATTTAGCGATTTTTCATCATTTTACATATTTAAAAAAAAAAAATAAACAAAAGTGGTAAACAATCTCACTTTGAAATGGGGGTGTAGTTATGCAGTGATTTTTTTTAATTTCCAATGTTTTTCATTTGCATGAAAATATGAATATTCTAAATTCTATATATTCTTAATTCGATTACATTTCAATACATTTAATACAATTTACCGCTGAGCTATCACAAATAAGCATTGAAGATATCACCGTTTTTCTCATTTTTTGACACGACTTAGTTTAGATTTTTAATTATAAGCATCCCAGAAGTACCCATTATACGTAACAAATATACATTATTTTTAAGAATAACGGTTTTAGAAAATGAAGGAATAATTGACACTTTATCTTCCTAATTTTAAAGCACAGTTTGCCTCAAAAAATAATTTGTGCAAAACAAATAGCTCTTTAAACATAAAATGAAGTATTTTTTATTTACAAAATTATATGCGTGCTTATTTAAAGAAAAGGCTCTATACTATACTTCTTAGAACCAGCTCAAAACTAACCACATTTTTTCTAGCTCGGAGGTGACCCTTTTTGAAGTATCTAGGAACTGTTGTTATATGAACTGTCTCAAAACCATCTAATCCAGAGTCAGCTCAGAACAAGTTCAAAAGTTCTGCAGAGGGCGACAATTGTCTTTTCGTAGGACATCACCATGTTAAAAAAGACGGTTGAAAGCATTGAGTTGGGATAGATGAAGAGCCATTACCGTCCCTTTTCAGGCTAGCTCAGCGCAAGTTCTGAACCAGTTTACATACACATACATGCTCAGATGTGAACAGTCAAATACGTGCGTAATAAATTTTGTATGAAAATATTATTATTAAATACGAACGTTTTTAAACGATAATCAAATATTAAGTATTCATTTTTACTATGCATTATTTCCCTCAGTGAACCAGTTCGTCATGGACTATAATTTTGCCAGTTCTCCGCAGTGAAGTAACTTTTTCTCTTTAAAGCAAAACAATTCAAGAAATACAACAAAAGAGATAAATAAAAATGCTGATGCAGGACTGGACAATTGACATCTTCTATGACACCACCATGCCAAAAATACCAGTCGCTAACATTAAAAAAGGATACAACATGAACTAATTAGGCTGAAACGCAAACTGGTAGCATCCTAGTTTAACCTAGTACCTTTGCCTATAGGGGTAAATGTGCATACACATACATATGTACATACGTATGTATGTATGCGCATTCATAACGCAACAAAGTGCTAAAAATATAACCGCGCATTCGAGCGTAAAGTTGTGATAAGGAACTACATTACTGAAATAATACATGCATACGTTTTTATATAGGTATGAAGTTCTACATGCGGGCACGAGCACTACACGTGGATCCCTGCAGGAAATTGAATTAGTTTGAAAGTAATTTATAAAATACTTTATTTTCAATGATAACTAATTGAAATTCTCACTATTTTACCTGCAACGAACTCATTTATTTAACATGGCGATGTCCTAGGAAGCAGTCAGTTGCCTTTTCCTGCATGTATACTACTTTAAAACGAATTTGGTTGACACAACTTCAAAGTCAGTTGTTTCTTTTGAATACGTTTGCGTTGTGGACTTCATACTTCCAAGACACAAATTGTTTTTTTGAGCAAAAACAGTATAAAAATTCGAAACATTTACTCATTGCATTTGTTTTTAAGTAGTCTTTCAATTAGTTGATTTAAAAAAAAATCACTTGTTTCCGTCAGGGATGCTTCTCACTCTAAACTCTTTACAAATATTGATACGGTTTGGCCAAAATTTAAGGGGTGTTGCTTGTAACTATGCATAGCTGTATGTATTGCTAAAGTACTAACGGAGTGTTTATTAGATTGATGAATTTTGAACTGCTGAAATTAACATTAACCTAACCGTTTTAATTAGGCGCAGTTGCTTAAAGATCAAAATATATGTAGAACAGTTTTAGAATCAAGTATTAGCGGATTATTCATGGCGGGCTCAAAAAAAAATCTCAAAGTTTGTCTCTATTTTTTGTTCCTCCTTTGAGGTTAGTTCCGTGGACAGAAGTCCTCTCAAGCGAGAAAATATTCTAACTGGGATGTGTAATCTCTCACTACTTTCGGTTTGGACCTAGCGCCCTCTGCGTGCAACTATGCATTCGCCTGGGTATGTGTTACATTGGGAAAAAGTACCATGGTGAAGCCCAAAAGACAGTTGTGGTATTCACCGAATTGAGCAAGTGGCCTGGCACTCTGGCAAACGAGCAGATAAGCTCAAGTAACGGTTGTTGAAACAGTCACCAGCAGCGTTTCGTGGCAGTTTCTCTTTTAAATATGGCTCTTCTCAGAAGTGGGCTATAGCTTGGACTTACCATCCACCCATTAAATATAAGTAAGGCAGGTACGTCAATTCATTTCCAAGCTAATTTCAACCCGCTTATGTTAAAATTGTTTTTGATAGACTTTTTGGTGCTGATTAAGAATCCGCTAGTAAAAAGTTTCCACCAGCTCCAGATTTTGAAAAAAATGAGGTCAAAGTGCAAAAATAGCATTGATCGTCTTTGCAACGTTTTATACTCATCTGTGGCGGATTTACGGGGGAACCACCACTAGTACAAACCCCCTCCGTAGAGACCGGATTTTGTTTTTGCGATGTTCAATGAGGATGTCCTAGGGTTGCCAACATATTCTAAGAAATTTATAGTACTTTTTCAAAAAAATCTGAAAAAATATAATACACTTCAAATAGTATTGTATTTAAAAAAAAAAATTCAAACGCTTTTTAAGTGTACATCTTTTTCTTCTTATGCATTTCCTCTTTATATTTCTTTGAAAGTATCATATGCTTTAACGCAATCAATATTTAAATTAATATAAATCAAAAGTTCATTTTTATTAGTGAGGTTTGTTTCTCTCATCTCGCCGTAGAAAAAACTCTCTATGTGAATGCCGAAGTTGCAGGCATAGAGAGCAGGAACAAAATAATTTTAAGCAAATTTGGTAATTCATTCTAAGTATTTTTAAAAATGTTGCAATTTTTGATCTGTGGTTATATTAATAAACTCAATATGACCTTTTATTTTAAATGATATTTTTTTCAATATTTTTACTTGAGGATAAAGCTCACCCATTTTAATATGCCTGTTTTCTTTCAATTTACTGAAATTTATTAATATTTTCAATTAAACAAATATAGTATGTTTGCATGCTATATTTTTTTCCAACAGTATATAGTACGCAGTCCGAAAAAATAGCACAATACTATATATTATAGTACGGTTGGCAACCCTAGCTTCGATAAATGTTTAAGTTTTAACTCACAGTGAAATGTATTTATTGATTTAAATAGTTACAAATCCCAGCTTCTTTGTCCTTTGAGAAGCCTTCGAAAAAGATTTTCGGAAGGTACTGAAGTCGCGACCATAAGCATAGTGAAATAATATAAAGTGTGCCAGCTAGCGATTCTATTTCGGTACACTTATTTGGTAATTTATTATCATAATTTTTTCTTTCACTTGGCTTTTATGTTAACCCTTTTGGGTGAGAACTTATGAAGTTTTTTTGATTTGAGAAAAAAATTAAACAAAAAAACATGTCAGGAAATTCTTGCCGCTTGTACAAAAGCACACATAACGTTGCAGTACTGATATTTTCAGTCGTTCAGGATGATGACCTAAGCTGATATCGAGCAGAGGTGTGCAACAAAACCAAAGGTCAATGCCAGAATTGAAAAAAGCGAAAATGACAAACTCAAATTTTCTTTGAAATAAGTGTACATCACTTTATATTATTTCACTATGTTTATAAGCTATGTGAAACAATTGTGGAAATTGGTGATTAAAATCTGCCCAAATTTCCAAAGGGGTTCACAGTGTCAATATCATATCAATTAATATCATTTTGAAGAAGGTTATTTAGCACTAAACGAAATTAGCAATTTATTAGTGCAAATAACTCATACCTTTTCCATAATATTAATAGAATGTATATTCTAATAGTGCATAAATAGTGAAATTTCCACATTTAGAATAGTTACTATAGCAAAGAGTTTGGAAGCATACAAACAAATTTTAATACGTACAGTGTACATTGCATACACAAAAGTCGATGTATCAAAAAATACATCGATATATATCGGAAGGTCCAAAACATCGGTTTTATTCTATGGATCGAATAGCAAACATCGATGTTTCCGATGCATCGATACTTTTTCTGAATCCCTACTGCATATCTCTGGAGGTGTTTAGTGCAGAGGACTGGAACTTGGCACCGAGATGTTTATACAAAATTAATTCCATACTCATGGAGAAAACTTTGCGTTATTCGAAAAGGGGGCATGGTAGCTCCCGTACAAATTTAATATTTTATACTGCATATCTCTAGAGGTGTTCATGGTAGAGTACTGAGACTTGGTACTGGTGTATGTAAAATCAATTTCAAACTCATGGAAGAAAATTAGGGCTATAAGAAAACGGGGCGTGACACTTCCTGTACAAGTTGACCTTTTCTAGCCGCATATCACTAGAAGTGTAAAGCCAGCCTTTCGACATAAGCTACTTTTCCATATGAACACAGATATAATTTATTGGACTTTTTCGTGCAGTGCAGGAATTTCACTGTACGCCCATGCACAAAAATTACATTCATAGGAGTCCACCGGACCCGTACCCATCTCTACTGGCCACTTATCAAAGATCGTAGTTGTTAACCCTGCCTGTACAGGTTGTGTCACAAAGAACAGCAAAGATTTTGCGCCAAACGACCTTTTGTTTAATTTAAACAGGTTTATTTTTGAGGACTTTTTCGTCCGAACACGATTTCGTTCTGCACTTCATAGATTATTTTTCGTAATTAAGAAAAATCTAAGATTATGTAGATATTCCGTCTAATGACATTCGAACCCGGACCCTCTTGAAAGCTAGAAAATAGTAGCAAGCGTCTCTGCGCACTCAGCTGCAGCCATAAATAATATGTAAATGGTATTTTAAATAATCACTTTGAATCAAGCCCAAATCACGGGAGTTGTGCATCTGTCCAAATTTGTTTTTGTTAGTTACAGAGTGGCGTTGATAGAAATTTTTTATTGGGCTGAACTCATTGTCTTTAAAAATTTCTAGACAACACCATTCTGTGATCCAGGGGCGAACCCAGAAATTTTTTTCGGGGTGGGGGAAACAAATATTTTTTTTCCATATAATCAATTCCAAAAAACATGCCTATATTTAATTTTTTAAATAAATTCGAGTGGTAACATACAGTTGTCCACAAAATAATAGGAGATCAATATTTTGACCAGTTTGGGCTATTGGTCTTTTGTTTATTTAATGTTTGTTGTATCTATCTATATATATAAAAATGAAATGTTTTCCGTAAGACGGCGAAGCCTGACCAAACGACTGAACCGATTTCAATTCTGTTAAAAAAGTACTCTTTTGGACCTTCTATGTGGAAGGTTTTTCGATGTAAAAAAATTTTAAAATTTTTGTTGTTGTTGCCGAAAAATGAAGAATGCTGAGACGTCACGATTTCGCAATTTCATAGAGTTTTCTGTACATTAAATGTCACTAAACTACTAAACGGCTGGACCGATTTGGTTCATATTTGAAACATATTTCAGTACTTTAAAAAGAAATATTTCTACCAAAACATTTGCTCGCTAGGTGGCGCTGGGGTCAGGATATTCCTAAAAATCTCATTTACTTGCCGATTTGGCTCATATTTAAAACACAATTTAGCCAATTGAAAAAAGATATTTGGATTAAGAATTTACACGATAGGGGGCCCTGTGGCCGAGATATCCCCAAAAATTTGTTTACGCTAAGAGAAGGATAGATATCTACTATATATTTGTAGAAGTATGTATATGCCAGGTTGCAGCCCAAACGGATGGACAGAATCGAATAAAATTTTGGCAGAGTATTGCTATCACACCTGGGTTTATAATAGGGAGAAAAAAATTGGCATTCGACAAGGGGGCGTGGCACCTTCCATAGGCGTGCAATTTTTTATAAGCTGTAACTTCGGAACCATAAGTGACATGTACTCAGGGTTCGGAAATATTCATATATGAATCTTCGCGAACATACATTTATGATTTTATACGCGAAGGTGAACGATTCAAATATTCTGTATTGATTCTCCTTCGCGAACGTGAAGCATAAAAC
>NW_023458563.1:19341948-19347501 GCF_013731165.1 Rhagoletis pomonella
TTCCACTTTCAGTTTGCACCTTCTCTATCTATCTAAGTTCTCTGCTTTTACAGGCAACAAGTTACACAGCGGGAGTCAATTGTCACCTCCTAGGACAACTCCATGTTAATTGCGACAGTAGAAAGCATGGGTGGTAGATTTGCGAGGTAGTATTCGACTCCCGAAAACTGGTGAATTCACTAGTTCTGTACTAGTACTTTCCGCTGCAGGGTATGTACATTTGTATGTATGTGCGTAGCATTTTGGCAGTAATATGCACATATGTACATACATACATATGTAAGCACCCAGTAGAAATCGGTTGTATGCATGAAGGATGCTTGCTATGTGAGTGAATTAGTATGAACACTTCATGCGTAGTCATGAATTTCGACGAATAAATTCAAATTCTAGCGAATTGCAAGCGAATGTACGTTGTCGTTGTTTTAAGTACATTTCTTGATAAATTTGAAGTGGAATTTTCGTAATATTTTCAGTCTTGTACAAAAATTTTAGTGAACGGACGTGTTGTGCGATACTATTTTCAGCACAAACGGGCTTTTACAAGATATGCATTTGCTTATCTAAATGCTACTTGTTTGTATGTCCCCGTATATTAAAATGTATCAGAAAAGTAGCATTTACATATGGGGATACATATCTTGTAAGAATGCTACATATATTCACAATAATTTTTGATTTATATATATTATTCTTGACCTGAATGCAGAAAATTTGTTTGGCCGTTTTTTAAAAATCAATTAAAAATAATTTTGATTCAAAAATAGAAAAATGGTCTAGGAATCAACATTTTGTTTTACTACACTGTCTAAAAATTTATTTAGCAAATTTTTTTTTTATATTTAGCAAAGTTATACTGTCTCCATTGTGAGATTTAATGAAGATTTCGCCCTCTGGCGAGATTTAACGTTAAATATTTTGAGATTTACCATATAAAATTAAATCTCAAAAGGCAGTAGATTTAAGTTAAATCTTCCTTAAATCTTCAATAATATTGATCACTAAATACACTTTGTTGGGTGTGGCAACCACAAATTCACTAGCCATAAGTCAAATGACGTTTGTATTTTCAATCTACAGTTGCGGACATTGAAATCTAGCCAATTAAAAGAAACATGCATTTTCTTGTTTTTTATATTTTGGTTAGTTTTAAAGGAAAATTATTAATATTTACATAACTTTGGTTGTAGTAATTTAAGGAGATATTATTTTAAGGACTAAAAAATTCAGAAAATATGTTTTATGATAATATCATGCAGAGTCTTCTTCGCTTTCTAAAAATCGTTTACGCGCTGCGACATGAAATTTATTAAACTCGGCAATGGTTCTGCTTTGATAACACTGCCCCAAGCAACCTCTAGAACTCAATTCGACACAAGCATATTTGCTAGCAGGGTCTTCATGATATGCCAAAGGCCCGCGATTGGATTTTCGGTATCCTCTTATGAAAAAGACGAATTATTTCCCCAACAGCTCTTTACAAATTTTTCTTTGCGCAAATGATATTCTTCTTTATTGTCAGTGTTATTGTGGCTTATTAATATTTTATTTTTAATATTTTTATTGAGCTATGTACCACGATTGTTTATTAGGAAAAATTGAAAAAACAACAAAGTCTAAGCGGTAGAAGTTATAGCAGCTATTGCGGAGATTACCACATCTCCTCATCAGACTTCTTTTTTTTCAGACTTCAGCAGGGAGCAACAAGAGTTTACGGGATGTACATAGGTCAGTGGTTAACGCTTCTGACTTTGAACATCGATTACGCAGGTTCGATCCATGCTGAAGTCGGGAAAAAAAGGAGTCTGATGAGGAGATGTGGTGATCTCCGAAATAGCTGCTATAACTTCTACCGCTTAGACTTTGTTGCTTTTTAAATTTTTCCTAATAAACAATCGTGGTACAAAGCTCAATAAAAATATTAAAGATATTCTTTATTGTTTTGATAATTTTTCTTAAATTCGAGAAAATGATTCCGAATATTGTACCATTTGTTACATTTTCCAAACTATACATTATACGTATTTACCACGAATAATAATAAAGAATTCACATAATGGAACTCCGCTGCTGGTACCTTCCTTTTATCTCTCTGTATTTCAGTGTCCGCAACTGTATTCTTGAAATCAGACATAAGAAAACGTCAAATATTTAAAAATGTGAACGTCAAACATATCTCGTTGTAGCAATGGAGACGGTGGTGATTTAGCAACTGGATTTATTAAATCTTGATAGGTAAATCTCACAATGGAGACATAGTATTAGTTGAATAAAGTTTTAAGTTGCGCAAATGCAACGTTGGGACATAACACTACATATTTTCGTTCAAGTGGCAGCACTGTGAATGTCAAACAGCGAACAGCTGACATTGCTTATTTACATTTTCTTTTGTGCAGAAGTGTGATTTTATTTCTTTGCATAATGTTTTCGAAAAGATATTTATCAAAAAGAGATATAGAAAACATAATGAATTAATCGGACGATGAGGATGAGATAGTAAGTAATATAAAAAACGCCGATGCCTTTCAAATGATATTGCTGCCGCCTGATGCTGTAGATGAAGTTAGCGACACGGAAGATGTGGACGAAGACGTTCAGCTTGTTTCAGATCAAGCCGAGGAGCATTTGAAATACTTTGCTTATACAATGATGACAATAATAACATCAATAAAAGCAAAATAAGCGAGTCTATTTCTGAGCAAACAGTCATGCCAGAAAAAGCTATTTGGAGTAAGTCTTCCAAATACGAATTTTCTCAACAGCCTCTTTTTAATTCATCAGAAACTTGCCAAAGCTTGTTCGAAAAATTGGGTAAGTAAATAAATTATCAAAACAGTGGTGCAATTTGTAACTCTGCTGGAAAATTGTAGGAGCACTAAATCCTTACGAACTCTTTGAACTATTTATTGACGATGAAGTGATTGACTTGTTGGTGCAGACTACAAAGAACTATGCAAATATAGATTGCAATGATACTTCATTTTCCACAGATTCTAAACAGATACGAACGTTCATTGGAATTTTGTTTGTTACTGGTTACAAAACAATGCCATCTATAAGCAGTTACTGGTCGAATTGTCCTTCTCTTGGAAGCTCAGTAATAAAGTCAGCAATGAGCCGCGATAGATTTCAACGAATTAAGAAATATTTCCATGTTTGCGATAACCGGAAGCTTGATGCGAACGATAAATTTGCCAAAGTGACACCTGAATAATCTACCGTCTAAAAAGTTCATGCAGTTCGGCATATTTGCGCACAACCTTTCAATCGATGAGCAAATGATTGCATATTTTGGCAGGCATTCATGCAAAATGTTTATAAAATCTAAACCTATTCGATTTGGATTTAAATACTTCTGCCTATGCTCGGCCGAGGGATATCTGTTTGCTTTTTTACCCTATTCCGGCGCTTCATTTATCAGAGATACGTGCTTAGGTCTTGGACAGTCGATAGTGTTACAACTTCTGGAACACCTTGATACGTGTTAGCGAAACCAACACTGCGTTTTCTTTGACAACTTTTTCACATCTTTCAAGCTAATGTCTCAACTAACTACAATGGGTTACTTTGCGACAGCCACTGTGCGTGACAATCGCACTGGTGGTGCAGGACTTATAGATATTAAAAAAATCAAAAAACTCCTCGTGGATCCAGCGACCATGCATTCGACAAAAATAATAAACTAATAGCGGTACGATGGAAAGACAATTCTGTAGTCACTATTCTTTCCAACCACTTGGAGCATAATGCAACAAACAAAGTCAATCGGTATGATAGGAAAAAGAAAAAAAACATGGCAATATCGATTCCTTGTCACATATATGAATACAATCTCAACATGGGTGGTGTAGATCTTTTTGACAAAGCAATGAGCAACTATAGAAGACACATTCGTGGAAACAAATGGTACTGGCCACTTATAACCAATGCACTGGATTCGGCCATGGAGAATGCATGGAGAATATACTGTCTCTTGCAAAAACAAGGAAAGGCCCCGGTTATGGGACAGCTGGAATTTCGAACTTTTGTTGTCGAAACGTTGCTGGAACCCTATAAGGAAACTTAAACGCAAACAAGCGGAGAGTTCTAATCCAAAAAAAACACGTTTTATTCACCATCCTATTTTGACTGAAAGGCGTTTACGATGATCGACCATGCTCAAGCCAAACTAAATTTACTAGTGTTTGTCAATGTTATTGTGGCTTGTTAACATTTTATTTTTAATATTTTTATTGAGCTTTGTACCACGATTGTTTATTAGGGAAAATTGAAAAAGCAACAAAGTCTAAGCGGTAGAAGTTATAGCACTATTTCGGAGATCACCACATCTCCTCATCAGACTTCTTTTTCTAGACTTCAGCAGGGATCGAACCTGCGAATTCGATGTGATGATACTAGTGTTCGCCCAGCGGTCGAAATTCAACCGCTAAAATTAAGGATAGTTTATGTGAGTTTAGTAAACATTAGTTGAAATAACATTAGTTGGAATGGGTTAAGTGGAGGGGAGTTTAGCTTAGTTCTTAGCATAATATAACATACCATAACATAAGATTAAATAACATAACATATGTAGCATAAGACACCACAATATAACATCGCACATTCTTCAGTTGTATTTCCTTTGTAACCGACTTCCAAAAAAGGAGGAGGTTATCAGTTCGTCGGAACATTTTTTTTTTTTTTTTTTATGTATGTTACCGCATAACTTTGGACCACGTCAACCGATTTCGATAATTCGGAAAGGTAGTGTCTCAGAGGTGGTCCCATACTAATCTGGTTAAGATCCGATCAGCGGATCATGAGATATATATATATATTTTTTTTTTTTTATGGGAGTTGAAGTCGGTTTTTTTTGCTAAAAATTACTAGTTTCCTCTCTATATTTTTCTCTATCGCTTTTAATGCTTATGTTTATGTTTATCTTCACCTTCGTGCTCATATTCATGTTCATGTTCAAGTTCATGTTCATGTTCAAGTTCATGTCCATCTTCATCTTCATCCTCATCATTATCTTCATATTCACCTTCGTCTTCATCTTTATCTTTTCCTTTATCCTGATCTATATCTTCATTCTTTTCTTCATTTATGTATTCACCCCCACCATTGTTATTAGGTTAGGTAGCTAAGTTTTCCTTCCTCTTTGTCTTTATATTTGGGTTTCTTTACTTTTATTCTAATCTTTGCCTTTATCCCTTTCTTCTTCTACATATTCCACTTTACCTTCTTCCTTGCATGAATCTTAATCTTCATAAATCTGATTCCTAAACTGCTTTTTAGCAGATTTCTTTAATTAAGTATCAATATTAAAGCATTTCCGCCCCAACCATGTACATGTACGGCATTAGTATTGGTGTCACTTTTGAATTGATTTTTTCGCTTTATGGTAAACCAATTTGAAATTTGAAAAATTGTCTGCACATCAGAAGATACATAATTGTTTATATCTTTGAGGTATAGTTTAGCCGTAAAAGGGGTGTAAAGAAAACATGATAGCCTATTTGTATATAAGCAGAGAACTTAGATAGATAGAGAAGGTGCAAACTGAAAGTGGAA
>NW_023458563.1:19347601-19349769 GCF_013731165.1 Rhagoletis pomonella
AAAACCAATTGTCCATAGTAATATTGCTATGTCTATTCAAAATTGGTTGCACCATTCTCATCACTATATCAAATCTCTCGTTGCTTAACCGAAATGGACCTTCGGGTTGTTGGCCGGCGTAAATTTCTAAGTTATAGGTGTATGGGTAATGAACATCTACAAGTGCAAAAACTTTCAGTCCATACTTAGCAGGTTTACTTGGAATATACTGCCGAAATGAACAACGCCCTCTGAAGGACAAGAGTTGTTCGTCCAAAGTCATTTCAGCACTTGGTGTAAAATACCTTTGAAAATTTCCAAGAACCAAATCAAATATTTCGCGAATAGGCGCTAGTTTATCGATGCTTGCACGATCTTGACGTTCAGTAATATCATCAAATCGTATAACTCTAAGAAGGAACTTAAATCGTTGTTCAGACATGGTCAAATATATTGAATCTATTCCAGTGTGTTTTTCGTTATCAAATATTTGACTTGTACTGGAACGGCTTACCTTTAAAGCACCAGCCATTAGTAAAATTCCTAAAAATCCTTTGATTTCAATTTCATCTGTTGATTTGGCATCCCTTTCACGTGCATATTTAGTCTTAATACTTTCAATTTTTATATTAGTATATTTTATAAAGAGACCAATTATATTATCGTCTAAAAAAAGTGACATACAGTCCTCGGGTTTGGTTTTTTGCCGAGCGATTCCTTTAGGACCCGGGGGCTTGAACACAATATTATGCCTTCTTGTTCTACCCCTATTAGCAGGGGCATTCTTTGTCCACACAGTATTATCAACGCCTAGATAAATTTCTCCACGTCTGTCTCGCTGAGGGGGCTCATTATCGTAGTCAGATACTTGATTACACACGTCTTGCTCTTGCTCGGATTCTGTGTCAGACCACTCCTCTCCAATAAAATCCTCTTCGTCTTCTAAACTTGATAAATCGTCATCAAATTCATCACTTTCAATTTCGTCCAACCACGCTGCAATCTGATTTTCTGTCCTATTTGCCATGATCTTCAAACCCAAAGAAATTTATATGTACGAGTAGCGTACATATGTAAATATTATCAGAAAAGTTCCACAAAATTTTAAAATAAAAAAGTATGCCCAAAATCCACTTTTCTTTACAAAGTATAACTAGCTATTAGCATAAAACCTAATTTAAAATACTTACGTAATCGGTCGCGCGGCATACATACGTAGACCATGAGTTTCAGGAACCTCTAGCGACACAACTGCACGCAACAATTAACAGCGGAACACTGAGAGTGACTCTCTATTTGTTAGTTACAAGTAGCAAAAATCTCCGATAAAATCGATGCACCATTTTCAAGAAATATGAAATTTAACTATGGTGGATTACATATGTAGACCGCGCGACTACTGCAGGGCTAAATAATACTAATAGTAGCTGAAATGAAGAGCTACATATTTTTGTTAAGGTTGAGCATTTATTGACGTAAGGTTGTTTTTACATTTTCGGCAATTTTAATAAAAATAGCGAATTTCATAAGTTTAAGTGCTGAAAAAATCTTTTAAACCCAAAATAAGGTGCATATATTTCGAATTCGTTGCTATGGCACTTATATAACAGTGATCTAAAAATACTTTACAAACTGTTAAAGTCTGTAATTTCAGATATTTGAATTGTATAATTTTTTCGCAAAATTTTTCTGGAAAGTTTTACTTCCAGCTCTCCTTAAGGTAAAATTAGTAAGGTAAAACAAAATCCGCGCTATCAGAAAAGGATTTTCTTTTAATAAATTTTTTAATTCTTTAACCTAGATCCAAGAATTTATGGTGGATACACTGCATGTCGAAATTTTCCATTTATCAACGCTTAAGTTTGGGCTTATATATACCAAACACAATTAAAACTTTTTGGAGCTAAAAAAGTGCTGCATAAATTTGAAAAGAGCTAAAAAAGAGCTAGGAGCTAAAACCCGATTTTCGGAGCTAAATAGAAAAATAAAGAGCTAAATCTAACTTCAAAAGCACGAAAATGGCAACACTGGTTTCATATGAGTTTGATTTTGTAATAAGTACTTGTGTGCACACAATATTTGTCGTTTTTCAATTCTCTGCGTAGATATCAAGGATATCTGGTTTGCCGACACGGGAACACGCAACATCTGAGAACCAGTCCGCATCTTAATCTAAACTATACTTTTCC
>NW_023458563.1:19349869-19354863 GCF_013731165.1 Rhagoletis pomonella
TACTATAAAAGATCTTTGTCTTACTGTACTAATATTTAATATTGAAAAAAAAAAAAAAAAAAAAAAAAAATTTGTCGATATTTTGGCCGAAATGACGGTTTTTTAGGGTAAAGAGACGATTATCCAGCGAAAGTTTTCGGCAGCGCTGGTTAAAACACAAATTTGTTAGCTACCTTAATTGCATGCAAATTTGTAAATGTCTTTACACAAAAATCGTAATTTTCTCATTATTTTTAACTTCAAAAAAAGGGGGAGGTTATCTATTCGTCGGAGTATTTTTTTTTTATCTACATATGTTACCGCATAACCGATTTCGATAATTATTTTCTAAAGGAAAGGTGGTACCTCAGAGGTCCCATTGTAATTTGGTTTAGATCCGATTATTGAATCATGAAGAAACTTACGGTAATCTTAAAGTTTTCCATGAGAATTGAAGTCGGTTTTGTTTTTGCTAAAAAATTACTTGTTTATTTAAACAATAGTCTTCGAGTATCTTCTGCAAATCGAAAAATTGTTTTAGTGATGATTTCATTTCTATTTTTTCTACAATAGCTCTGTGAACGCTAAGCATACCTAAACCTAAATTGAAGTACAATCTAAGAGAAAATATTAAAAGATAATAATTAGTTTACCTTTTTTTAAGTAAATGACTGTTTATCAGACTAACAAAAGTAAGTTGAAAAAGACATTCACAGTTGATAAAATTATCGAGGAACAACCAGCAGTTTACCAAAATTTTAATTTATTGCATACATTTTTTGAATTGTAAATTGATTCTGAATTCATAGAAAGAAACTTACAATGAAACGTTGGAATTTAGGGGGGGCTTGAGAGTAACAAGTTCTGGGCGAATTCAATAAGTTTTTTTTTATCTGTCCGCCATATTGGATTTTTTAAAACTAGTATTGGATTAGTAATCAGCCACCATAAAAACTCAGATATACTACCAAAAACCGATTAACAAGTTTCGAGCGAGTTCAATAAATTTTTTAAAATTATTCCGCCATATTGGACCTGCCATTTTTAACTTTAAAAATGTATCGTCAGATTAATGGTCAGTGACTCCAAATACCCCAGAGTAACAAGTTTTGAGCGAGTTCAATAAATTTTAAAAAATTTGTCCGCCATATTGGATTTTTGAAACCTGGCTGAAGATTTCTAATCAGTGGCTTAAACTAGTAAATACGAAGTGGTGTACAAATCCATCAACGCTAATCTATTAAAATAGTTTTGTCCGGCTAGACCACTGTGCAACGGTGGGGGCGCTAGTAGCACGGCGGGTGGCTCTCAGCAACGGCGGGGCGACTGATGAGCAACAGTGAGGGCGCTAGCATCGCGACGGGTGATTCTCGGTAACGACGAAGCGACTGGTGTGCAACAGTGAGGGCACTAGCAGCGCGAAGGGAGATTCATGTCAACCGACTAGGGATGTAAAAAAACATCGATGTATCGAGCAACATCGATGGTCGTGGCTTCAAACATCGATGTTCGTCGATATTTTTACGAATCCGATGTCAAGTCAAAACATCGATGTTTCGAAAAACATCGATGATGTTTCTTGACTAATTTTTCACAATTTCATTTTGTGCGCGCTGTAAAATTTTGTGTCAGCGTTTAATAGCGATTAATAAGTACTTTCGTGGAATTATGCCCCAGTATGTTTCTTTAATAAATTCCCATATTACATTTAATAAATGGTCATATATGTATACGTATATAAGTAAGAAATACTTTAATTGGTTTATAAGTATGTAGTGTACATATGTGTTAAGCTATATGTATTACGCCAGAGATTCTAATTCATGTTAATATTTATTTATTTATTTAAAAGGGTAACAATTATCAATAACTATTACACTTATGAAATAAGCACGGTCTGCTAGGGCCTTCGGCTTATGGTAACTTAAACTAGAGTAATTATATGTTTACATATGGGTGATTCCATGAAAAAGTCAACCAAGACTGAAAAAATAAAAACAACTGAAAAGGGTTTTTAAGACGAATTAATAAGACAAAAATACTCGTTTTGTTATATTATAGAAGTATTTCAGCTTATTGGAATTTTAAAACTCAAATATGGAAGAGTAAAACTGAATGTCTCTTCGACTCAGTTTTCTCTAATGAAATGAACTATTTTCTCTTTCCTATTAACTAAATTAAGAGATTTGAAACATTACAATTACATCTTAAAATCAAATTTGCAATAACAACTAACTATAAAAATGAGAAAAAGGAGAAGTTAGAGCTCGAATAACGGTAATTTTTTGATTTGCTTCTGATAGTATTCTAATGTGGCGTTATGCAAAAACATTGTTTGTCTATGTCATTTGTATATTGGCAGTCGCAGGTAATGCAGATTAAAATTCTTAAGCGAGAATTCTTCCAGTTAAAGATATACAGTAAAATTTTCTTTCCAACCGAAGTAAAAATATATTTTATTACCCTATAAAGTTTGTCGCATACGTTATTGTAAGTACGAAAATTTCAATCAAATACGTCAAAACCAATGTTAATTGCAAATTTTCCAGTTAAATTATTTAGAATAGTTGTAAAACAATGAAACGGCGGCGAGAAGAGTTCTCAATAAATACATTTTATTACTTACGAGAAAAATTGTCGCGTACGTTATGTCGCGTACGTTATTGTTTTTTTTTTTTAATATAAATCTAGCCAGAGATAATTTCTCTTAAAATATGAAAGTATTGTAAAGGTACATTATTTAGCTAAGTTTAGGAATTTTTAAAGAAAAGAAAAACTCCCATGATTCGCAGACTTTCGCATATATGCGTGTTTCCATGAAAATGTAAACCGAAAATGCAAGCAAATGAATTCAAACGGCTTTATAACTTTAAATTTCGTATTCAGATTGCGATTGCTGTAAGGAAACACCCATACGCAACCATATTCATCGAAGGAGTTACATGAGGAGGGGAGGGATAGCTGGGAAATGTTAGAGGGTTAGTGGATCATGCGGAAACGATGAACGTGAATTGAAGTAGGGTATAACTTTATACATAACTTTAGCAAATGAATTAAATTTTTAATTTAGCTTGTGCAATAAATTTACAAATTATGTTAATGCTATTACTATCTGTGTTTTTGAGTAAATCTGAGAGTTTGAAATTTGGAGAAATGGCAGTTCTGGCGTCTTCCCATCCTGGGCAAGTATCGAGGAGGTGTGTTGTCGTGCAATTGTTTGAGTTACAGAAAGGGCAGTGTGGTTTGACTGTGCCATTTAGGATGTAACTATGAGTGGTTGTAGTGTGACCGATTCGGAGGCGTGTAAATATCTTAAGGCTGTGGCAAGACATGTTGGTAGGGTACAAAGGTTTGATGCCAGTAGGATTGTGCGTTTTGTAGTGGTGTTGGTAATTGTGCCAATCAACGTTGTACGTTTCCTGTAGAGATTTTTGTACCAGCTTGCGAATATCTTTGTTGGTAAAATGTGCACTGAAGGGTAAGGGTTCTTGGGCAGCTTCTTTGGCTGTAGTGTCAGCGTACTCGTTGCCCTGTATTCCGGCATGGCCCGGAACCCACATAATTTGTATAGTGTTTTTATTTAATAGCATATTGTTTCGGATTTCGGTGACTCATGGTGTTTCATTAGAATGGTTCAAGATAGAGTCTATGGTAGATTTACTGTCGCTGCAAATGATGAACTTGCCGCCTTTATTGGAGGCATATAGTACTGCTTCATGCAATGCAGCTGCTTCTGCTGTAAAAACCGAGCAGTAGGATGGTAATGCACCGACAGAGATTGTGATACCAAGTTGGTTTGTGACTGCAAACGAAGTACTGGTGCTTGTTTTAGATCCGTCTGTGTAAATCAACTCCCATTCGTTTTTTTAAAGAAGCAACAGTTTCATTGAAATGTTGGACGTATTCATTAGCAAAGGTGGACTCTTTGGAGGACCTTAGCAAATCCGCAAAAAAAAAGTTTCTGGATTCAAGCATGGCGGGAAAACTGGAATTGGCGCCAATATCGGGTCTGATATAACATTAAGTTTGTGAAGTAGTGCAACACAACGTTGTATGGTGGACGGTTTACAGCTACTACTTGATTCTTGCACCGCTGAGTTTACTTGTGCGAGTAAGGCTTCATTTCTGCAATGCAGAAGCTTGAATAGGCGCATCATCGTGTTGCGCTTGACTCTGTGGGCTATGTCAGGTAATCCGACTTCCGCAAGAACAGCTTTTGTTGGCGATGTCGAGAACGCGCGAATACTCCTTCGAGCTGCCGCATGGTAAGGAGGACTTAGAAGTTACATATTTGCTTTTGCACAATGTCCGTAAATACAAAGTCCAAAATAAATTTTGGATAATAACAGCGCTTTTGTTATATTTACAAGCGTGTGTGGATGAACATGTCAATGCTTAGATGATAAAAACTTAATTATATTAAGCCTTGAAAATAAGCTTATTCTAATGGCTTTACAATGTTCTTTGTATGTAAGTTTTTTGTCGAATATTAAGCCTAAAATCCTTAGTGTGTTGATATGTGGGATTAGTACATTGGAAAAGGACAAACTGGGGAAGCAACATTTACGTTTTCTACACATATGAAAGTGGAGCATTTACTTGCTGATATATTGGCACCTGATGTTTCTGATCATTTGCTTATGCCATTTAGAATGTTCGAGAAGGCATTAGTGATTTTGTAAAGATTTTTTAATTTAGAATATATTAAAACATCATCAGCATATATAAGGTGTTCCACAACGGAATTAGAAGCGATAATTGAGCTAATTTCGTTAAATGCTATGGTAAACAGTGTCACTGAGAGAGGTGAACCTTGCGGTATACCATTAAAGAGGCTATGTGCCTGTCACTTGCAGTTATTACTGCTGACTGCAAACTTGCGGTTACTCAAAAAGGATTTCACGAACTTATATATTTTGTTTCCAATTTTCCAGCGCTTGAGTTGGTTGAAAACCACATGGATCCCGATTCTATCGAATGCTTTCTCAAAGTCTAAACTTAATACGGAAACGTGA
>NW_023458563.1:19354963-19362278 GCF_013731165.1 Rhagoletis pomonella
AAAAGTCTTCCTTCTTAACCCTTTTTAATTTGATGCCTTAAAAGTATTTTCAAAAGTCTTCTTTCTTAAACCTTTTTAATTTGATTCTTTAAAGCCTTTAGTTTCGTACCCATATTGTAACATTTCATTTCTTTTACCAATTTAATTGAGTTAAATTTTCAAACAGGTAGCAACCCTCCTCAAACATATTTTGAACTGTAAGCCTTCTTAAAAATTTTAAGTTTGATACCCAAATTACCGTATTTCATTTATTTTATCAAAATAACTGAGCTTAAATTTTCAAAGAGGTGGCAATTTTATTCAAAAATATTTCCAGCATTTATCTTTCTTAAACGTCTTAAATTCAATATCTATATTGTAATATATCATTTAGTTTATCAATTAAATTGCGCTAAACTTTTTAACAGTTGGCAACCCTCCTTTAAAATATTTTCGACTGTAAGCCTTCTTAAAACTCTTTAGTTTGACACCCACATGTCAATATTTCATTTATTTTATCAATTTGACTGAGTTAAAATTTTAAATTAGGTGGCAACCCTCCTCAAAAATATTTCCGTCAGTAATCTTTCTTAAACCTCTTTAATTTGATACCCATATTGTAATAACTTATTTATTTTGTCAATATAATTGGGTTTGCAAATTTTCAAATTGGTGGCAACCCTACAATTTTTTGCGGTATCATTGGTTATGGTATTATACTGAACAGTACAAAAAAAAATTATTCAATTCGGTTCAGCCGTTCTCGAGTTTTGACGACCGTGACATACGAACACAACATTTTTATTAATATAGATTTTAGTAACTTTATCACGTCAGTAATATAAAATATAATAAATTTGTTTGCAACTGCCACTTAACAAAGCGGCGTTAAATTTAATATAAGCGGCGTAAGTCTTTTCGATCAGCTGTTTAGGCTAAGCCCAACACGTTGAGTTCAGGTAGCGTAACAATTTTCCGCTGGAAAAAATGGCGGAAAGTTGCCAACTGTTGGGCTGAGCGTAACTACTCAACTGTGCGTTTCTAAGACAAACAGTAAACAGTTACCCAACAGCTACGACTTATGAACGCGCCCAATAGTAACCTACAAACCAAGCAAACATTTTCTAATAGCATCAATGCTAACATTAACACCACAAATATCAACGAAAAAGAATATAACGCAAACACCGATGACACTGTTGATTACGCACAAAATAACTCCGTCGATTACTACACTACAAACCCTAACATTTTCTCATTCCTTTCGCAACTTACTTCTTCCCAGCTTCCCACCTCCCCTTTCTCGCCAGTGAATACCGACAACCCATCCCAAAAAGAATAATAAATGATACAAATTATACAATGGAACACTAATGGGCTCTTTAATAACTACGTAGATTTAAACATATTAATCAATGAATTCAATCCAGCAATTGTCGCGCTGCAAGAAACACATATTCCGTTCAACAAAACAGCGTACGCACACAATAAATATAATAGCTACTTTCACAATTTTTCCCAAAATACCACTTGTAAACAAGGTATCGCTCTGTTTATAAAAAAATCATTAAATCATAAACTAATTCCTGTCTCATCAAATATTTCCTGCCTAGCCATCCAGATAGATATTGGAAGAAAAATCACTTTAATTAATTGTTACATTCCTCCAAGCCAAAACTTTAATTGCAAAGAGCTTACCGATATACTTAATAATTTTTCCAAGCCTATTATAGTCCTAGGTGACTACAATGCCTGGAGCCCATTGGGGTGGAAACAGAAAATTTTGCGCGAATTGCATCTGTATGTGTGATCGGAATGAGAGAACAAGTATATGGGAGACCCCATGGCTGCCAACTTTCCTAAAAGCACCAAAACTTAGGACAAATCAAAACATCAAAATTTTTTTTCCAGTAAAATTTAATTTGCATCTATACTACATTAGTGATCGTTCCAAGATATAAGTATTGTTGTATTTATCAAAAACCAAAATAAACAGTAACGCACTAATAACGATTTAAACTTTTATAGAACCAATTGAATTTTCACTTTAATTCTGTCAAGATATATATTTTATTTGAAACAATGCATTTATTCAAAAAGATTTTCGTATCCAGAATAAAATGCACTAAATAAGCACTGAACATGGCGTGAAAGGTATTCTAATAGTATTATATAGTTGTCGAATATTTTTAGGTATCTTCGGCTCAGCTAACATGAAAAAATCTGCATGTATGCATATCTATATATTTTTGATGATTTGAAGATTTTAATTTTTAACGATGCAAAGTGAAGTGTATGTATATACCTACATATATACTGCTGCAAAAAATTATAAACTCAAAGTGATTTTAAATGCAACGCAAAAATTTTAAAACTAATTTGTGGATTTACATAGTCTCATAAAATTATAAGTCCGAAAGAAAAAACTTAAAAAATTACATAGTATGTTATACCGTTAATACGCTGCTAAACTAAACTGCTAAATTATAAAAGAAACTTTTTTTCATAAGAGTTTACAGAATTTAAATGATTTAGCAGGATTCTAGCGATTTTTATACCCGAGCGCACTTGTGCACAAGGGTATATTAATTTTGTTAACATAACGGTTGTTTGTAACAGCCAAAACGAATCGAGATAGATATAGACAAATGTATATATAAATGCTCAGAATGAATAGAGATATCGATTAAGCCATGTCTGTCTGTCCGTCCGTCTGTCCGTCTGTTCGTGTACACGATAACTCGAGCAACAATTGAGATATCTCAACGAAATTTGGTACGTAGGTTTCAGTTAATCCAAGGTAGGTTGGTATTGAAAATGGGCAAAATCGGACTGTAACCACGCCCACTTCCCATATAACGGTAATTTTCGGAAATACGAAAACTGCGATATTTTAGTAACTACTGAAGATTATTCACTCAAAATTGATATTTACAACAATTTTTAGACGAAAAATAAGAATATTATAAATTTTTGGAAAATGGGCGTAGCCACGCCCACTTAATGTTACATGTGTATATCTTGGTAACCGCTACACCAATTTTTTCCAAACTTGGCACAGTTGTTGGCCTGGGTACAGCATACTAAATGGCCGAAAATCGGACAATAACCACGCCCACATCCCAAATAACGGTAATTTAGAGAAATACAAAATTTAATAAATCAGTAAATTTTAAAGCTAATTAACTCAAAATTGATGCTTGCAACAATTCTTTACCAAGAAATACGTTTATGATAAAATTTTGGAAAATGGGCGTGGCACCGCGCACTTATGATCACATATATGTATCTCGGTAACCGTTCGACCAATATGTACCGAATTCGGTATGGTTATTGTGCTTGCCACATAAAATCAAAACTTTGAAAATTATTGAAATCGGACTAAAATTACGGCCGCTTTTCATATAACGGTAAATTTCAGAAATGCTTGAAACTGCAATATTTCGAAATTTAAGGACGCTAATTTACTCAAAATTGATACACCCCGGCTTACCATCTAGCGGTAGCTTTCGGAAAGGTGAAAAAACATATACTTCTTACTTGCACCGGGTATTTAATGTTCGGCTCCACCCGAACTTAGACTTTCTTACTTGTTTTTTTATTAATCTGGAAACAGAAATGGCAACACTGGTGGTGAGTACCGACTTGCTTGCGCGCATATTAGCTGTTTTTTACAATGTCAGCCAGTGTTGCCAACTTTTGATTTTCAAAAAGCACCAAAAACTTGGAAAAAAGGCGTTTTACCAAACTAAAAGCACCAATTTTTTTTTAATCAACGGATGCTTTTTTCATAGCAGTTTGTATTTAACAAAAGCAAAAAATTAACAATATTTACAAGAATACATATATAAATCAATACACAAAACGTTTTCGCTCACAACGATTAAATAGCCTGTACACATGCTATGATGACTCATGCTTACGACGTAATACCGATGTACTATTAAAACTATTATATCTCGAGAAAGAAAAATCGAACCGCAACACACGAAAATAATGCCCTAAGTAGAAGAAGTAAGTTTTTGGCAATCTGGGGTAGGATATCTAAAAATTCTAGTACTAGAGCAATTGTGCGGCCAGATTTGTATTCAGCACCAAGAAACGATGTGTTTTACTCAGGTGTTAAAAAAAATCAAAATTTGTACAAAGAATTAGAAAAGAAATAAAATAATGTAAAAAAAATATTTAAAAAAAAAGCTTTTATTTAACATGTACAATCAAAGGAATAAAATAAAGTAGTGTAACAAAAGATTTTTTAGCAAGAAAATTTAGTCCAAACCGCACTAAAATGAATAAAATAAAATAAGTTAAGGTCTCGTTAAAGTTACTAAAAGCCATTTAGTGAAAGGAGTTATTCAAACTCTAATGAAAATTACTAATAATTTGTACTAATTTACTTCGTTTTTAAAAAAGCTTGTCGTGCGAATAGCAAACCGGCATTTAGATATCTGCATACATACATATACATACCTAACCAATTATTTTCTAATTTTTAGTCCATTTATAAAAGCGTTGTATATTAAAAAGTGTTATTTTATTTTATATACACAATTTTGCAATAGATATTAAAATAATTCAACTTGCAATGAAAGAGAACAGAAGAATATGCAAGCAAAATGTTTGCTTACGTTTTGTATAAACATACATATGTACATATAGCAGCAGTTAATTTCATTTAAAGAAATGGCGTGTCGTCCATTACCGCTGTAGCATATGTAAATGGCATATATTTAGGTGCAATATTTAATTTCTTCTGGGGGAGCGACCTCTGGAGTCTTCTACTTCCTACAACGAGGTTCATATCTAGACTAGGTTGATATCTAGAATTTGCCACAAATAGCTTTGCTACACTATCGCCGCGGCGCGCCGGCAGGTTTAACAATTTTATAGTGGTTTTACGTTCTTTGGCAAATTACGCTCTGTTAACCATAAATCTTACTATTTTTTGACCGCCTTCGAATCAAGACCCCTGGACCATATGGGGAATTCATTTATATTTTAAACTGCATTGTCATCGTGATTGGAACTATGCTGAAAATTTCAAGTCTCTAACTTGTCGGGAAGTTAGTTTAAAATCGATTGGAAATTTCCGCGATTTCCGCGGGATGACCAAGTTAAATAAAAGCTTATAAAAAGGAAATACTTAAATTACCTTCGTACTAGTATTTTCCACGCGACTAGAATTCAACAAGGTGGGTTTGCAACTTCAGCTTTTTATCAATCATGGTTGTATTTTAGTGCATTTAAATTTGTAGATTCTTGTGAAGTCCGCATCTTCATGAGACACCGCAGCTTATAATATTTCAAATTATTTCAGGTTTTAACTATCTCGGAGTAATATTAGTTCAAAAAAGCACTAAAAAAGGCTCTAGAAACTAAGTAATTTTTTTTGCGTTTTAATTTTCAAAAAGCACTAAATCTAGCGCCTAAAGCACCAAGTTGGCAACTATGTTGTCAGCGTTCAGTTGGTCGCAAATTTTCGAAGAGAGGGGTTGTTCTTGCGCAGATAATTTTTCGTTAGAAATTTGCTTGGAAAAAAGGCCAATCATGCGCAAAACAACCTTTTTATACCCGAGCGCACTTGTGCACAAGGGTATTATAACTTTGTTCACATAACGGTTGTTTGTAACAGGCAAAATGAATCGAGATAGATATAGACAAATGTATACATAAATGATCAGAATGAAAAGAGAAATCGATTAAGCGGTGACTGTCTGTCCGTCCGTCCGTCCGTCCGTCCGTCCGTCCGTCCGTCTGTGCACACGATAACTCGAGTAAAAATTGAGATATCTTAACGAAAATTGGTACGTGAACTTCTTTTGGGCGTAGGACGGATGGTATTGAAAATGGGCGAAATCGGACAATAACCACGCCTACCTCCCATATAACGGTAATTTTAAGAAATACGAAAACTGCGATATTTTAGTAACTACTGAAGATACTTCACTCAAAATTGATACTTACAATGAGTTTCAGACGGAAAACATGAATATTATAAATTTTTGGAAAATGGGCGTAGCCACGCCCACTTATGGTTACATGTGTATATCTTGGTAACCGCTGCACCAATGTCTTCCAAACTTGGTACAGTTGTTGGTCTTAGTACAGCATACTAAATGGCTGAAAATTTTACAAATCAGACAATAACCACGCCTACCTCCCATATAACGGTAATTTTCAGAAAAACGAAAACTGCGATATTTTAGTAACTACTGAAGATAATTCACTCAAAATTGATATTAGCAATGAGTTTTAGACGAAAAATAAGAATATTACAAAGTTTTAGCAAATGGGCGTAGCCACGCCCACTTATGGTTACATGTGTATATCTTGGTAACCGCTACACCAATTTCTTCCAAACTTGGCACAGTTATTGGTGCTGGTACAGCATATCAAATGGCCGAAAATTTCTAAAATCGGACATTAACCACTCCCACATCCCATATAACGGTAATTTCGAGAAATACAAAATCTTCGATAAATCAGTAAATATTGAAGCTAATTTATTCAAAATTGATGGTTGCTACAATTCTTTACCAAGAAATACGCTTATGACAAAATTTTGGAAAATGGGCGTAGCACCGCCCACTTATGATCACATATATGTATCTCGCTAACCGTTCTAGCAATTTGTACCAAACTCGGTATGGTTATTGTGCTTGCCACATAAAAGCAAACCGTTGAAAATTGTTGAAATCGGACTAAAATTGAGGCCGCTCTTCATATAACGGTAAATTTCAGAAATGCTTGAAATTTCAATATTTCGAAATTTAAGGACGCTAATTTACTTAAAATGTATACACCGCGGCTTATCATGTAGCGGTAGCTTTCGGAAAGGAGGAAAACATATATTTAATACTTGCGCCGGGTATTTAATGTTCGGCTCCGCCCGAACTTAGCCTTTCTTACTTGTTATATGACGGTTTTCTACCGACTGAGCCTAGTAGCAGCGCTCGGCTCTCTTATTTACGAACACATTCGCAAGCAAGATCGTTAACACGTTATTGTTCGCCAGTATGAATTAGCACATACTATTTTTTACATATGTATAATCATTTTAAACTTTATTGATTTATTAATAAAAAAAATTAAATTGGTCGGCATTTTATGATGTTGACTACAAATATAGTTAGAAATTGTTCCTCTATAAACAAAGAGGTGAATATAATAGCCTTTGGCAATATACATTGCATAAAATGGGTTAATACACATACACGGCTGCTGCTTACCCTTTCGGTTTTAAATTTTTACCCCGCATCAAGCACGTGCTTGCCCGCGCTGCTGCGTGGGAGCTGTTCTGACGCCCATCCCTATCCTAAACGATAGCCTACCTACA
>NW_023458563.1:19362378-19363970 GCF_013731165.1 Rhagoletis pomonella
CATTTTCCACGCGACTAGAATTCAACAAGGTGGGTTTGCAACTTCAGCTTTTTATCAATCAGGGCTGTATTTTAGTGCATTTAAATTTGTAGATTCTTGTGAATTCCGCATCTTCATGAGACACCGCAGCTTATAATATTTCAAATTATTTCAGGTTTTAACTATCTCGGAGTAATATTAGTTCAAAAAAAGCACTAAAAAAGGCACTAGGCACTAAGTATTTTTTTTGGCGTTTTAATTTTCAAAAAGCACTAAATCTAGTGCTTAAAGCACCAAGTTGGCAACTATGTTGTCAGCGTTCAGTTGGTCGCAAATTTTCGAAGAGAGGGGTTGTTCTTGCGCAGATAATTTTTCGTTAGAAATTTGCTTGGAAAAAAGGCCAATCATGCACAAAACAACCTTTTTATATGACGGTTTTCTACCGACTGAGCCTAGTAGCAGCGCTCGGCTCTCTTATTTACGAACACATTCGCAAGCAATATAGTTAACACGTTATTGTTCGCCAGTATGAATTAGCACATACTATTTTTTACATATGTATAATCATTTTAAACTTTATTGATTTATTAATAAAAAAATTTAATTTGTCGGCATCTTATGATGTTGAACTATTTTTAATAAATAGGCTACAAATATAGTTAGAAATTGTTCCTCTATAAACAAAGAGGTGAATATAATAGCCTTTGGCAATATACATTGCATAAAATGGGTTAATACACATACACGGCTGCTGCTTACCCTTTCGGTTTTAAATTTTTACCCCGCATCAAGCACCTGCTTGCCCGCGCTGCTGCGTGCGAGCTGTTCTGACGCCCATCCCTATCCTAAACGATAGCCTACCTACACATTTTTCCACACACCAAACCTTCACCCATCCTGATATCATACTTGCATCCAGTTCGATAGCTCCTAATCTTTCCTCCCGTACATTAGACGAACTCCACAACAGTGACCATTTTCCCCTTATAACAACATTTTCAATCCCCGATTGTTACGAAATCAAGCCACGATCAAAATTTTTAACAGATAAAGCCGACTGGGAACGATTTCACTCTTTCTCCGTAACCCTATCGAACAATAAACCGGTGTCAAAAAACGTCAGCGCAGAAGCTGCTAATATTAAAACAATAATTCGTTCGGCAGCACACCGTACAATACCGCAAACAAGCACAAAACCTTTTTCCGCCAAATTACCATACTGGTCCAACCTACTTACCATCTTAAGAAATAACAAGCAAAAATTGTGGGCGAATGCTGCGTTCCAAAAGGAGCTGAGATCAGCCAAAAGACAGTTCTTGGAAAAAATGACAGCAAATATAAATCCTGCCTCAAGCCCTAAACAAATATGGTCAGACATAAGAATGCTGACGGGCTGTTCTCCTCGTTTCCGCATACCATTTATCTATAACGAACAAGGACCGATCTATGCTTCACCAGATATCGCTGAAGAATTTGCCAAATCATGGACGAGCTACTCCCAAGACTCCAACTTCCATCCCGCCTTCAATTCCCTGAAAAACCAAACGTTGGCTGATAACTATTTCAATCCACACCCTTCAGCCAAAGCTAATCTCATAGAATCTCAAATTTCA
>NW_023458563.1:19364070-19461177 GCF_013731165.1 Rhagoletis pomonella
GCGGACGAAAAATTAACAGCGTTAGAAAAGTTCAAGTCGGAATGTAAGAATTCTGTTGAATTTAATGTTGATAACATAATACAATGTTGAGCAACATGAAATGTGATGTTCTTTGTGAGCAAATAAACGAAAATATGGATAATCTTCACATAATTTTCATTAATTTGTAATTTTTGCTAAATTTTTTATCTTGTTCTCCTTTTATGAAGATGCAAATACAATTTAAAATAATGATAGTTTGGCATAAAGTTTACACACATATGTACATGCATACATATACTGGCAATCAAAAGTGAGTTCATGGTGTTTTTTGCTTAATATTTGCAATGTTTTTCAAATGTTTTTCAATTAAATTTTTTTTATTATCTTTTTATAAAAATGTGGTTCATGCTTTAATTAAAACTACATAAGTCAAACTTTCAAACTTTACACAGAACATAGAAAAATTCAACGAATTCTCGTCTAAATTTTGACCTGTTTAATCTGAGTTTTTAAAAAAATTTTGAGTACGCAGATAGATTGGTTTTTTTAATTCTAGTGGAACCAGATCAAGTTTTAAGCGGCTAAAAAATCGGGTTGGTTTTTAATGATTTTTTATTGCTGACGGCTTTTTGCACCTTTTACCAAATAAAAGGGAATTTCTTGTAGAATAAAATGCGCATGACCGTTTGCAAACAAATAAAAAAAATTATCGCTATTTTTTACAAATTGCACTTGCTATATGCATAAAACCGCAATTCCCGTCGAAAATAACATAAAAGTTTAACTTAAAAACATTGCAAATATTAAACAAAAAACAGGATGCACTCACTTTTGATTGCCAGTGTTCATACATATGTATGTGTGTTTAAAATTACCTACTTATGAAATAATTTTTGTGGCATGAACATATACATACTTGCGCTTTCTAAAAATGGGAATAAAAATTGGATTCGCATAAAATTTTAATTCCAATAACTAATATTTTAGTGAAAACATTTACAATAAAGCTTTCAGTAACTTTTGGCAAATTTGAGCGATTATGTGAAATTATGCATGCATTTGTACCTACATATCCATTTATATTATTTTGAATAAAGCTAATAGTAAAATTTAAAATCGAATATGGACATGACAATTAAAAAAAAAATAAAAAATTTATTACTCCGTCCGTCCGAGATTTGAACCAAGACAAACGGCGAGAAGCCAAAAAGTCGCATCGCCTCTAGCATACGCGCCACAGTACATCATTCAAATTCCAATCTCTAAATCACTACATATATGAAATTCTTCATATATTCAAAAAGACAAACGAATAAATATGTATGCATTAATAAATGTGAATATGTGCATACATATGTACGATTGTACTGCTTTCGTCTTCCCCTCGCCATCCACCAACCCAAGACAAATTATTAAATTTCTGCGAATTGCCACGACGCCATCAAAATTAACCCTTGGTTGACGAAATATTTAGGTTTTCGCATAAGTTTACATTTAATAAAGCCATACTCGTACATTTTATATGGAGAAGAATATTAATTAATTTAAAATTCTGCATGTAACCATGTTCTCGACGATACATGTAACTTTCATCAAGATTAACCATAAAAATTGTGCTTCATTAACAGTTGGAACCAGCTGAAACCAAAAAAACTATGTCCGCTAAAATGTGTTAAAAACCAACGGGAATTGACATTTTTTACACGCATACATGCATACATTCATATACACATGTACAGTGGAGTAGCACTGGCTTGGACATTGCATTGCTTGTACTTTGATGTGTTTGAATCTTTTATGGTACTGAAGATTTGCTTACGGATGAAAAATATTAAAAATCGTCCGTGCATATATGTAAATATACTTTTATAAACGCTTTGAAGTATAGAAATTTTTAATATTAAAAAATAAATAAAATAATTTTTTTGTATATATGTAAATGGTGTTCAAGGCACATTGACCCACCTGTACAAAAATCGTGGCGCGTCATGGACAAAAATTTTACAATTTCGGACCGAAAAATGTGAAAACGAGCTAAGTTGCCACGTTACATCTGTGAACTTCCGATAAAACCACATATGTTTGTGATTTTAGAAGTTTTGATTTTATTAAAAAAAATTAATGTATTTTCCTGCAGAAAACGTACACTTTTATTTAATGTTTATTAAAATGACACTTTAAAATACTACTTAATGATTGAAATATTGGTATGGAACAGAGAAATAGAGTGTTTTGTCAAAAATTACCAAAAATTACCAAAAATTGCCAAGATTCGAGATAACTTATTTTACTGGTTATAGAGAAATAATTGCCACTTTTCACTTGGCTGGCCGAGATTTCTTCATTTTAAGATTTTAGAATTTTTGTGTCGGATTGACAAAGTTGCGCTTGGTGGTGATGAATTTGCGGGGAGATGTGCTGCGGTTGTTTTTATGAATGAATTTACTTGTCCTTGAGAAATATGCGCATGCGTTTAGGAATGAAATAGTTATTGTTGTATTTGAATATGCGCGTAATTATGTATGTGTGTATGTATGCTGCCGTGAGTTGTACATATGTACATTTGTATATATGTGCGTGGTACTTAGGCAGCAATATGCACGTGTGTATGGATGTACTTATATATGCATGCAAAAACGTTGTCAATTAATGGAGCATGTAGTACATATAGATACATATATGTATGCGTGGGAAATGCATTTTCATTTGACTCCAAAACTATTGGGGCATATTAGTAGACGAAATAAAGTCGACTCTTAAGTTAAAGTTTGTCAGCCCCAAATAAGAAGAAAGTTAGTATGTACTTACATATATGTAATATTATGTGCAGGTGCAAGAACGTTATCAATAAATGATTTTGGAGTATGTGTATGGGGTACATATTTACATATGTAAGTACATACATACATACATTCAGCTGCCATCAACAAATTATGTTTATTTATTTTTAATGATATTCATTTAAAATATAATTCAATCTATAACAGAAACCACAATAATAAAAGTTTAAAAGCTTGCACAATTTGCAAAATAATTAATCAAACTTCAAAAAATTGTTATAAAAATTTAAGAATTTTTAGTTAGAATATTTAGAAAATTTTCGGGTATGCAGCCTTGTCGTCCATTCAATCAAGTACACTAAAGTCCAAGTTTCAAGTTGTTAAAAATTACCGTTGATTTTTTCGATTTTTTTGTTGGGGTGTTGCTGTTTATTTTTCATACAAAAAAAAATGGGTTCATGTGTTATATGGAAGAAAATGCGAACACCCTCCACAAAAAAAAATTCTAAGAAATCAACGGTAATTTTTAACGACTAGAAACTTGGACTTTAGTGTACTTGATTGAATGGACTACAAAGCTGCATACCCGAAAATTTTCTAAATATTCTAATTAAAAATTTTGAAATTTTTATAACAATTTTTTGAAGTTTGATTTATTATTTTGCTATTTGTGCAAGCTTTTAAACTTTTATTATTGTGGTTTCTGTTATAGATTGAATTATGTTTTAAAGGAAATTATTAAAAATAAATAAATAAACATAATTTGCAAACAATATCATTTTGAATTTCGTTGCTAATTAGTTGATCGCATCTGTATGTACTACAAGTATCCATATGCGCATGCTTGGGAAATGGATTTGCATTTGACTCCAGAACTATTATTTACAAATAATATCTACGAGTATTGCAGTAAAAGTCAAAAACAACTTTGAAGTTAACAAGTGCATTGCTTTGTAAATTTTTTTGTTAATGCGTCCATCTTTAAAGTGAGTTTGTGAAAAAACTAAGGCAGTTAGAAAACTGGGATTTGTTGCATTGAAAATAGTGTAGCAACTACAATAAGAATCGTTAAAAAAAAAATGCCCAAATGCCGACGGCAAATCACCAATGAGTTTGCATATTTGCATAGCTTTCACCTATTTATTAGATAACAAATCTACGTTTTGGAGTTAAAGCATTCCCTGGCCAATATCTTCGAAAATTAATTTTGAAGTTAACAAACACATTGCTTTATACATTTTTTTGTTAATGCGTCCATCTTTAAAGTGAGTATGTGAAAAAACCAATTTTATCATTTTTTTAACTAACATGCATTTTTACTATTTACATGATATAATACTCGTACAAGAAGCGAACTTGAACAGATGCTTTTTAAGTTTTTAGCAACATTAACTACTGAATAAATTATATTTAACAAATGGTCATGCAGAAATGCAAATCAGCAATTCTAACTAATATAAAAGTACATTTAATATAATTAAACTATATTAATTTATTTAATTAATTAAAAAAATATACATGAATACGTTTCTGCATTCACATGCAACCTAGCAACACATAGCCAGACACTTGCAACAAATATAACATTATCATAACAGAAATTTACATTTTTCTCTGTTAACTCTTCTTGAAATGTTAATCGCGCTGTGGTGATATTCCATGGATTTATTTTTCAGCCAAACAATTTTACGTTCCAAAAATTTGCACCTTCTCTATCTATCTAAGTTCTCTGGTAATAAGTATAATTAAATTATAGTTTAAAAACCAAAACCTCCCTATTATAATTGCCATTCGTACTGTCATCAGTATGTAACTTGAGAATAGAAATCGGTGTATCTTTTAGGCGCATCAATATTAAATAGTTACATCCCGAGCTAATAAAAGGAAGGTAAAATAAAAAAGCTGCAGCTGAACTGATCCTTGATGATAATTTTAACAAACTCGTCATTTAAACTCACTATATCTCAGTCGTTTGTATATCGATCGATTTGAAATTTTCATACAATAAACTACAAACTATTCCAAAGAATTTAAGTTTAACACCACTTCTTAATACTCAGTACAAATAAAACTACACGTTTATAACTTTTTTATGAGAATTAAGAGGGTGTTTGTTTTCAAATGCAAAAGTTGTGTTATAAAGTTTGAATAAATTTTTTTGTTTTAAAACAGTATTGTAGAAGACTATCTAAGGAAGTTTAAGATTTACACATCAAGTAGTTGCAAAGTTATAACAATATTATTATGACTTGCACGGTTAGCAGATTAGCGCACTGCGCTCTAAAAGGCTTTATAACTCGGAAAAGGAAAAAAAGGTCCCTTTTTATTAGTGATTCATATATAAAAAGTAGGGCTGTGCGATTAATTGATTACTCAAAGTTTTAATTAATCATAAAGTAAATAACTCAATTATTCGATTAATTGGAAATTATGATTCCTCAAAAGTTCAGTTACTCGAGTAATCAAGATTTTTGATTAACCAAAAACAAAAATATTTGAGTAAAATGCTTTATGATTAATCAACATTTCGAGTAAAATGAGTAATCAACATTTCAACTCTTTACATATGTATAAATTAGTTAAAGTTCCTTGATACTTTGAAAACAACGTTTCTGTTTTCAAAAATTAAAACAAAAAATTTTTTTCATACACAATGTAAAAGAAAATAAGCATTTTCCAAAGCAAACTCTATTACGTGCAAAATTATTTTTTTTGAGTAATCATATTTCAAGTAACTCGATTAATCATCGTTATGAGTAATCAAAACCTTGATTACTCGAGTAATTGATTAACCGAATAATTGATTAACCAACTTGCTCGAGTAATCGAATAATCGCACAGCCCTAGTAAAAAGACTTGATTTTTCGATTGAGATAACTGAAAACAATATTAAAAATTACCATAATTCAGAAAAATTACAAATAAATTTTCGTTCAGAATTTTCACCATGAAAATGGGAAAATTTTGGAAAACGCATAGTACCATCGGGCTATCTATAGAAATCATAGTTTTCGAATAATTTTTCCCATTTTCTGTCTGCTTCCCAGCTAGTCGAAAAGTAGCTAGGTTTGCACCGCTCAGGGCGCTGGGATATTTGACGTGAATTGCCCCATTTATATATATAAGCATATTTGAAAAGAAACCAAAAAAAATTTAAAAAGTTGTAGTTATGTAAAAAGGAGTATCTACATATGTATTGCTTTATTTTTGTACTTTTTAGTCAGATATTTGCGTGGTGGTCACACGTGGGAAACAGAACATGGAAAAGTATTCAAAATTTGTTATTTGTATTTAAATGATAAATAACAAATTCCTTTGTGTAATAAGGGAGCACTAAATATCATATTAAAACGACCAATAACCTTTAAAAGGTGTAATATGTAACCAATAGCTCGATTTCTTACTATCTGGAACATAATATGCTATTGGAACCAGTAATGTAACTAGTGCGATTGCGACAATTGTAACCGGCCCCACTGTAGGGTATTTAAAACTCACGACAGCATCCATACATATGCACATAATTACACGCATACTCAAATACAAAAATAAAAATTTCATTCATAAACGCATTCGCATATTTCTCATGGTCAAGATCATTATTCATTCATAAATACTACATCAGCGCATCTCCCCGCATATTCATCACCATCAAGCCCAACTTTTTCAATCCGACACAAAAATTCTAAAATCTTAAAATGAAGAAATCTCGGCCAGCCATGTGAAAAGTGGCACATATTTCTCTATATCCAGTAAAGTAAGTTATCTCGAATTTTTGTAATTTTTGCAAAACACTCAATTTCTCTTAGGTATCCCAACCAATTCAATTTCAATCATTAACTAATATTTTAAGGTGTCATTCTAATAAACATTAAATAAAGGTAAACGTTTTCTGCAGGAAAAGACAATATTTTTTTTTTAATAAAATCAAAACTTCTAAAATAACAAACATATGTGGTTTTATCGGAAGTTCACAAATGTAACGTGGCAACTTAGCTCGTTTTCACATTTTTCGGTCCGAAATTGTAAAATGTCGCCACGATTTTTGTAAGGGGGGGTCAATGTGCCTTGAACACCATTTGTATAAATGCTAAAAAATGATTTTATTTATTTTTTAATTTTAAAAATTTCTATACTTGAAAGCGTTTATAAATATATATTTATATATATCCATAAATTATTTTAATTTTTTTTCATCCGTAACCATATCTTCGGTACCATAAAAAGATTCAAACACATTATAGTACAACCAATGCGATGTCCAAGCTAGTGCTACTCCACTGTACATGTGTATATCAGAGAACGTAAATTTATAGAGGAGGTCCAAGAACGAATCAGCGTGGAAATTGTCAAATACCAATAAAACTGGCGAAGTGCATTTTAAGAGCGGCCAGCCAGAGACAAACAAATTTTAACAGAGCCCAGCCAGAGGCAAAATAAATTTAACAGAAATTGTCTCATCAAAGTAAATGCATGTTTTTCTTGTTAGACAACGAAAAGCTGCGTTTTTGCATTTGGCTTTTGCGTTTTTGTTCTTTAAATTGGTTAATTACTTCCCTGCGGGGAAAATCTCTGGTTCTGAACTGGTGCGCTTCAAGTGCATTTAGACCCAGTACTGGTTCGCGATAAATCTCTTTTGCATGCAAGCAACTGGCGAATTTAACATGGCGATGTCCTAGGAAGTGTCAATTGCCCCCCGCTGCATCCCTTTTTCGATAGTTCCGAACTAGTCCTAAATTCTATAGTTCCGAACCAGTTCTAAAATCGACAGACGAAAGAAAAAAGTATCATGATTTTGACAGCCTTGGTAGCAACCAATTGTAGCAAGCATTTTTGCACACTCACCTACAGCCACGCATGTATGTAAATGTGCTTTCATATGTTGAGTTTGAATCAACACCACATTTCGCTGTGTGCAAACATTTTCTATTTCGGTTTAGATTTTAAACCAAATTTTCTATATATGAAACCTAGAAACAAGAATTAAAACATTTTGGTTTGATTTTTAAACCACGAACTTTTTGGACTAAAATTTAAACCAGAATATATTTAAAATTGCTTAAAACTATTGACTGGTTAAAAAGTAGACTATAAAAGATTAAAAAAAGGCAGTAGTCCCAGCGCGGTTTAAAAATTGAACCCAAATTTTTGACCGTGTATATGTAATATGCACATATGAATGTATGAATGTATGTACAGTATGAATGTTAAGTGCTTTGGTTTGAATTTTCTTTATCGCGGCATTGATTTAATAAAATAAGATGAAAATTTTTGGTTAAATACATACATGTATGAAAATTCTTGTTCGAAGATATGTGCCAGGGTATGCTTTCCCTGTAAAACGTAGATATGTTATTTAACATATCTACATTTATAAATGCATACATACTTACGTTTTCATTTGTTTGTCTTTTTGGATGCATGAAAATTTGGTAGCAGAAATAGGTAGGGGCACGATATCGAACAGAAAGTATCGATATGGTACTCATTTAATGTATCGCTTTAAAAATATCGGGTACCCATTAATATCGGAATAAAAAGACTCGATATTCCAAATACCGATACCGAAATCCAAAAAATTTATCTGAATATAGGTATCGTATATGGGCCGCTGTGTAATGGTTAGAAGTGCGCAAAGCTTGAAAATGAAAAACAGCTCCTATTAAAACAAAATCGCCGTTCAAAGTCGACATAAAACTGTAGGGACCCCTTTTGTGCCACAACATTAGTAGCCCGAGCACAATGCAAACGACGAGCTACCGACCACAGCTGTCAAATTATTTTAACACGTACTTTTATGTATATAATTATTTTGGCGACGACCGGGCTTAGCGACGACTGTGGTTTTGGCCAGATTAGATCTATTTCTATTTTTCCAGCGACCGATAAGGTTCTGCCTCTTCTTTTATGTTAAACTCATACAAATTTATCATGTCGCTGCCCGTTCAAAAAAATCATGTCGTCATCGACAAAGCGTTTATATAATGAAGGTAACAGATTGGAAGCTGTGACCCGTAGCTCGTCCTTTTCAATGTGTTCAGAACTTAAGGCGCACGCGACAAATCGGAGGAGAATCTCGATCAAACACTAACATATTGTGTTACAACACGTAGAGATTGTGGTATTGACTTAAAACATCGAAGTTGCGGGTTAAAATTCCACCACATGCAGTCCTAACTATATTACAAATTTCTGCTCTTTAAAGCCCAATTTATATCGGGAAGAATTGTTAATAACATTATCCTTGTAATGTGAGTTTATGACATACGATACGATACTAGGGTTCTGGTACTCGATTCTAAAAAATATCGTTTTAAGACTATCGAGTAGAAAATATCGGTATCGAATGCCAAAACTATCGATATGGTATCGTATCGTATCGAAATTCGTGTCCCTAGAAGTAGGTGATATCAATGAAATGAAGTTTACAAATATGTGTTTTATAAATTTAGGTTTATTAATTAATTAGATATAGATGTGGGGGACGAATATGCACATGATTAGCGAAGCTGCCACCCATCTAATGGCAACACACGACTTTACTACAAAAGAATTGAAAACTGCATTATTTCCATAAATATTGAAAATATTGAAAAATGTCTTAAATAGTTAGGTTAGCGAGACTTTTACTAATCGCTGGGAAAATCCTACGTTTTCAGACTTTTAATATTTTTTTTTTTAATTTCCAAGTCGAAAATAATTAAAAACTGAATTATTTCCATAAATATCGAAAATATGGAAACAATTCATACAAACTCTCTGTCTACAAAGAAAATGGAAAATAATTCTACAATGTATGACAACAAACTCTAGACGCAAACTTTCGAAATGCCCATGGGAAACCCTCTTTCTCCAACGATTGCTGATATCATCATGGATGATCTATTGGACAATACCCTTTCGGTGCTCAAAAACGACTACAACATTGAAATTAAATTCATTACCAAATACATGGACGACATTTTTCCGATAATTAAAAGAAACGAAGTGAATATCATTCTAAAAACACTAAACAAATATCACAGCAAAATTCAGTTTACCGTAGAAATGGAAGAAAATGCCAGAAGATGCGCGTATTTTTAGAGAAAATGGCAACCTTATATTAGATTGGTATTCTAAGCCTACAACTTCTGGACGCCTAATTAATTATTACTCTTCGCAACCCACCAAATATAAAATTAACACCGCCAAAACCTTATACATAAAATACTGACAATTAGCCATCCTAAATTTCACCCAACAAACATAGAAAAAATAAGGAAAATTTAAAAAAAATACCCCGACTACTTAGTACGCGAACTATTAAAACAAAAATTAATGTAAATAGATAGTCACCGAAATAAAACCGAAAACTCAAAAGCAACGAATACAGCAAAACAATATTACAGCGTTACCTAAGCTAAGCGAAAACTGCAATCACCAACTAGCAAAAGCACAAAACATAACTTTTGCATACAAATCAAACTCCACCTTATCTTCAGTTTATATCAGTTTATACAAAAACAAAAAGCCCAATTGACTCCCAACAGAAAAGCAACGTTGTGTATGAAATTCAATGTAAAGGCAAAGAAAACGAAGCCTGTGACAAAGTGTACATTGGAACAACTAAGCGAGCTCTAGGTACCCGGCTAGCAGAACACGAAGCTGATATAAACAAGTAAGAGCAGATTGCTGCATTTGAAAAAAATTTATATATTCACAGCAGACATAGATAGAGGAGATACATATATAAAAAATTCTAGCTAAACAATCAGAGGTATGGAAGATATACCTTATATAGCACCAATCTAAGTGATTTTCACTGCTGTGTGATCGGTACGTAAACCGGTAACACAATTTAATGGGTTTAGCTTCCTACATAAAGGAGATACATATATCGCAAAAACTGGTATCTGAACAATCAGTGGTACAAGAGATTAAGATTATACAGCATAGATTTTGACGATTTTCTCAGTAGACTTTGTATTATTATTTAAAAAATAGCTTACGAAATTTATCGGTTTTAGCTGTCCAAATAAAGGAGTTTTACAGTAAAACCCCATATCTGAACAATCAGTTGTATGGGGGCAATAAACAGCTTATAGTGACCCGATCTTTGTTAATTTTACTGTAAACTTTCTGTTAATAATGAGTGAAAATAGTTCGAAATTTCATGTTTCTAGCTGCATAGATGGGGTAGTTATAACAAAAAATCGCATATCTGAACAGTCAGTTGTATGGGACCTATATGTAAAAGTGACCCGATCTTTGTTATTTTCACTACAAGTATTCTGTTAATAATGAGTGGAAACGGTGCGAATTTTGATGTTCGTAGCTGCATAAATGAAGAAGTTATGGCAAAAAATCTCATATCTGAACAATCAGTTGTATGGTGGATATAGGTTGTAGTGACTCGATCTTCGCCATTTTCACTGAAAGTATTCTTTTGATAATAAGTGACAACAGTGCAAAATTTCATGTGTCTAGCTACTTAAATGGAGGAGTTATAACGAAAAATCTTATATCTGAATAATCAGTTGTATGAGAGCTATATGTTATAGTGACTTGATCTTTGTAATTTTCACTCTAAGTTTTCTGTTGATAATGGGTGGAAGTATTGCAAAATTTCATGTTCCTAGCTGCATAAATGGAGAAGTTATAACGAAAAATCTCATATCTGAACAATCAGTTGTATGGGAGCTATATGTTATAGTGGTCCGATTCTTCCGGTTCCGACAAATGACTAATACATTATAGAAATACACCCGCCTACCAAATTTGATCCGGATATCTCGAAAACTGAGAGACTAGATTGCATACAAACAGACGGACAGACAGACAGACAGACAGACGGACAGACGGACAGACGGACATGGCTAAATCGACTCAGCTCGCCGTTCTGATCATTTAAGTATACATTTTAATGGGTCTATCTCTTCTGGTTCTGGTACTTACAAACATCGGACCAAAGTTACAATACCATTTCATGCTCATGAAAGGTATAAAAAACGAAAAACAAACACAGCACTAGCACAACACATAGTAACTAGTGAACACACAGAAAAGGGAAAGAACTAGGTACACGCTGGAAAGTCTAAGAATAATGGAGAAAAGAGAAAAAGCAATAAATAAAAAGGAAGATACCGATGACATTGCCGCAGTTATATTTTATGTTTACAAAATTAATTTAAAAAGTTTTCCGTCTTGACTAAACTACCACACAAGATGGTATTGGATTTTTAGCACAGTATACTAGTAGAAAAGGTTTTTGTTGTTGTGGCTGTTAATTTGGTCCCCATAAAGAACTTGAGTGTTGCGAGCAACTGTGTTACCGCATTCAGGGTGCTGTGCAGCAAAATAACGTGGTGAAAAATTTTAACAGCGGAAAATGGCGACAGAAATATTGTTATGCGCTTTATAAGTAAACATGAACGTAATAAAATGTTTTATACTTCAATACAACTAATTAGCGCTACTTTTGCAATTCAAAATGATCTTAAAAATATTTGTACTGAAATATGTACTTTATGAGTTAAATGGAAACTATCTTATATGCAAAAATATATTCCGATTTATTCAAATAAATGATGTAAAATGTTTTATATATGGATCTAGTTTTAATAATAATATTTATTACCTTCATCTACATTGCTTTTATTGTAAGTTTTCACGAGTAGTTGCAGTTTTCTGCAATTGTCATGCTAAAGCTAAATAATTTCAAAATTTCTACCCTATTAAACTTTTATATTTTAATAAAATGGGATCAATTAATTAATTAATCCCAACGGCTTTTTACCCTCCATTCCCGCCCAACCGACATGAGGGGCGCAGTCCGCATGGCGTACGGAACCTTTTTTTTTTTTTTTTAGTTTTCTGGTGCCGAGTAGTGGAAACAGGAGTTTGCTAAGTGTCGAGCTGTGTCATCAGCTGATTGGATATGCTAAAGACAGTATTTCAATTATTGAGAGTGGAAATAATAGTTTTCTTTATAGTAAAAATCGAGTCCGATACGTCAAACGTGCTGGAATGACAGTTAAAATCTTGACATAAACCACGGAATGATTCGTTTAGTTCAAAATTAGTTTTGCATGGCTTTAAAAATAGAGGTCGAAAGTGTCTTGACACTCGAGAAGGAACATTAAAATTTACCTCAGCCAGGAGGGCCGGGCTATTAATTAAGCCTGTCATTAATTTTACGATAAATATTATACCCAGCATTTCTCTACGACTTGCGAGTGTAGGCAAATTTATGAGCTTTAGACGACTTGTGTAAGGGGGGAGATTGTAATCTGAATCCCAGTTAAAATTACGCAATGCAAAAAGCAAGAATTGTTTTTGAATTGATTCAATCCTTTCTGAATGAACTTGGTAGCGGGGATTCCAAACAATAGATCCGTATTCTAGTATAGGTCTAACTAAACTGGTAAAAAGAGCTTTTGTAACATAAGGATCTTTGAACTCTTTTGACCATCGCCTTACAAATGCAAAAACGCCTTTGGCTTTATTGACTGTAACATTAATATGATGGTTGAAATTGAGTTTGGAATCCATTGTGATACCAAGATCGACAAAATTGGATACCTGCTCCAGATTATAATTTGATATTGAATAAACAGCTGGTTGAACAGCCCTCCGAGAGAAACACATAACTTTACATTTTTGAAGGTTTAGTGGCATATAGTTTGTATTACACCAACTAACCACGTTGTTCAGATCCGCTTGTAACAAAGACCTTTCTTCGATAGAGGACAATGTTTTAAAAAGTTTCACATCATCGGCATACATTAAAATTTTTGAATGTTTTATTATAGAAGAAATATCATTAATGAATATCAGGAACAGAATCGGACCAAGGTGGCTTCCCTGAGGAACTCCTGAAGAAACTTTAATAATTGGAAGAACAATTATTAACAATAACTCTCTGTGTTCTATCAGGGAGGTAAGATGAGATCCATTGAAGAAGACTGGGCTGAAAGCCGATTAGGTCGAGTTTACGGATGAGTAACGAGTGACATACTTTGTCAAAAGCTTTACTGAAATCGGTGTAAATTACGTCGGTATGAGCATTTTCTCTAAAACCGTTTGAGACATGAGTTGTAAACTCCAATAAATTAGTCATAGTAGATTTTCCTTTAGAAAACCCGTGTTGAGATTGTGTAATTGAAGAAGATATAGAATATGTCAGCTGGTTAACAATAATTGCTTCGAATAATTTGGGGATAGCGGAGAGTTTCGCTATGCCTCGATAGTTTTCTATAGACGACCTGCTGCCGTTTTTGTGAAGTGGTATTATGAAAGACTCCTCCCAGGCTGACGGAAAAACGCCATGTTTAAGTGACAAATTGAATAGAGTTGTTAAAGGCTCGCAGATGTTCTCAGCGCAGTTTTTAAGAAAACAGGTCGGAATATGATCAGGTCCAGGCCTAAATGACGCTTTTAAGGTTTTAAATCGTGTAAAACTTCATCGGAAGATATTACTGGAATATAAGCAGAGTTGATTGGACAAAGCTCGTACGGATAGTCTCCACTTATAGGGAAGTCTACAGAATAATTGGACCTAAAGAACCGAGCAAACATGTTGGCAATGAGTTGGCTGTCGCTAGATACAGTGTTGCGATAATGCATAGCGGACGGAAAACCATGTGCCTTACGCTTTGAATTTACGAAACCATAAAATGATTTAGGATTGTTAATTAAATTCTTCTTAATTTTACATAAATATGAATTATAACATTTCTTATTTAATGCAAAGTAGCTATGCCGCAAAACTGAGTACCTTAGGTAATCACTGTGTAAGCCCGTTCTTTTATACAGTTTAAAAGAGTGCGACTTTTTATTTTTCAATTTTTTAAGCTCTTTAGTGAACCATAATTGTATTGGTTCTTCATGAACAATATTACGTATTGGCACATACTTTCGAAACAAATTGAAAACAGTATCATTAAAGTGCTCAACGCTACGCTCCACGTCATCTCTATATATTGGCCAAGATAACTTTGAAAGTTCTTTGTTAATTTTCCTGAAATTTGCTTTCGCAAAAACATATCTAGTACTTGAACTTGACTTATTATTATGTATTTCATTTATGATTTCGTAGCTTAACTCAAGAGCAGGATGGTATGCATCTTCCGGCAAAACTAGGGGATCACACCGATTAATAGAGGCCTTCGGAACATCATCAACGTAAACGAGATCCAATACCTTTCCAAACTTATTTGGATATATATTTATTTGTTTGAGGCAAAGTTCAGCCATTTCCTCCAGAAATACATTGTAACTATCTCTAAATGAAACTGGTACAACATCGGTGTCAATGATGTTCCATGAAATATGTGGCAGATTTAAATCGCCCAAAAACAATCATAGAATCGGATGCCGTAAGCATTGCATTTACGGTCTCAAGTAAAGAAACTAGCTGCATATATACCGATACGGCAGAATTAGGAGGGATGTAGCAAAGAGCTAAATAAATATAAGTCTTTCCAGCCTGTACACGTATACATTTAAATTCGGTATATTCAATGACAGGAAGACTAACTTCCTCGGATGGTATCGATGAATGCACCGCAAAAAGAACACCACCGCCGATTCTGCCCACGCGGTCACTCCTGTATATTTGATATTCATTTGGAAGAATTTCGGAATTAAAAATAGGTGGTTTGAGCCATGTTTCGGTCAAGGAAATAATATTATAATAGCAGTCAAAACCTTTTAAATATAAGTCAGTTAATTTGGTATTCAAACCTCTAACGTTTTGATAGTAAATACTTAAATTAGACTTGCGAGTTAGTTTTTTGAATCCGAATTAAGATTAGAAATTTTAGCTACGTTATTATTACTTTTATTAGGTTTATACTCAAACTCGCGAACAAACGCCCCGGTCGGCCAAAATGAACTATTTAGTAGTGAATCAAAATCTTCGGAAGCTACATCAATTTTAAAAGATGAAATATCGCGATCGTATTTAAAATTAAATTTACGAATAAATACATCTTTAGTTCTAATTTTAGTCGATATGTATGACTTTATATCATCCGAAGAAGTATCTTTAGCAAATCTAGAGACAAAGATTGATCTTCTCGGAGGAATTACAACCAACTTTTTGGTAATGATGTCTGATGTGCGGGGCTCCGAATTATTCGGAGGAACTAAGTTAGATAGTGGAGCTTGAGATGTTGATGGCAACACTGTTAAATCAACGGTTTGACTATTTTTAGAAGTAGACCTAGTGGATATGGCTTTACAAATCGGAGGCTCCAATGCCTGAGGGCATGGAGAAGATAAATTAATAAGTTCTAAGGACTGGGATGGAGGATTTTTTTTACTAGAATCCGTGGCTGTCTTTTTAGGTGGACTAAAAACATGCCCACCTTTATTTTCTCGGCTATCCTCAGAGTGTGGAGGGTTGTCGAGACAAGTGAAAGACCTAAACATTTTTTCGTAATGCTTAAATTTCTCAACAAGCGCCGACAGATCCTTCCCGATCTCAGAAAAAACCATTTCTGGACTGCCTGAAGAATTTAAATAAATCAACTTCGGTTGATCTACATTTTTGACAAGACCAACGAAGACCCTTACCCACGTTAATAGCGTCTAATACTCTACCGCTCAAACCAGCACATTTTATATGGGCAATCCCATCGCAGAGCCAGCATGACACATAGGAGTCGCTTTTAACATGGCAATTGGTGTAAATACACGACATGTTTAAAATTATATTTATTTTTAGGTTTTAGAAGCAAAAAGGCAAAAACGGTTTTGAAAACGATGTATTAATCAGTGAACCAATCAGCTGGTAAATATCAGGTGGAAAGCTATGTAGCGAACAGTTTGAAATGCACTGTATATTTGACACCTAATAAACACCAGAGCTGGGTAAATGCAATTACATTACAATTACAATTACATTCCTCAGTAATTGTAATTAGGATTCAATTACTTTAGTTCACAGCAAAGGAATCGATTACGTTTTCAATTCCTTGAAGTAATTTCAAATGGAATTGTTTTTTTCTTTAATTCCATTACAAGGAATTTCATATTGTAATTGAAATAAATTACGTGCTAGTAATGTAATTTCTTTTATTTCAATTCCTTTGAAAGGAATTGAAAATGTAATTTTTTCCCAATTCCTTTGAAAGGAATTGAAAATGTAATTGATTTTTTTTCCAATTCCATTCCTCAAAGTAATTTAAAAAGTAATCGAAAAATTTAAGTAAACGCTAAAATTACCCAAAAAACGCCAAGAGACGTAAAATTAATTTTAAGTAGTATGTTATGGATCTGTATACCGTTTTTTTTAGATAAGGTCATTTAGTCAAGTTATTTTCATTTTAAGTTTTCATTGCGAATGAAAAAAATTCAAACTTTAACATGATCATACGGTCATGTACGATATGGCGTATGGGTAACATTATTTCCTGCTAGTATTTCATACAAAAAATTATTGCATGGAGAAAAATTTGCATGGTTGGAGAATGGGGCGTGGCACCTCCCATATAAACCGAACTTTTCATATTGCATATTTCTGGAAGTGTTCATGGTAGACTGTAAGCCTTTTTAAAACTCTTTAGTTTGACACCCACATGCTAACATCTCATTTACTTTATCAATTTAACTGAGTTACAATTTCCAAATAGGTGGCAGCCCCCCCAAACAGTTATCTTTCTTAAACCTCTTTAATTTGATACCCATATTGTAACATTTTATTTATTTTATCAATGTAATTTAGTTAAATTTTCAAGCAGATGGCAACCCTCCTCAAACATATTTTCGGCAGTAAGCCTTCTTAAAACTCTTTAGTTTGACACCCACATGGCAATATTTTATTTCTTCAACAATTTGACTGAGTTTAAATTTTCAAACAGGTGGCAACCCTCGTCAAAAATACTTCCAGCAGTTATCTTTCTTAAACCTCTTTAACTTGATACCCATATTGTAATAATTCATTAATTTTATCAATATAATTGGGTTTAAAAATTTTAAAATAGGTGGCAACCCTCCAAATTTTTGCTATATCATTGGTTCTGGTATTATACCGAATAATAAAAAAAAAATAATCAAATCGGTTCAGCCGTTCTCGGGTTTTGATGACCGTGACATACGAACACAACATTTTTATATATGTATATAGATATAGATATACATACATAGAAGATGTCCGATGTGTACTTTCGATTTTAATCTTTCACCACAACAAAAATTCCATATTGTACATTCGTGAATGAACTTTCAGTTTCTCGATTACTTTTACAATTCCTTTGAGTAATTGAAAAACTAAAGTACTCTTGCAATTCCAGGTAATGGAATTGAAAAAAAAAATCAATTACATTTTCAATTCCTTTCAAAGGAATTGGAAAAAAATTACATTACTAGCACGTAATTGATTTCAATTACAATATGAAATTCTTTGTAATGGAATTAAAGAAAAAACCAATTACATTTGAAATTACTTCAGGGAATTGAAAAAGTAATCGATTCCTTTGCTGTGAACTGAAGGAATTGATTCCTAATTACAATTCCTTGTAATCTGTAATTGGGAGTAATTTAATTCCTAAAGGAATCATTACGATCCAGCTCTGATAAACACAACGCAAACAGCTGTGGGAAAGATGAAACAGCAGAAATGACAAAAAGACAAAAAGAGCAAAATCAATGTGCACAAACAAAAACAATTGTACAACAACAATATATTATATGAAACAAAATACTCGGCACATGCAATTAAGAATATCAAGTTAAATTAATCAAATTTACGGGAAATTTTGATGTTTTACTTATCTTTAAATTGTGCACCAGAAGTTTATTAACACTTTTTTTAATTTTTTACTTTAATAAGCGTAAACAGCTTTATCAAACACAAAATTTAAACATATCACAGAAAAACACAGCTTCACAGCTTAACGTTTGCGTTATTACTTAAGAATATATAATTTCCGATCAAACTATAGTACTGAATGCTTGAGAAACAATTATTTAAATCGAATGATCAATAGTGAACGCACTCGGAGCGAATTTTGGAACACGGAGCGAATTATGCATATTAACACTAAATAATTTCTAATTTCCTACAATATTATGCATTTATATTTCAATTTAATATGATTAATTACTGAAGAATATATAAACTCCGATCAAACTTTACTACTGAATGCTTGACAAACAATATTTGAATCAAAAGATCAATAGTGAACGCGCTCGGAGCGAATTTTGGAACACGATATAAAATATGCATGTTAAGACTAATTCTCATAAGCTTATGTTTTAATATTATATAATTAATTACTGAAGAATATATTAACCAGATCAAACTATAGTATTAATTGTTTGACAAACTGTTTAAATCAAATGATCAACAGTGAACGCGCTCGGAGCGAATTTTGGAACAATTCATAAAATATTTACAGAGGAAGTATATTATTTAGTAGAGATCAAATTGTATTTAACAAAGCGTGATTGAATTTGACCATGTTCTCAGAAGAACCATCCATTTGTATGATTTTTGAATCATTTGTTAATATTTTTCTACATAATCGTATCTTAAAAGAGAGCCACACTGAGTTGTTAATAACACCTTGGGCCGTATGCATAAAAACTAAGCAATTACTTTTTCTCAGATTTTCATACCTTTCACTTAAATTTATTTGAAAAAATTTAGTGAAAGGTCTGAAATTTTAAGAAAAAGCATTTTCTTAGGTTTTATGCATACGGCCCCTTGTTATACACCCATGATACAAATATTTAAAGGTAAAACCGCTTGCTCAATTCGTCGGCCATCATTTATTTTTTGAAGTTAGTCTATTTTATAAAATTGAAATTTTGAGAACAACTCAAATGCCAAATAAAAGTAAAACAAAAAACAAATAGATGAAAATATTGAAATTTTCATTTATTTCCCCGCAAACATATTCTGAGCGTTCAGAATATATGAGTCCGAAGGGAGTCCTAGGTAGGTAAAAAATATGAGTTTCAAAAACAAAAATTTTTTTACTCTTATATGAATCTTTTAGGACTCATATATGATCCAAGTTATGAGCAGTGTTGCCGCAAAGCATTTTTAGTGGTAGCCAAATTCCTTTAAAAAAAGGCTAAAAAGGAGCTAAAAAAAAGACGTTGTGGCTAAAAATGGTAGCTAAAATTGTTTACTTACATAATCATATATACACACCAAAATCCTTTTCGTAAAAAAGGGGAAATATACGACACCAGCTTGCTGGATCGATCAAGTGATTGTACCATCAAGCTCGATGCATATAACTTACCAGCATGCTGGTACAATATTTATTTCTTTACGAATGAAGTACAAACACGGCTTTGAAATTTCCGCCAAAATATTTTTTACTTAGAAAATTTAGCTAGTTCACCACTCACGACACCAGCACGCGGTTACAATCATAAAATTTTCAAATAGTTTTTGAAGTCGCACCAGCAGCTGGTACAATCACACCACAAGAACACACGGTCAATCGACTTGATGGGCCATTTAACTAATGAAGCATATTAGGGGCCAGTTTTTCAGTGCACGGCCGTGGTTCAAACTAAGTGTAAACGCCCGATCTGGCTGGTTTAAACTAAGATCAGCCATTCAAGTGTCAGCCAGCTGTTCAATTCAAACCCAGTTTACTTAATCTGAGTTTAAACTGGCACTGAAAAACTGGCCCTAAGGGCGGTAAACTTATCTATTTTAATCTATAGTTAAATCGTTAATAGATAAGTTAAAAAACAGCCCTAACACTTATACAGTATGTATGTATAAAAAGGTAAGGAATATACAATACATATATAGTAAATATACAATACATATATAGTATATAGTGTAGTCAGTTGGGTGGTTCACAAGGTGTCGTACTTGTCGTATTGCTGTATGTTGTAAAGTTTTTAACGGCTAAATAAATGTTTAGAGGACTTGAAATCACCCCAACTATTTTTTAATTGTGTGGAATTTCATAATAAAACTTTTATGTTAGCTTGCGAATTCCTTAAATATAGATTTCGCCGTTTAAAGTTTATGACATACAGCAGTACGACAGTATACAACACCTTGTGAACTCCCTAAGTCTTTCTTAGCTTAAAAATTCATCTCTTACATATATGCAAAAAAATAGATCAAATTAAGCATATTTTAGGGGCAATAGGGGCAATTTTAAATTTATGTGGCCAAAAAAAGAATGTGGTAGCTAAATCTAGCCACCAAAGGGCTAAAACGGCAACACTGGTTATGAGCCAGCACCTTGTGCCAATATAAAAACAATAAAGATTTGAAATTTATATCCAAACTTGTTTATACAGAAATTGAAAATAATTAGAAAACAATAAATGAACAAAATTTAGCTGCAGATGCTGCTATTGCATGCATGTTGGAATGTGTATATGCACGTAAGTATGTATGCATGATATTTGAAAGCAATTTTCGCTGAATGCTTTTGCAAATATAGTGCGTTCAATAAGACTCAAAGAACAACCTAAAATAAGAGTCCGAATTTAGTAATTTATGAGGCTGATTAGAGGCTCGAAAAGAGTCTGAAATGATTCATATATGAGGCCAATAATTGTTTTAAAAGAGTCCAAAATGAGCCGTATATTAGGCCAATAAGAGTCCAATATGACTCTTATTGAGGCTCATTTGATGTATGAATTTAAGCTCATATATGTCGACTTTCGGAGAAAGGGAAACACCCTCATATCGGACTCTTAAATGAGCTCATTATGAGTGTAATGGCTCCGAAATAGGACTCCTTAAAGACTCATTTATGACTCCAAATGTTTGCTGGGTTGAGACTGAAAATGAGAATGTATTTGTGAGATTGGAAATTTGAAAAAATTTTTGTAATGTTAGCAAACTTTAAAAATGTTCAGGCTGCCTTTCGGCGGTTTTACCTTCAAATTTTTGTATCATGAATACACCTTGGTCGAGATATCACGAACAAGTTTTCCTTTATTTATTTTTTACTTAAAATCCTTAAATATGTATCTTGATTTTTTCTGTAGAATACGTATTCACTTTTTTAATGATTTTAAAAAAAGGGAGGACAGTCGGATCTACGTAACCAGAACGACCTAAATGCGCATTGAAGTCGGTTGTATTTTTTGCTTAAAATTACTTGTTATTATTGAGATACAGTTTCGCTACTATTTAGAGATTTCTCGACATACTTTTTCATATTACTGTTATTTATTATTTTTCTTATTAGTCATTTATATGTTTAGGACTTACTGTGGGTGCTTTAAGATTAATTTTGTAAATACGTATGTACATATAAAAAACAACTGCGATTTTTTATTTTAAATTATGAATTTTATTCGTGCTATTTTTTATGTTTAATAGTTTTAAGAACATTTTTTGGTTCTGTTGTATTCTTTTATTGCATGCCTTAAACTTTTTTACTTTAAGTTATTATGTTGAAGATATGCGTTCTGCCTTTGTCAAGCACTTTAGCTAGGTGCGAGAAATTTAGCATATGCGCGTAAGAGCATAGAGTAGGTATACGGCTGTGCTGCCGCGATTCTCCAACATCTTGTCAAAGGAGAAAACATACCATCCATAATCGATCCATAAGTCATAATCGCACGAACTAATCAAGGCTATCATAGAATCCATCGTAGTCCGATTTTTCTTAAAATCTACGAAAAAGCGATCACTGAATCTGAACTGCTATGAACGTGTGTATTCAAAGCAAGCGCTGCGTTCGTAGCTACTCGAACTTAATAGCATTTTCGTAGATTTCACGAAAAATCGGACCACGATGCATTCTATGATAGCCTTGATTAGTTCGTGCATTATGACTTATGGATCGATTATGGATGGGAACGGAACCTCAGTTGGGTTGCCGATGGACAGCGCCACTGAAATGAAAATGTTTTTTATTATGAATAGCAATAATTAAGTTTCATAAAGTTCAAGGTGGTACAATTAAAAAAAAAAATGTTGAAAAAAGAAATAAAGTATCTCGATCAAAATTTCCCGGCAGCCACAAGAATGCAGTTGCCAATATAGCAACTTAGTTGCCAGCTTTCAGTTGCTAGTTGCCATCGGTAATACTATTTCAGCCACTGGCCAACCAATTGAAGTTCGGTTGTCCTCCGTAATCAACCCATAAAATCGGAATCGAATATGCATGCACGTTCTGCAGAACGATAAATATTTTGTAAATGTGTGCTCTGTCCGCTAACGAATTCCAGCCATGTGTGAAATATCGTATGTGAAGACTCCGTCTGACTTAACGATTGTCAAAGGCTTGCCAGAAGATGTTTCATCATATGTTTTCGGCCATCGTCTTCTTCGAGTTAGTTCATCGATACCAAAAACTTTACAACTTCTATGTGCCAGCAGCCCTTAGTGTTTTTGCCAATGACATGGTACTATTGCACTGTTAATAACCAAATTTAGCCGCAGTTGCATTCACACGTGGTATAATAGCTAGTGTCGGTAAGCTGTGGGAATGCCCCAGGCGTATGTTCAGCTATCGAAATCATTACACCGACGGCGGTGGGCAGTTCTGCTGGAACATATTTAGCACAGCAATGGTTGCGGCGTTTTGTTCTGCAACAATAGCGTGCAATGATGACATGTCATATAATGTCGACGAACAAAGATATAAAATTTAAAATGACTAACCTTATTCCCGGCCGATTTGGGAGACCACCTTTGGTCACGACAGAACGCATTTACCAAGAGGAAAAACCGCAGGGATTGCAGTAGTTCTTGCAATCACCGTTTATGATGCTGTGCTTGTAAGTAATAGTCTGCAAATACAGAAAATTGCATTAATGAAATGTTATACACATCAAATAAATAAATTTCAATAATTTCTTTACCATTTCACAACCGAATTACCAAGAAATAGAAACTCACCGCGATGCGATACAGAAATAAAAACCAACAGGGCTGCATTTTCTTGGTAAACAACACAAGCGCTCCGAGCAATCTGATCCGCAAAATTATTTTGTGAAAAATAATAGTTGAAAAGAGTTTTTACACATGATTATCACATTAACTCATAAGTGCAAATTATTGTGATTATTTTTAGTTGAATATAATTGTATTACCATAGACTTTTTTTAATGTTTTCTAATATGCATTCTTTTGGGACGCAAAAGCAACAATGCGTCCAATTTCTTGTGGGAAAATTTGGTCCCCATAAAGGATTTTCACCACGAAATAGCTACAAAAACAAAAACCTTTTCTACTGGTATACTGTGATTTTTAGCAATTAAGGTTTTAAAATGTTTAAGTGTTAATACTGTGAGTATTGTCTTGTATCGAGTTAGAATTGTTTGTTTATATATATTATTGTCATCAAACTATATGTATATATGTGTGAATACATACATGTATGTATGTATGTTCTTGTTTGTGTATTTTTCTGCTTTTAATGTTCCTTTTATATTTTGTATTTTATTGCTGTAACAGACAAAAATAAACAACGCGCCCCTGATGATGCTAATAAGTTAGCGAAACGTTGGGCTGTAATAGTGGAATAAACTTGTTTTATTTGCACTAGAGATAATCAGATCGGACTAACCTATCAAGGAAATTTATTAAACATATAGTTACAAGCCGATCGGAAATAACAACAACTGGAAAATAATTCTTTTCACAGTTTTTGTTTTTTTTTTTTCAAAAAAATTCAAGTCGACAAGTTTAAAAAATTTGGTTTGAAAAAAATGCTTAAATAGTTTCGGCTCAGTTTAGCGAGAGACCTGAAAAAAATCACAAATGATTTTTTTACAGGTTTTTTTTTTAGTCCAACACCAATACAGTTTTTTACGTGAAAATGTCACAAAAATTGTAAAATCTATATATACAAAAATGGTGTGAATTTAGAACAGTTGAGCCGATTTGGCAAAATTTTTTTTTCAGTTGTTCACAATTGCCAAGAGAAGGTTTTTACGAAAGAAAATTTTGGGAAAACTCTCCGGTGGACCAGGGACCGATCTATTCGAAAAAATCGTATTTATCGTCCGATTTGCTTAAAATTTGGTACGTAGGTAGGTTTTTGCCCAGATTAGCATATAGGATATGGGAAGTGGACCAGGGACCGATCTATTCGAAAAAATCGTAGTTATGGTCCGATTTGCTTAAAATTTGGTACGTAGTTAGCTTTTTGCCTAGATTAGCATATAAGATTCTTTTTTCCGGGTAGTTTCACTTCTTCTTCTTATCCGCCATGTTAGCTATCTGACAGAAAACGTGTTTTGTATTTTTTGTTGTACCAACTTAAAAAAAAAAAGTCCAGCTTTTGACGTTGGAAAAATAAAACAAAGGAAAGCCAAACATATAAGTAGAGAATTTGTCTAATATTTTTAAATCATTTTCTTCATAACTGCTGCTTCCGTGGATATTGCAACACACTGAATAGATGTAATAATGCAGCTATAGGAGCCACCTCATACCACAGAATTTATCGTCCGCCTATTTGAAATATGTACATGTACATATGTAGATGTATGGAGGTGCGCACACTACACCAACTTAATCGCTCCGACCAATTAGTTGTGGTGCAATGGAAAGACGAGCAAGCCCAACTAAATCGGCGGCCGATAAAGTCCGTGGTGTGCGATGGGTCTAAAACATATTACGCAAGACATATTGCAGTCACATTTTCGTTTTTAGGATTTTCATTCATGTGATTAGCAGTGGCAAGAATGTATGTATGTATTAAATACGTTTATCTATATATATAAAAATGGTGTGAAAAATGTATAATAATTCATCAATTGAGAACGGTTGGGCCGATTTGGCAAAAATTTTCTTTTAGTTGTTCGCAATTTCCAGGAGAAGGTTATTACGATAAAAAATTTTGGGAAAACTTTCCGGGAATGTCGGGAAATCGGAAAAATCGAAAATTGATTTCTTTGTATGGAATTTTTTGTGCAATTACTTCGGGATGGCTTTCGAATGGTAAAATAGAAAATTTTGTATTTTATCGCATGATTTGATGATTTTGGACAATGTTAAGGAGGAAAATACGTTGTAAAGCTTGGAAAATTTCGGGTAATTGTGATATTCATTGCGAACATTAATCAATTGGGAACAATTTTCTCCTAAATATGCTTCGTAACCGATTCGAATGGTTGCTGCTTTTTTGGAAAGGTGTTTAGAAGGAGTGCACATAGTTTTAATTTTTCCGATACGTGGGTCAGGGGTCGAGCTACGTTAAAAAATGCATTTGGTACGTATGTAGCCTTTTGCCTAAATTAGCATATAGGATTCATTTTTCCCGTTAAGTGGGCCAGGGACGGATCCATTCGAAAAAGTCTTATTTATGGTCCGCTTTGCTTGAAATTTGGCACGTAGGTAGCGTATTGTCTGGGTTAAAATATAGGATATTTTTTCTGATAGGTGGACCAGATACCGATCTATTGCAGCTTATTGTCAGGGTTAAAATATTAGATACTCTTTTTGTGATAGGTGGACCAGATACCGATCTATTCTAAAAATTCTTATTGATGACATGATTTGCTTGAAATTCGATACCCCTATTATAGATATGCGTAAACTAGAATTGAGTCATTGTTTTACAGTTCGAAAGGTGTTTTAAGGCGCCGCAAACATGAGGGTATTGGCTATTTAACAATAGTTATAACACACGCCATCAAAAATAGAAACAAATTTGATGCAGCTAATGTTAACGCTGTTTTTGACGTAAGCATAAAGTTTCGGTCAGCTCCAGATTTTAAGAAAAACAAGGTCAGTGTCAAAGAATTGCGATTTTGCAATATTTGAGAAGCTCTAGCAAAGAAACAAAGGGTGGTAGAACCTCCCACTTAGGCTTAGATTAAAGAAAGAAAATCTCGGCTACTATCCCTGCAAAATTCCTGCACCTTTGCTTTATGATCGCTTATAGTTATTTGTTGAACAGGAAAAACTGATTTTGGGGAGTTTGTGTACCTACCGCAATTAAGAAAACTTCCACTTAGGCTTAAATTAAGGCTTGGACTTCTGACTTCAATTCCTGAAAATACCATTCCTGCACCTTGACCCTGCGGTCCTTGCTTTACGTTGACTAAACAGAATGTGGATCAATGATACTCACCAGTTTGGAAATTGCAACCAACTAGACTATAAAGATTCAAGAACGATTCACTATCGAGCCGCAAGGACTTCTTCCCGGTTATTTAAGACGGTAATGGAGGATATGCCTTCTGTCGACCACAAAACCAAACGTGAACGTGAATTGCTGGCGAAAACGTTGGACCAAATATTAAAAAATTTTGGGCGGGACGAAGTTCGCCGGGTAAGCTAGTATTATATAATATGTTCGATTTGTTTTAACGTTGTTTGTATAAATCACAGAAAAGAAATAATTTTTTTTCCCTAAAAATCTATTTACAAAAACGTCCAACACCAAAAAAGTTTTATAATTGAAAATCTAACAAAATATCAGAAAAATCGAAAAAAATTCTATATAACATTTAGATTTATTTTTACAATATTTGTAGAAATAACCCGAAAAAAGAATTTTTTTGTCAAAAAAATGTTTTCACAAAAAACACAAACACTTATGGGAGTTTTCTATTTGCAATCATTAATAAAATATTACAAAGATCGGAAAATGTTATATAATATTTTCGATTTATTTGCATGTTACTTGTACAAATCAACGAAAAAAAATTTAATTTGTTTACTAAAAAAATTATTTTTACAAAAAATCTAACAGTTTTGGGTTTTCTATTTGAAATTTACCCAAAATATCACAAAAATCATCAATATTCATATTTAATTAACATTCCAAACGTCTCGTGAGATTTAGCTCTGTTAATATTATTATTTTCTGCTTTGTATTTTGCTTTCGCTGTTAAGTTTTCCAAAAATTGGTCGCGAACTGTGTTGCGAATTTGTGTTTAAACATTTAAAAAATTTTGTAAAAATATTTAAAAATGAGCCATTCAGCCCAGTTAGTAAATTTTGTGGCTTCAATAACCAAAATGACGCGCATCGTCCAATTGGTTTACAAAGCGTACGAGCGTGTTCATAAAGCAAGCAAGAGGAGGTGGTGGGTACGCCCAGTAAATTTGACTCGGGAGAAGGAGGGTTTTTATTTGACATGCGTCCAACAACTTAAATCGAAAGGTGAGGAGCATTTCTATAAATCAACCAGAATGAGCGTTGCTAATTTCGATTTGTTGTTGTCGTTGCTAAAAGAAAGGTTGCAACGGTTCTCGAATAGGCATGCCATAAATCCCGAAACACGATTGGCCGTAACATTATTGTAAGCAAATAAATAATCTTAAAGACACGCATATTAATAATAATAATAATAATAATAGATTGGCGCGTACACATATGTCCGATTTGTGGCGTGCGCCTTGATGTTGTCACACAAAGCGGAGGGACCTACAGTTTTACGCCGACTTCGAACGGCGATTGTATTTTTATGAGAAGCTGTTTTTCATGGCAGAAATACACTCGGAGGTTTGCCATTGCCGGCCGAGAGACGACCGCTGTTAAGAAAAAACCTTTTTTCAATATTTCTGCGCATATTACGTTACTATTAAAATCCTTCTTCTTTCAATAATTGCAGTCACTTGGCTCAAAGATGCAATTATTGTAAGCAAATAAATAATCTTAAAGACACGCATATTAATAATAATAATAATAATAGATTGGCGCGTACACATATGTTAGTGTTTGGCCGAGCTTCTCCTCCGATTTGTGGCGTGCGCCTTGATGTTGTCACACAAAGCGGAGGGACCTACAGTTTTACGCCGACTACGAACGGCGATTGTATTTTTATGAGAAGCTGTTTTTCATGGCAGAAATACACTCGGAGGTTTGCCATTGCCTGCCGAGGGACCACCGCTGTTAAGAAAAAACCTTTTTCCAATATTTTTGCGCATATTACGTTACTATTAAAATCCTTCTTCTTTCAATAATTGCAGTCACTTGGCTCAAAGATGCAATTGTCAAATTCTAGCCTGGGCATTCAAGTTAGGTTTGTCGACAGTTCGCAAAATTATTTTTGAAACGTGCGATGCTATTTGGGACGAGCTTCATGCGATATACGTTTCACCTCCTTCACCAGCAGAGTTTGAAATCATCGCGCAAAAGTTTTACGTCAAGACCGGCATGCCAAACTGCTTAGGAGCAATTGACGGAAAACATGTCAACATAACCCGCCCGCGAAATAGTGGTTCGTTATATTATTGTTAACCGCCGTTCTCAGTATATAAAAACCCTTGCGAATTTAACCTTAATCAGGCTGGCTACAAATATGGCGCAAGGGCTGGTTTATTTCTATTTGGAAATTAACAAATTACAGGTTTGAATATGTAATAGAATGATGTTACTACTTACCGCAGTGTGTCCTTCTTCTTTGCTTGACGGCGGCTAACAGATTGAATTGAGTGCGCTAAGCACTGCATAAACCTATCGTTCTCGGTGCGCGAACGGTTAATTGCAAAGCTCATGCGAATGTGCACATAAAGGCAAAGAAGATTGACGCAGTGCGGTAATTTTATACAAACAAATAGTAAGGATACAAATAAGAAATGTAATAACTGCATCCATGTATGTACTTTGGCTCGTACATATGTATGTACATAGAGATGCGCAGACATATGTACATATGAGCGTTTAAGCGTCGACGTTATACCGTAGAAAGGGCGTGCTGCGACATCCCCGCCCCCGTGAATCGGTCCGATTCACCATTTTCCACGTCCAAGATGGCAAGCTTGGAAACGGCACGCCGTTTCGTTCCGGCAGAGGTACAGATATCTACATGCCTAATTTCGCCATTACGTCCAGGATACCGCTGCTCCACTTTGCCACGAAACCATTCTCTCCGCGGCACGTTAGGTTCGCAAATAAAAACTAGATCGCCTTCCTTTAACGGCGTTGTTTTCTCACACCACTTAACTCGCCGCGTCAATGTGGGCAGATACTCGGATATCCACCGCTTCCAGAAGTGATCCCTTAATTGGCGCGCTATGCGCCATTGTTGACGCAAGACGAGCGTGCCCTCTATGACGTCTATTGTGCTCGGTGTCTGTGCTATGTTTGGAGCTCCCAGCAGGAAGTCGTTCGGTGTCAGCGGCTGTTCCTGGTTAACGGAGATAGGCAGATGCGTAAGTGGGCGCGAATTTATGACGTTTTCCGCCTCGATAAGGAAGCAGTTGAGAGTGTGTTCTCGAGGCGATACTTCTTTAAGCGTGTGACGCAGTACTCGCTTGACCGACTGCACCATCCTTTCCCAGGCACCACCTGCGGAAGGATTGAAGGGCGCGTTGAACACCCATTTGACGCCTCTTTGCGTTAGTTCGTCCTGCACGTGGAGACAATCAAAGACTTCGTTGAAGCGCTTGGCTTCATTGTTTGTCCCAACAAAGTTCTTGCCGTTGTCGGACCTTATGCGAACTGGTACTCCGCGCCGATTTATAAAATTGCGGATTGCAATTATACACGAATCTGTGCTCAGATCGTGGGCTAGTTCCAGGTGGACGGCTTGCACGGTGAGGCAGGTGAATAGCGCCACCCATCTCTTTTCTGTGCTTCGGCGAACTGTTACAGTGAGCGGCCCGAAGTAGTCCAGACCCGCGTAACTGAATGGCCTCACGTATGCGGTAAGCCTATCGACTGGCAGAGGCCCCATTAGTGGCGCGATAGGGACAGCCTTATTGAGGCGGCACACTTGGCAGCTGGAAATAACGCTTCGTAACAGGCTACGTAGTCGAGGTATCCAGTATGTTTAACGGACGGCGCAAATTGTAGCCTCGGTGTTCTGATGGCGCATCAGCTTGTGGTGGTGAGCTACGAACAGCTTGGTGAAAGCGTGCTTAGACGGCAAAATGATGGGGCGTCTTGTACTCATTGGGAGCCAGCTGGCTGCATCAATGCGTCCATGAACGCGAAGGGTACCTTCCTCATCGATATACGGCGAGAGTTGGCGTAGTGAGCTGTAGCGTGCGACATCTCGCCCTTCTTTAAGTTGCTGAATCTCTGGACCAAAACGCTCATTTTGTACTAGACGGCATACAAATAACTTCGCTGCTTCGACGTCAACTGCTGTCAGCCCATAGCGACGCTCGGCTGAGTTGCGATGGCGGCAAAGACCGATAAAGTTGAGAACCCAAGCTGTCGTCCGCACCAGTCTGTTGAATGTGGATAAGCGTGTGAAATCTACAAGATTACTTACGATGACCATAGCATATTTAGGTCGGAGCTCCTCGTCGTGTTCGTCGTGATGAATGGCGAAGGTCGCGTCATTGGGCCAGTACCCTTCTTCTCGGCATAGAAAAGTTGGTCCCTGACTCCAGCGGGCATTCGGCGCGAAATCAACTTCACTGCTGAAACGCGTGGCTTCGTCGGCTAGGTTCTCCGCAGTAGGTATCCACCTCCAGTTCGAGGCCTTTGTGGCGGCCAGTATTTCAGCCACACGGTGCTGCACAAACGGCTTGTACCGTCGGTGCTCACTGCGGATCCACTTCAGCACTGTTGTTGAGTCGGTCCAAAGAAGGCAGTCATTTATGACAGCGGAGTGTTCTTCACGGATCGTCTACATTAAACGGGTCCCCAAGACGGCCGCTTGCAGCTCTAGCCTCGGTACCGTGAGCGGTTTCAGAGGAGCGCACTTAGTTTTCGCGCAGTTGAAGCTGGCACTCACCTCGTTCTGGTAGGAGGCTCTCCAGTAAGCGACAGCGGCAAAGGCGTCTTCGCTGGCGTCAACAAAAATATGGAGCTGCAAATTTTGTAGCTTACCGTGGCCGAAGTAGAATCTGGGGACGGCGTACTCAGTTGCAGCGTTGTCGGGCAGTGGTTCGTCCCAGCGCGTATTTTGTTTCCATACCTCTCTCATAAGCAATTTAGCGCCGATGACGAAGTGGCTTAGAAAACCTAGCGGGTCGAAACCCGACATGACCACGCTAAGGAGTTCTCGTTTGGTTGGGCGCTTAGTACCGGCCATTACCTCTGGGTCGACTTTATTAAATTGCAAGTTAAATTTGAACTTGTCTGTTGACGGCTGCCAGTAAAGACCGAGTACCTTCTCGGTCACCAGGCCCTCTTTGCTTGAAATCGGTTTGGTAGCTTCAGCACCACCCAAAGCCGCAACTATCTCTGGCGAATTGGAGGTGAAATTCCGGAGCTCAAGTCCGGCGTCCAGGTGGATAGCTCGAACTTCTTTAGCAATGGAGATAGCTTCATCAAGGGTGTCGAAGCTATCCACGAAGTCATCCACGTAGTGGTAGTCCAGAATTGCTTGTACGGCTCGGCTTGTGGAGTTATGGCGATGTTCAAGTGCGTTTCGCGTCTTGACGTAGTGCGCTGCGCATGGCGAGCAAACAGCACCAAACGTCATGACGCACATCTCGTATACTTTGGCTTGTCTTCCAGAGTCACCGTCGCGCCAGAGAAACCGCTGGGCGCATCTGTCTTCAGGCTGCATCACCAATTGGTGAAACATTTCCTTAATGTCGCCCGACACGCCGACTGCTCCTTCGCGGAAATGAAAAAGAATCGATGGCAGAGGCCGGTACTCTTTCGGACCCTTTAGCAGCATAGAGTTCAGAGAAACGCCGTCGTCCTCGGCCGCGGCGTCAAACACCATTCGAAGCTTCGATGGCTTGTTAGGGTTCACCACAGCGAAATGTGGTAAGTACCAGGTGTGAGATGTCACCATCGAGGCTTCCGCTGGCTCAAGCTTACGCGCATAACGCTTTTCGGTGTATGACTCCATCGTTGCCTTATACGCTGCTGCGAAGTTTGCGTCTCGGTCCATGCGCTTCTCGACACCCACTAATCTCCTTAGTGCCATGGAGTAGCTGTTAGGCAGATGGACGTCGTCTCGCTTCCAGATGAGACCTGTTTGGAACCTGCCCCTAACACGACGTGTGACCGAACTCAAGATAGACCTTGCGCGAATGTCTGCTGCGCTTTCGATTGGTGGCGACGGCCGCACCCCGAAAGTTTCGAGGGCGAAGTAGTTTCCAACCAGCTCATGCAGCGACTCATCCGCCACATTATTGACTAGTAGGCACGAGGGCGTTGCTGACAGGCTTCTGCTGGTTGGCCCAAACACCACCCAGCCCAGTTCAGTATTGGCGACAAATCGACCATTTGTTCTCATCCTCAGCGTAGTTGATGGCAAACCTAGGTGGCAGTGGTCGAGACCGATGAGGAGTTTTGGCGTCACTCCGGTGTATGGCTGAACCGGCAACTGACACAAGTACTTTTCGTCGCTATGCAAGTCAGCTCTGGATAAACTTTGCGAGGGTAACTGTAGGTTTGGCACCGCATATACGTTCCGAAGCTTGTATAAATAAGTCCACCACAACTGAAGGCTCTTGGGCTGACCGTCCACCAACCCATTGTATGCTGAGGCGTTGTGGTTGCCCATGCAGACCCAGCTCTTGGGCGAGTGTCTCATCTAGCATTGTGACTGAGGAACCTTCGTCCAGCAGTGCGTATGTACGACGCGCTTGTTTCTTCCATGCAAAGTGACTGGAAGAATACGAAACAGGAGTCTACCTTCAAATGCGTCAGCGGAGCAGCTGAGAACAGCGGCTTCTGCGTCGTTCGAAAGCTGACGTTGGAGTACTCGTTGCGCTGACTGCGCTTGTGTGTCTCTTACGTCGTGACTTGGAGATGGTACTGGTTTTACGTTGTTGTTGGAGACCTCGTGTAGCAGTTTATGGTGCATTCTAGGGCATCCATTGATGGCGCATTGTTTCCGTCGATGACAATCTCGTGTAGCGTGACCAGCGTGAAGGCACGCGAAACATAAGCGTCGTGATTCGGCCTCTCTCCATCGGTCTGCCACTGTTGCCTCAATGAAACCTTTACACTCAAACACTTTGTGGGCGCCCTGGCATATTGGGCACCTTCGTGTCTGTTGCTTTTTGTCGACGTGCAGGACTACTCGGCGTTTCGAATCACGTCCGGGCTCTTCATCGTAAATGGTACAGATCACGTTGGCAAGTGAGTTTAGCCATTCACTGAAGTGCATCACTGTAGCCCGAGGCTTTACTTTAGCAGCAACCATAGCCCACTCGACTCGCTTGCTTGTTGGTAGTTTGGAAGTAAGTTCATCGAGGAGTGTCGGATTGGAAAGCTGATGCTCACCGTTGGCAGACTGAAGGAAGGCACAAATGTTCCTCACCTTCGTGGCAAACGGAATCAGTTTCTGCACTGGACTGCATTTTCGGAGATAGGGAGGATTTCACGCACTTGGGATAGCTGACTGCGTATAAGTTGCTCCGGCCGGCCAAATCTGAATTGCAACTGATCGACTGCAACTGATGCAGCTTACATTGCTGGGGTGAATCAGCAGAGATTTCACCACTTCACGTGCCTCGCCTTTTAGACACTTCCGTAGCCTCTGGTTATTTTCGAAGTTGCTGTAGCCGTAAGCTGCAGTTGACTCCACGAATGCTGTGTGGAATATAGGCCAGTCTTCGGCCCTTCCACTGAAATCTGGTAAATCGATAATTTTTCTTGGCATGATCGAACCGTATGACATGTACTGCATATTCCCGTGACTTATGTTGGCGGAAACGGGTTGAAATAAGTAAGTAAGTAAGTAAGTAAGTTTTATTCATTATTATCTTAAAACAATTAAATTTGATACATCAAATACACAGATACATTAGTAAAACTTAATTTAATAAGATAATAGTTAATGGCGTTGAGTGTCCCAATAAATGGACAGAGATAACGCCATATTCTTAATATATATAATTAGATGTTGAGTATTGTGGGGTACAAATAGTTGTAAACAAAAAAGGAATATGGATTATCCAAAAATCAATTTGCAATTAAATTTACCAGATAAAAATTACAGAAGAGTAGCAATACAATTTTTTGCAATATTTAAGTAGAAAAAGCGATCATGTTAAAGGCCGCAGCAGAACTTCCATGTCGTCATGTTCGAAGCCGAGAAGCCACGATTTCACTGCCTTAAGGAAGACGGTTAACCTTCTAATGACTTGAATAGCTTTAGGGAGTTTATTAAAAACCATACAAGATACTATGGTAAAGAAACTACGAAACATGGTGGTGCGAGAGGCAGGTACTGCAACATTTGAATGCGAGCTGCTTCTCAACCTGTACGAATTGCATATTGGATGAGTGGTGAGAGGTTGGTACACTGACGGAAGCGGTTGAGGCATCGTATAGATTACCTGCTATCGACGAGGTGCTGCAAGTGGCCGATGTCCCGTTGGCTGGGCTATGCACAGTAGCTGTACTGGCTGGAAGCGAATAACGGATGTTGGCAAATGTTGGTCCCGTATTTGCATGTACGGTTACCGGCTGCACGGATAACGGTTGCGTTAATAGCAACGAGGGCGACCGCTCCGCGGCTACGTCAGCGCATGCAGGGGCGGTGCTACTACCGGTACCACCATTATTCTGGAGCGCCACTTTCAGAATTTCGTTTTGCATATCACGTTCCTTCAAAGCGCTTTCCAGCAAGGCTATTTCCATGGTGAGAAGGTCACTTTCTTGTCGAGATGTGATAATGGACGACGAGCTTGTGGGAGCTGCGGCAGTTTTGGATGCTGGAACCTTCTTAGTTGCCCCAGTGGCATTGGGAGCGGCAACACTGGGCTCCCTGGCTGGGGCCATTTTAGCACCTCCGGCGGTACCAGGGGCGGCGTCTCTAAATTCCCTGGCTGGGACCATCTTAATAGCTCCGGCAGCGGTGGGAGCGGCGATGCTAGGTTCCCTGGCTGGGAAATTCTTCGTGGCTCCTACAGCAGCAGGAGCGGCTTCGCTTGGCTCCTTGCCTGTAGTAACCTTAATGGATCCGGCTGCAGTGGGAGCTGTATCGCTACCATCCCTGTCTGAGATACTAGCAGCTCCGGCGGTTGCGGGAGTGCCCCTAGCTGGGGCTCCGCTGGTCGTCGCAGTAACATATGTTTCGGCAGCAGAAGTCTGGTTTACTGCAGTGGTGTTCCTTTCACTGGCGGCTGCATCGCCATCGACGTTGGACTCGCTTTCCGTATTGGAGCGAGTGACTCGGCGTGGAGGGTCGCGTGTCATCTTGCAGGCAATTCACGATGACAAGTAAGCACGAATTAAGGCAGATGTTCGACGTATGGCAAAGTCGCTTCGAATTGCTGTAGACACTATGCAGGAAACTGCCACTACTACGAGCGTAGATGCCGATTTACTGCGAAATAAAGATGTTAACCGCCGTTCTCAGTAGATAAAAACGCTTGCGAATTTAACCTTAATCAGGCTGGCTACAAATATGGCGCAAGGGCTGGTTTATTTCTATGTGGAAATTAACAAATTACAAGTTTGAATATGTAATAGAATGATGTTACTACTTACCGCAGTGTGTCCTTCTTCTTTGCATGACGGCGGCTAACAGATTGAATTGAGTGCGCTTCGCACTGCATAAACCTATCTTTCTCGGTGCGCGAACGGTTAATTGCAAAGCTCATGCGAATGTGCACATAAAGGCAGAGAAGAATGACGCAGTGCGGTAATTTTATACAAACAAATAGTAAGGATACAAATAAGAAATGTAATAACTGCATCCATGTATGTACTTTGGCTTTATGTTCGTACATATGTATGTACATAGAGATGCGCAGACATATGTACATATGAGCGTTTAAGCGTCGACGTTATACCGTAGAAAGGGCGTGCTGCGACAATTATAATTATAAAAAAACGTATAGCTTAGTTTTGTTGGCAGCATGCGATGCAAACTACGTGTTCACCTACGTGGACGTTGGGGCCCTAGGTAGTCAAAGTGACGTTGGTGTTCTAGCTAGAAGTGCTTTTGGAAAACAAATATTAAATGGAACCATTGATGTTCCTAGTGACGCTAATTTGCCTGGTACAGCGGGACGTTTTCCATACTATTTCGTTGGTGATAGCGCGTTTCCGCTAAAAAGTAATCTGATGCGACCATTTCCGGGCCACAGTTTACCAGCAGATAAGGACAAGTTTAATGCAACGTTGTCGAAAGCTCGCGTCCACATTGAAAATTGTTTCGGAATTTTGGCTAATCGATGGAGGATCTTACACACCAACATACATGCTTGTCCGAAGAACGTAGACAAAATCGTTTTGGCAACAATTGTACTGCATAAGTTTTTAATGTTACAACACGACAGAAATTATTTTACGCTAGATTTAGTTGACCGTTCCGATAATAGTCATGAGTATCAGGGTCGTTGGAGAAGCGAAATAAATCCGTTGGAATCAGTCCATCAAGGATTCGCCAATCGATCATCTTCCAACGCATTTCACTTGCGCAATAAACTTAAAGATTTCTTAAATAATAACAGTGTATAAATATAAAAAAACTCGTATAAGTCGTATATATAACTTTTTTTTTCATTCACAAAATCTTTTAGTTTATATCGTTTCGTTCATAAATACCTCAAAAACAAAGTTCTTACCTTTTCCTAGTCCTGAATCCATAAATACTTCATATTCTTGCGTACACTTCAAATAAAACTTTTAGTTGATAAAATTTCTAGTACAGATTTATTTACTATATAACATTTTGACATTTTAATAAATTAAAAATAGTTGTCCCACAATCATAATAATTATAATAATGCTACAAGCTTAACCAAACAACTTAAATTTTAATATTGCAATAACAGTAAAGTGCTGAACATAACTTTACGACACTCACATATTGAAAAGATTTTACCATTTATCTACATATTATTTAGTTTTAATTATTTGTTTATAAAAATATAGTTTATTTGATTTTAGAACAATAAGGTGTGAGTTTTATCCTTGCACCCACCCACTGTTGTTTTGGAGTTTTTTTTTTTTGTTGAAGGTGTTGCTAATTTTCTCCATTTACAAAAAAACGTCCAACATACTTTTTATGGAAGAAAATAGGTGCGTTCGTTTAAAATCTCGAGTAAAAACCAACCAACTGCCAAATTCCGGCGAAATGTCATCTGTTCTCTCACAAGAGAGAAATATCCAAAATAGTACGCGAACAGAAAATTTGCTGAAACTTGCAAGTTAGACGAACAGCTGATATAATTTTTGTTTACATTCAAAAGTGTAAAATTTTAAACGTACGAAAAGTCATCACAAAGTGTTATACTGACCAGTTTATTGATTAAACAAATAACTACTTATTTCTTACAAGTTTAATTAGTCGGATTTTGTAATTTTTAACTTCCAAACCATCAAATTCAATTTTGTGATTTGCGTAAATGCTAACGAGCTGTTTTTGATCAGCTGTTTTCCTGTTGGCAAATTGCTGTTAGCAAAAATTTTTCCAGCAGAAACCAGCAGCTCCCCTCAAAATGAAATGTCACTTTGCTCTCTTAATTTCCCCTACTTTACAAGTTTTTGCGTACGCGAAAAACATATATATAATACATATACTAAGTTTAGGTATATATTTTAAAACGCTGCCAAAAATCGAGGAAACGGGGTACAGCTAATTTTCTTTAACACAATGTCAGCATATTAGTGGAGTTTGAGTTCAGGATTAAATTATAAACAAAAGGCTCATGTAATTAAGAGATTTAAACGTTTAAAAATGATGCCTACGAGTTGGCCTGTTATGACTTGTGGACACAGATATATGCATGCTCAATTTTCCTTTCCAAATATGTTTTTACATACACGCATATACTAAACTACGTACGTATATATTTTTATATATACTTGCATATTTACTGTGTATGTACATATAAATTTCGCCTTGTTATTTAGTTTCTTCTGATAAAAAAAAGTTGAAAATTAGTAGAGGGAAAGCAAAACATTAAATTATTCTCTAATCATACATATATGCTCATTATAAAATCGGGCTTCTAATGCTTCCGAGTGAGCTTCTATTTCCGAGAATACCATAGCAGAAACTTTGGCCTCAATCCAGTTCACTACACTTGTTGGCAAACCGGCTTCTTTCACCTTTTTGGCCAAACTAACAAAATGTAGCTCGGTGCTATCCTGCTCCTTCCTCTCCACGCAGAACTCGGAGCAAGTTTGAGTTATGTTTGAAGCCGCCAGGTCTATCAATGCCTCGAATTTGTCCCGCTCGTCTTCGTATTTGAAATAGCAAATGTATACTAGCATTTAAACAATATATATCTATAACAAAAAAAGGGTTTGTTCGTGTGTTCAATGATGCAACAGCATTACAAGATCGACTTAAGTACTAGCGCCGGGCATCTTCAGCTTTTCCATTGTCAATAATGTTAACTCGTATCGATGTTAGTTATTTCCCAGTTGAGATTTTGTGATATATATGTAGGTAAATAAATGGTGGAACAACATGAGAATGATCACCCACTTTTATTATAATTTCATGCATTCTTTATGCAAAAAGCGGAGGAAAGTATATGCAGCACTTTAGACGAAATTGCATTTACTTACATACATATATGTATATGTATATTACAAACTCTCAATTAGGAAGCAACCAACATTCACAAAATGGTTACTCTGGACACTGGTGATATGGTCGATGCGAGTTACTTGTAATTCTGGACACTAACGACACTGGACACTGTTAACAACATTGACACTGGAAAAGCTGGAGATGCCCGGCGCTAGTGCCACTAGCTACGTAGGAAATCCACTTCTCCGAAGCTAATCAAAATCAAAATAATCTTACCTTTCGTACCCGTGAACTATACGGCGGTGTTTCTGCCGCTGTGGGGCTTTCTTCGTCAATAACTACAAGCTCCTCGGGTATGCTTCCAATTTTTCTAAAACAAATATAAACAATGCACTTTTAAAAACAGTCTTTTTTAGCATACAATTAAATGTACATGTACTTACGTTCTGGTGCTTGTAACATTGCCCAGAAAAGACATCGCCTCCAAATACCTCCACTTACGCCGACGAGTTTCAGCACCGCTTCCTGATGTGCACAGCTCCATTCTTTTGCAGCGTTTATAGCAGTCTCGCAGCCCCTTCTACCGCTTTTTGCACATTGCCTCTATAAATTAACTTAACAATTAAAATACACAAATTAAATTTAAATTTTAAGTACCTACCGTCTAAATGAACATTTGAAGCGACCTCCCTCCAGGCGATTTCGCAGATTTTTATAATCTGCCAGGCCCAAATCGTATATTACTGGGCGATGGCGCACTTCCTCAATTAAAATTTCATCAATTTCCATGTTAAAACTTTAAAATGCTTAATAAAAACAGCTTGTAAAAATTACAGACGCGTGCGAAACAAAACAAATTGCAAAGCCCAATGACAATTTGCCAGAAGAAGAAGACAAGCCTATGTCGTCTGTCAAAAAAGAAATAGATGTAATCTGGCCACAGCTACATTTTTGGCTAGTCGCATTGTTGCCGTGTCGTCGCCAAAATAATTATCTACATAAGAATACGTGGTAAAATAATTTGACAGCTGTGGTTCGTAGCTCGTCGTTTTCAATGTGTTCCGCACTTTATACATATAAGAAAAGCATACCTGATTTCGAACGAAGTAATATTTACATATATCAGTCATCGACTGCACAGTATAGACAGTAACCAACCTTTTTGGGTTTTTGTTGTAGTAGTCGTTGTTGTTTTAGTTATATTCACTCCTGAGGAAGGCACGGGGTTGTGTGCTGCTATTTAATTGCCTTCCTCAGACTTTTTCTTAGATTTCAGGGTTGTGTGCTGTATTATTATTAGATAAATAAATTTAAGTATTTGTCAAATCGTGATTTTATTAAAAGAAAATTATAAATGGTGTTGAAAAACCAAACAAACACTCGTGCGAAAGCTCTATTTTTGTGTATTGTTAAAATTTATACATGGCGTACTTATTCTTTTGTGGACTTTATGTTACTTGAGAATTTAGACAACGTGCGAGCTGCCAGGTTCTGTTATCAATATAATTAACACAAGCTTTTCCGAGTGGTTGCCTTTCAATAAAAAGAATAAACAAATATTCGCAAATAAATTGGATTTATTTTATAACTGACAACTAACCTACGCTTTTTGTTCTTTTCTCCATTTTAATTTTGACTCCTTATTACCGCCAACAACTTTATATGTATACATATTTACAAGCTGTCAAAATTTTGCGTAGTCCCACAAGCTAGGTAAAAACTATGGCATTCGCATTCACAACGAGAAATCTCAAAATTTTTGTTTGGTCTTTCCAAATTTTCTCTTTTTAATCAGTTGGCAAAGGCCCCCAGTGGCAGCGCTCCGAGCGTTGAGATAGTAATTTCATGTCAATTAGTAGTAAAGTTCCATGTTGAAAATTTTTTATTATGGCGAGAAAAATTTACATTTCTGCTGTGCCAATTCGTAACTTTTTACTGCTGGAAATTTTTGACAGTTGCTCTGGTTCAAAAGAAGTTGAGCAATTAAAATCAGAAATTATACAAAAAAGACTTGTCTTTACTGACATTTATTCTTCTAGAACTAAAAGCCATGAATTTATTAGAAGCCTTAGTAATAAAATCAAACCATCAGGCCGGGTTGAAAATTTTCATTCACCTCATAGTTAACAAAAATTTACAATCCGTAGTACTTTTGTATCAATTCTCAAATGCGTATAATTTAAATCGTTTAGAAAATTAAAAGCAATCCTGCGTGCTTGGAAGGCGTGTGTACCAATAATTTCATCCCTAGCATATTCATCCCCGAGGAAGGCAGTCGCCAAATTCACCGAAGGTTGTTTACTGATTATATTGTGATCGACTGACACTTAAAGCATACGGTTGTGCTCAACAGTGGTATCGGTGAATTCTCTTTCGCATTCTATTCGTGAGTGTTTTTTTTTCACGCCTTGTGTGAATTACTTATATTTGATTTTTATTTGGTAAGAAAAGCGTATTATTACTGCTCTCGGTGGTAGGACAAATTAATATGTCCCTTCAGGGACCTCCCCTCGGGTTTGCCCTGTTATCTACAAGTCCAAAACCAAAAAGAAAAAAAACACACAATCAATAACCAAAGAAATATTTCCTACTCTGCCTTCAATAAAAAAAGATAACCCGAAATACCTTGTGGCTAGCGCAATAAATTCAATTAAACTATTAAATAAATACTCTTGCTTTGCCGTACACAAGGCTTTAAAAAACATTTCCACGGAAAAAATAGAAATCTCAAGTCTCAGAGACGGCAGCCTCCTGTTGTTCGTTAAAAATGATGCAGTTGCAAGAAAATTTCTCGCTACAACTAAATTAATTTTAGTTTGCGATGTGAAAATCGAAATGCACCATAATCTCAACAATTCTAAGGGCACCATTTATGCACCTTGCCTAAACGAAATACCAGAAACAGAGATAATTGAGAATTTAAAAGATCAAGGTGTTGTGTCAGTATATAAATTTCTTAAACGTAATGATGGTCAAACTGTTGCTAGTGGAGTCGTGTTGCTCACATTCGACTTGTATCAGTTGCCAGAAAAGATAGACGTCTCATGGTACACTACTAAAGTAAGGCCTTATTACCCAAACCCAATGAGGTGTAAAAGTTGTCAAATTCTTGGGCACACAACTAAGAGATGTAACAAAACCCCAGTATGCGATTTATGTGCACTTCCACCTCACACGCCAACACTATGCTCTCGTACGTTTTGCGCAAATTGCTCAGGCAATCATGCTGCCTCCAGTAAATCTTGCCCAAAATTCACCCAAATGAGGCAAATTATTACAATAAAAACTGACAAAAAATGGAGCATGCGCGAGGCTATAAGAATACATAGAATGCAAATACCCCCCACTCTCAATGAATCTTCCTCCTCTTTCGCTAACGTAACAAAAAAGACTAGTAGTAATCAACAAAACAATATTAACACATCAAACGTAAGTAATCACCAAGCAGAACAAATCTCCACAAACATCAACAATTTAAATAATGTCAAAACAAATAATACCACAAAAGAAAATAGCAAAAATACAACAAATACAACATACAAGCCAGCATCACCTATTCCCACTGTTAGGACTCATCTCGCCTCCACCAGCAACTATAACAAAAGTAACCCACAAACCGAGCAAATATTTTCTAATAGCATCAATGCTAACATTAACACCACATTGAACGAAAAAGAATATAACGCAAACACCGATAACCCTGTTGATTACGCACAAAATAACTCAGTCGATTACTACACTACAAACCCTAACATTTTCTCATTTTTTTCGCAACTTACTTCCTCCCAGCTTCCCACCTCCCCTTTCCCGCCTGTGAATACAGAAACCCATCCCAAAAAGAATAATAAATGATAAAAATTATACAATGGAACATTAATGGACTCTTTAATAACTACGTAGATTTAAACATATTAATCAATGAATTCAACCCAGCAATTGTCGCGCTGCAAGAAACACATATTCCGTTCAACAAAACAGCGTACGCACCCAATAAATATAATAGCTACTTTCACAATTTCCCCCAAAATACCACTTGTAAACAGGGCATCGCTCTGTTTATAAAAAAATCCTTAAATCATGTCTCATCAAATATTTCCTGCCTAGCCATTCAGATAGATATTTGAAGAAATATCACTTTAATTAATTGTTACATTCCTCCAAGCCAAAACTTTAATTGCAAAGAGCTTACCGATATATTTAATAAATTTTCCACCCCAATTATAGCCCTAGGCGACTTCAAAGCCTGGAGCCCATTGTGGGGCTCTGGACATTCTAATAGAAGAGGACAGACTATGGAAGATATAATTTTGAGCCAAAACCTTATTGTCTTAAACGATGGCCTACCTACACATTTTTCCACACACCAAACCTTCACCCATCCTGATATAATCCTTGCATCCAGTTTCATAGCTCCCAACCTTTCCTCCCGAACATTAGACGAATTCCACAACAGTGGCCATTTTCTCCTTATAACAACATTTTCCATCCCCGATTGGTACGAAATCAAGCCACGATCAAAATTTTTAACAGACAAAGCCGACTGGGAAAGATTTCATTCTTTCTCCGTAATCCTATCGAACAATAAACCGGTATCAAAAAACATCAACGCAGAAGCTGCTAGTATTAAAACAATAATTCGTTCGGCAGCACACCGTACAATACCGCAAACAAACACAAAAACATTTTCCGCCAAATTACCATACTGGTCCAACCTACTTACCATCTTAAGAAATAACAAGCAAAAACTGTGAGCCAAATACAAGCACCGCATGACCGACACCAACCTCATTAATTATAAAAAAGCGAATGCTGCGTTCAAAAGAGAGCTAAAATCAGCCAAAAGACAGTCGTTAGAAAAATTGACAGCAAATATAAATCCTGCCTCAAGCCCTAAACAAATATGGTCAGATATAAGAATGCTGACGGGCTGCTCCCCTCGTTTCCGCATGCAATTTATCTATAATGAGCAAGGACCGATCTATACTTCACCAGATATCGGTGAAGAATTCGCCAAATCATGGTCGAGCTACTCCCACGACTCCAACTTCGATCCTGCCTTCAATTCCCTGAAAAACCAAACGTTAGCTGATAACTATTTCAATCCACACCCTTCAGCCAAAGCTACCCTTATGGAATCCCAAATTTCACTATATGAATTCGATTCAACGATTTCAAAAATGACAGGAAAGACACCGGGAGTGGATAAAATATCCTATGCAATATTAAATAACCTACCTGGTGTCCTCAAAATTAGACTTGTAAATCTTTACAATGAAATACTCAAGACCAGAATTTATCCCCAAGAATGGAAAACTGCCTTAATTGTCCCTATCCCTAAACCCAAAAAAACCCTCTACCCTCATCACGAACTTCAGACCTATCTCTTTGCCCCCTTGCATGTCCAAAATCCTTGAGAAGATTATTTCCGTTCGAATTCTGTGGTTCGCTAAAGCAAATGGAGTTCTTAGTCCATGCCAATTTGGCTTCCAAAAAGGAATAGGTTTTAACGAGTCGCTTTTATATTTCGAACATTTCGTATCCTCGGCATTAGCATCAGGTCACGTTTCGGTATTAAGTTTAGACTTTGAGAAAGCGTTCGATAGAATCGGGATCCATGTTGTTCTCAACCAACTCAAGCGCTGGAAAATTGGAAACAAAATATATAAATTCGTGAAATCCTTTTTGAGTAACCGCAAGTTTTCAGTCAGCATTAATAACTGCAAAACACAGGCACATAGCCCTTTAATAGTATACCGCAAGGTTCACCTCTCTCAGTGACATTGTTTACCATAGCATTTAACGATATTAGCTCAATTATCGCTTCTAATACCGCTGTGGAATACCTTATATACGCTGATGATGTTTTAATATTTTCTAAATTAAAAGATCTTTACAAAGTCATTAATTCCTGCTCGAACATTCTAAATGGCATAAGCAAATGGTCAGAAACATCAGGTGCCAATATATCAGCAAGTAAATGCTCCACTTTTCATATGTGTAGAAAACGTAAATGTTGCTTCCCCAGTTTGTCCTTTTCCAATGTACTAATCCCACATACTAACACATTAAGGGTTTTAGGCTTAATATTCGACATAAAACTTACATACAAGCAACATTGTGAAGCCATTAGAATAAGCTTATTGTCTAGACTTAATATAATTAGTTTTTATCATCTAAGCATTGCCATGTTCATCCACACACGCTTGTAAATATAACAAAAGCCCTATTCTTATCCAAAATTTATTTTGGACTTTGTATTTACGGACATTGTGCAAAAGCAAATATGAAACTTCTAAGTCCTCCTTACCATGCGGCAGCTCGAAGGAGTATTCGCGCGTTCCCGACATCGCCAACAAAAGCTGTTCTTGCGAAAGCCGGATTACCGGACATAGCCCAAAAGTAAAGCGCAACACGATGATGCTCTTACCCAAGCTTTTGCATTGCAGAAATGCACAGGTAAGCTCAGCGATGCAAGAATCACGCAGTATCTGTAAACCGTCCACCATACAACGTTGTGTTGCACTATTCCATAAACTTAATATCATATCAGGCGCGATATTGGCACCAATCCCAGTTTTCCCGCCATGCTTGAATCCAGAAACGTTTTTTATCACGGATTTGCTAAGGTTCTCCAAAGAGTCCACCTTTGCCCATGAATACGTCCAACATTTCAATAAAACTGTTGCTTCAATAAAATACGAATGGGAGTTGATTTACACGGACGGATCTAAAACAGACACCAGTACCTCGTTTGCAGTTACAAACCAACTTGGTGTTACCATCTCTGTCGGTGCATTACCATCCTACTGCTCGGTATTTACAGCCGAAGCAGCTGCATTGCTTGAAGCAGTACTATATGCCTCCAATAAAGGCGGCAAGTTCATCATTTGCAGCGACAGTAAATCTACTATAGACGCTCTCTTGAACCATTCTAATGAAACACCATTAATCACCGAAATTCGAAACAATATACTATTAAATAACAACACTATAAAAATTATGTGGATTCCGGGCCATGCCGGAATACAGGGCAACGAGTACGCTGACACTAGAGCCAAAGAAGCCGCCCAAGAACCCTTACACTTCAGTGAACATTTTACCAACAAAGATATTCGCAAGCTGGTACAAAAATCCCTACAGGAAATGCGATACATTGATTGGCACAATTACCAACACCACTACAAAACGCACAATCCTACTGGCATAAAACGTTTGTACCCTACAAACATGTCTTGCTATAGCAAGATATTTACTCGCCTCCGAATCGGTCACTCTACAGCAACTCATGTTCATATCCTAAATGGCAGAGTCAAGCCACACTGCCCTTTCTGTAACTCAAACGACTACACGACAACACACCTCCTCGATATCTGCCCAGGATGTGAAGACGCCAGAACTGCCACTTCTCCTAACTTCAAACTTACAGATTTGCTCAAAAACACAGATAGTAATAGCATTAACATAATTTGTAAATTTATTGTACAAGCTAAATTAAAAATTTAATTCATTAGCTAAAATTATGTAAAAAATTATACCCTACTCCGATTCACGGCCATCGTTTCCTCATGACCCACCCTCTAGCATTTCCCCAGCTACCCCTCCTCATGTAACTCCTTCAATGTTATGGTTGTATGTAAATATATCATTACTCTAGTTTAAGTTAACATAAGCCGAAGGCCCCAGCAGCCAGTGATTTTTTTCGTAAGTGTAATAGTTATTGATAATTGTTACTCTTTTAAATAAATAAATAAATAAACATTTACATATATACAAATACAAATATTACATATATACAATACAGGATTGCAAGAATATATAGCATTCTGTGGAAACATATGTATGTAAGTTAACTACACATATTTCGTAGATGTTTTTGCACAACCGCCAAAATCGGCATTGTGACAAAAATGAGATTTGGTAACCCTGAACTCCAGGCATCGAGATTTATGCATAAGAATCTTAAAATCGTTATTAAAACAACAGATTTGTAAATTAATAAATAGCTTGAGAAAATACCGCCTATCAAGGCAATGCCTTCAAACAAAACCCGTGTTTTCGCTCTCCTGTACAAATTTGAGCGCCGTAAGATAGGCGGCTTTGCAATTGGTCGATGGGCGGTTTTGCAAAAACATCTGTACGGCTGTACATTGACTAAGCAATATTTTTTTTTACCTCCACCTTTCATTTATCTAAATATAAAGTTTTTTTTCTCTTACATTTATAACACCCTATATTCGGGTCTGTGCACTTGCTAAAAAAAAAGAAAAAGAAGCATGTGCTTGCTAAACACAGCTTTAACAGTGGTACTATTTTCGGTGTTGTCAATCTGTCACGTATGTCAAAGTGACGCTAGACTTCCGCTCTGCTTTGTCGGCCTTTTTCACTTGGGCACCTGCAAAGTTAACACGTATAAGGGCCGGTTGTTCAATGTCTGATTAACACAAATCGGAGGTAGAAGCTCCGGTTAAGTTCAACGACTGCTTTATCGATCACATGTTATATGCATGATGTCGAAATCGTCGATAGTGTAGTGGTAGTGATAACCAGACATTGAACAGCCGGCCCTTAATCGTCGATCCGTGTCTTATTAATTAATCCGGAAGTTTAAAAGCTAGTAAAGTGTAACAAAAGTTTTATTGTGAATCCTAGCAGGAATTGAAATATATATATGTTTTTTGTAATAAACTCGCTTTGCCGGCACGGAATATTCCTTGTGAATATTTTCCGTTCGAACTAAATGTGCCTTTTCTTGTCCACTAAGGTCACGTAACCTTCGGACCTATAATTCAACCTAACTAACCAACCGGGTGTACCCGTAGTCGCGGAAAAAAAACGCAAGGGCGTACAATCCCGACACCTATCATTCAAGAGGAATACGAAGCCCCAGGTCTATGACCTTCAATTACCCTTTTCCATTGAGTGAAGGTCAACTGCAACATCTGCGAGAGCCCTAACTGCACGCCCCATGTGGTATCCCATTGTGGCTGGACCGGCTAAGAACTTAATTTTCTCGTTTTAATTTTTGCGTAATGGTCACTGTAATCATGTTAACTCATGTTTAATTTTCCAATAAGAGTCAGCACGTGTAGCAAAGCAGCAAAGAAGTTTGTTTGTTAGTTTATGGGTGCTTACATATTTACAGATTTACTTACAAGTGTATGTACATGTATCATGTATATGCTCAAAGTAGAGAGAGTAATTTAAGACCGATAATGAAACTAGAGTGACCAGTAGCTAGAAATTTTGTTTTAGTGGAAACAAAAGAGGAAACAATTTTTTTTATATAATTTTTGGACAAGCTATCGCAATATGAATAAATAAATAAATAAATAAAAAAATAAAAAAATTAATATATTACACCAGCAACCACTACGTTTTGGAGGCCTCTCAAACGGAGCACCGATTGTACTACGTTACCGACATCTATGCAGGTAAGTCATTTTGTTATTGTGAAATTATTCGCCACTCTATGAATATTTAGTTATATATATATATATGTTATATATGTTAGCATAGGCATGTACATGCGAACATATGTATATATATAAATATTTATACACTTCCATATATTTAGTTACATATCTACGCGTGTAATATAGTTTTTTTTCCTCATCTTCTAAGGCATATAGGCTTGCCATTGCTTAGTAATTTAAATAATAGAGTGTAGGTTATACAAAAGAGATTTATTGATTTGAACACTTTAATTAACAATAAGCGAATATAAATTTATCGATGCTGCTACACAGGTTCTGGTGATAGGCATATGGAGTTTAGAGCAGAGACTTTTCTTTACGTATTTCAGTCTCAGTATGCAATTTTATTTTATTTCGTTTTGTTTTTTTCTTTTCGTCGTCTTAGAGGCTACGTTTTTTTTTTAACCCACGCTACTGTAACTCCGGGCTGATGCCAGTGCACACATCGTAGCTGCAGAGACCCCGCGACAACACACCTTTGGGAATTAAGTTGAACCGGTTAGATTAGGAAAGTTCATAACACATCGACGATAAATATATCCATACATATGTATGTATAAATGTACGCTCTTAAGACGAATGTATAGGTTATTAAAATTTTTATAATGTTGCTAGAGCACTTTACATATTTATGTCTTTAACACCAAATTATTTTATTAACAAATTTTTGCGTAGAACGCTGAAACCGAATCGCAAACGCACTGCAGGGAGTTTCACGCTGTCAAACGGCAACAATTGACTAAGAAGGGCCGTTCAATATCCGGTTAACACAAATCGGAAGTAAAATGTCGATAACGACGTTTAACTGGGAGGTAGTGCTAATAAGACATTGAAGAAACGGACATACCCAGCCAGCAAAAAATCCGAAAACAGATCCGAAAAAGGACAAAAAAGTGGATGAAGTGCGATTTTTCGTGCGTTTACTGATTCCATTTTCGGATACTTTGACGATCCGTTTTCCCACTAAACGTATGTACAGACAACAGTATGTGAAACGGATACGTTTCCGGTTGTTTTTTCTGAAATTTGTTTGATTGAATTTTTCGTTCAATAAGCTTTCCTTCTCCCTTTCACAGATACTTTTTCATGGTTCAAAAGAAATAAAATAAAATTAGGAAGGGTCTGACGGAATTCGGCACTTTCTGGAAGCTAACAAATAGCGGCACACTCCTCTGCTTAGCTTGAGCAAATAAAATACAATTATTGCTTTCGAATGACATCATCTTTTTCGAACGTTTTCCAGATACGAAAATTGATGATAACTGTAGGAATTTTTTCTATTCGTTTTCGGATACGAAAAATTGAACTAAACTGCACTGTCGGCAAAATTTACGTTTCTTTGCTGGCTGGGTAGGGTTTGTTTTCGCCATCTCTGGTTAACTGTAACCTCCACTTAAACATCGTTATCGATGGCACTCTCTGTTATATGCATTGCAGTAGCGCTCTATGAGCAAACAGCTGCTGTAAAAGTTTTATTTTGTTGCTTTAAATCACAGTTGGGCAGCGTCTTCCCGGCGGGCGACTGCGCGGCGTATTTGCGTATACATTTACGCTCTGCTTGGGAAGACAGCGAAAGCTTCCTTCAACCGCACGACTTGTTCGCACGCACACAGTGACATTAATTGCACGCACACTACAAAAATGCTCTGTCGAAGCTGCCCACCTCTGCTTTAAATTATAGCTGGGCAGCGTCTGCCCGGCGGGCAACTGCTCGTCGTATTCGCGTATTCATACACGCTATACTTGAGAAGGCAGCGAAAGCTTCATTCAACCCCTGCAGGGAAACCGCGGACTAGTAAATAAAATTTCTAGTTCTGTACTAGGTCTTTATCGCCAAAAAGGAACTATTCCGATAGGATCTAGATCCCCATCAGTCCAAAATCGGCGAAAAGTGGTACTTTTTAAAAACTAATTTTTTCAGTTTTTTTCACTAGATATCTATCTAAAATGACGAATTTAGAAATGGTTCGGAACTATAGAAAAAGGGATGCAGAACGAACTAGATCTTATTGGCGAATTTAGAACTAATTCGGAACTATCGAATAAGGGATGCAGCGGGGGGCTTGTTTACTTCACATAGATATGTGTTCGGCGGCATTTTCGTTCAAATAGGCTTCTATACTGCGCTTCGCAGATGCTTTTTCATAGCCTAGTAATACAAAACTAAAATTTATGTTAACATTTCAACATCTTGGGACCTTCTAGAATCTAAGAAATAACAGCGAGTACCTATGCAAACTCAGCTACAGCTAGAGGTATATAAACGTACATTTCTTACAATCATTCAAACAAATTTAATTTCAAATTGAAAACACATTTCCTTAAAATCGCACACACGGAAGAACCAAAAAGATTGAAAAATCATGATACCTTTTTTCTTTAGTCTGTCAATTTTAGAACTGGTTCGGAACTATAGAATTTAGGAATAGTTTGGAACTATCGAAAAAGGGATGCAGCGGGGGGCAATTGACACTTCCTAGGACATCGCCATGTTAAATTCGCCAGTTGCTTGCATGCAAACGAGATTTAACGCGAACCTGTACTGGGTCTAAATGTACTAGAAGCGCACCAGTTCAGAACTAGAGATTTTCGCCACAGGGACTGCACGACTTGTTCGCACGCACACAGTGACATCAATTGCACGCACACTACAAAAATGCTCCGCCGAGGCTGCCCACCTCTGCTTTAAATACAAAAGTTCTTTAACAAATCCATTCTACACGTTGCCGAATATTTTGTAACCGGAAAATTTTATTACCAAAAGATGTTACCAGTTTTTGTCACCGCGATTCTAGGTACGTTGGTAATGCAGTTAAAATACTTAGCAATTCAGCTATGAAGAATTGTGGAAATTCTGGCATTGCATATTTCACGGGGCAATACTTTGTTACCAGCTTATGAGATGGTAACGAAATTTACCGGTTACAAGAGTAAACAGATAGCGAAAAGGGTTTAAAAATTTAGAGGAACTTTATTACCGGGTACAAAACTTTTATTACCAGCGCAGAATAGACCTGTAAATGTAAATTCTATCTTAAACTGAAGCATTTTCACCTACTCTACGGCTTTTGACCACTTCGGTATGTTAGTTATAGACAATTACTTTCCGTTTACCTTTAACATCCCATGGCACACGACTATGTACCATTATCCGCATCGCATTAACTGTATTCAGAACAAGCACATCAAACTAACTGAAATATTTTCGCCTTCGGGATAGTACATAGGTAGTATGTACACTTTTAGATGCATGCATGTGAATTATGCGAGGCTTTTATTGTATCTCTGTATTTCACTAACTCCCTGAGTGTGAGGAAACCAAATATGTAATGTAATTCTTAACAGAAATGCCTAAAATTTAACAGTTTGGCAATGTTAAACACTTTTGAAGCTAATTTGCGATATTTCTGTTATTACCTCCTGAAACTATACTTATTATTTACTACCGCCGGCAGCTTTAACACATTTATAGCGTTTTTAAGTTCTTGCGCAAATTACGCTCTGTTAGCCATAAATTTTACTATGTTTTGACGGGCTTTGCATCAAGACACCTGGACCATCTAGGGAATTCATTTATATTTTAAATTGCTGAAAATTTCTACCTTGTCGGGAAGTTAGTTTAAAATCGATTGGAAGTTTCCGCTGGATGACCAAGTTAAATAAAAGCTAGTAACAAGAGTTGCAAGGTGGCGCTGTAGTCGAGTTATTGGTAAAAATCGTCAAGTGAAGTCAATCGGAGACACCAGGGATCAAAGTCAAATTACTACCATTAAATCAACCACCAGAAGCATTGAGGTCCTTGCTTTACTAAACAGAATAAAGAAAATTCTTGATGAATACCTACAAACACAATTGCGAGACATTTATAGTATTTCGTCTGAAATAAGTCTACGAATATTCTATATATATGTATATATTTCTGTGGACCAACAGTACTCCCCCATTTTGAAATTTCCACCAAATGTACTCAGGGCCGTCGAGAGAAAACACGGGCGCGGGACTAAATCAGGGGCCCCTATATAAATATAAAGGGTATAAAATTAAAAGCGTATGGCCCAAATCGCCGAAAACGAAACGGAGGGGAAATTTGTTTTTCTCAGGCTTCGCAGATTTTTGATTATACCAGATATATTCTGAGGTATCAGACAATATAAATATTAACACGAATCTTCTTCTTTCGAACATGAAAATTCACTACTGAGACACCTTTAAATTAATGAAAATTAAAAAAGCACAACATGAAATTAATGGTTGTTGATATTTAAGGGCTTCCATTTTTTGCATTATATTTGCTTCTCTTCGATTGCCTCGTATTACTTTGCAGTTAATAAAAAAGTATTCGACAAAATAATCAGTGATTAACTTTCTTAATGAAAATGAAGTCGGCATAATTTTTTAAGGAAATGTCCAAAATATCAAAAAGTTTTTTGGTGCGGAATTAACAGGCTAAAAAATTTAAAAATCTGGTTTTCTTGGAGCATTTTCGGCCTTCTTCACAATAAACCAGTTTCCTGTGCTCTCCATTATCCATTGAGAATATTGTGCAAATAAAAATCTCGTTGCTGCCGCTGTTTTTTTTTCGTTTTCACTGAAGTTCGGAACACTTTGACGACAGCAAGCGACAAGCAGCATCTGTCAAATTTTAAATACACACGTTCTTACGGACACAATTATTTTGACGACAGCACGACATCTTGGCTACAGGACTGCAATTGTCGACGTCGCCAAATTAAATCTATTTCTAATTTTGCCGGCGACAATGAGTAGATGTAGTGCTGCAAAATTAAATTGTCGCAAAATTAATCACATATTCTTGATTGGTCATGTTTTTCTTATTTACTTAAATAAAAATACACAATTTGTGAAATAAATATACCAAAATGTCAAACTTTAAAATCAGCTGTTTGCTATGTCGCTGAGGTCTTCAAAATGTTTAAGAAGCTGGCTTCAAGGCGACATTTGTCGACAAAATGATGTCGCTGTCGTTACGTCGTGAAGTTGCAGTCGTCAAAGTGTTCCGAGCTTGAAGCTGGGCAGCATTTCGCCACTAACGTCGCACAAATCAGATCCCACTTGAACTTCGGCGAGTAAACATGAGAGGCTAGTAAACATGAGCGACGAAGCGGATGATGCGGTTGCGCGTTTGGTTATTTATGCGTAAAAAACAAAATAAAAAAGCATAAAACAAAGAAAGGGTACGAGTGAATTGTTTTTAAATAGAAAAAAAAAACAATATTATTATTCTGTAGATGGCAAGAGAGGAGCAGATGCATAGTTTGTCCCCCGTTTTTCCCATTTTAGGTAGAATTTCTTTGTCCGCTTTATGCGTACGAAGCATCTGGATATGAGGAGTCTTGAAAAAAATCCGTCTGATTTGTTCGCACACCACGCCACTAACGAGAAAAATTACATGGAACCAGTGTTGCCACAAGATTTTTTTATTTTTTACCAAAATCACCAGAAAAAGTTACCAAATTCAACAAAAAATTACCAAACTTATTTTATGTGCTGAAGTATACATACATACAAGCTTTCCAGGCAATCAGCGCTTCATTATGCTATAATTTTTTTATCTGCGTGGGCGCTGAAAGCTACAACACCAGAAATACTGGGTTAGGATTTCAAAACTAAGTGTGGCCGAAGAACCAAATTTGTCGATTGCGTGTCGTTTTATGAGCGTGGTACTGTCTTATGGCTCAGAATAGTATGTTTTGCATTTGGATATACACCTCCATTCATACAAAGCTCAGGTCACAAAACAACTGAAGGCGTATGATCACTCGCAGTGTCATGGATACCGTTCATTGCAACAGAGGATTATCAGACATATAAGTAATTTCCCGTAGAGGGGATTTCATTTGGCCACTGAGATCATCCGACTTGGCCTTGTTGGACTTTTTTATGAGGCTACTCGGATGGCCGTATTTATGCGAATACTTAAACCTTAAAATTTGGAGCACTTTAAAATCAACGTTTGTCCAGTTATGGCCAATATACCTGTACATATGTTAACAAATGACGGAAAAAGTCAACGGTTCAAGGCAGTCCTGAAAGGTTTCGACTCACGTGAAGGGCCCTACTGATTACCGTAGCTTGTTGAGCGAAAACATATCATCGATGTTTTTACAAAACGGCCAATCGACCAATGCGAAACCGCCTATCTTATGGCACTCAAATTTTGCAGGAGAGCGAAAAGGCGGTTTTTCTTTGAAGGCATTACCTTGATAGGCGATATTTTCTTTAGCTATAATTTTACAAATCTGTTGTTTTAATAACGATTTATAAATTTGTATGCATAAATCTCGATGCCTGGAGTTCAGGGTTACCAAATGGCATTTTTGCAAAACGGCGTATTAGGTGGTTTTGCAACTGGTCGATGGACGGTTTTGAAAAAACGTCAACGATCTGTACATATTTACATAGAACTTTACTCATATGGTTGCCGGAGTACACGGGAATATTGATGGCAAATGCAAAGCTGCTGAACTGACAAGGAAAGGTAGGACATGCCACAACCTTCCAGGATAGGACTCAGTAGATATAGCAATAGCAACTTTGACGTTGTTTGTTAGAGATCACACTATTCAAGAACCAAGGAACGCTGGACCAAGTTTTCGTCTTGCCAAACTTTCAGGATTACTGGTTATTTGTATAAAAAGAAACGCTTACGGGACTCATCCTAATGTGGAATCAGTTCCTGTATTGATCTATGTGACATGTAGGACCGAATCGAAAAAGTTACCAAATTTAAAAATAAATTACCAAATTTGATAAGTAAAGAAAAAAATTACCATTTTTGGTTAAAAATTACCAAAGCGGCAACGCTGCATGGAACACCAACAAATCCGTCGGATTTGTTCGCTGTTAGCATGATGCTAGTTGTTTTCCGCCGACGCTGCTGCTGCCTATCGCCCTGTTACTGCTCCATCGCTCACTTTCGTTTTTGTTTCGTCATCTCTTTGGGACTACAGCAGCTGGGACTACAACGATGGGCAGAGAGAGCTTTTACTCTGCATGCGCCTATAAAAAATGTATAGAAAGCTTAAAAGAGCTTTGCCCGCGGGCAAGGCAGTGGCCTGCAGTGGACTACGCACACAACGTGTAAGTAATAATAGTGGTGGAAAACTATCGATAGTGGACACCATCGATAGTTGATGATAGTTTTTTGGGTCACTATCGATTGTTCCGATAGTAATTTTTTCCGATAGTGCGCTGCCATCGATAGTCTCAATAGTGCGCTGCCGTCGAAAGTCTCGATAGTGTAGATGTATTTTTGTAATTTGAATGCAGCAAAAAGACAGTTAAAATTACGTTTGAAGGTAATAAGAATTCATTTATTTAAATAATAAATAATATAATAAATTGCAGGTTTGAACTTGCTGAATAATCTCGTTGATTTTTGAATTTTTTTTTTTTGCTATCAGTGTCCCGCAAAGTCTTCCCTATAAAAACGAACTTTTTTGTATAGAAGAAATTTCGTGACACTGTTTATTATACTAAAATTTAAAGAACTATAAAATTGCATACCAAACATTTTTCTCAAAATTCTGATTCCAAAGTTTGAAATTTTGGTGAAACTGTGAGGAATTTTATTAATTGTTGCACAAAGTTTGAAATTGGGATTTACATGGTTTTGTTAGACGATAAGCTGGGCTTTTATAAAAAATTAATAAGCTTTAAAGTAAAAAAGAAAAATATGTCGCGACACTATAAAGTGTTCATTAATTTACTTAAATTCTTGTTTATCTATATGGGCAAATCTAAAAAACAGGTAACCTTTGTGTTATTTAGCTTTATTTTCACTGTTGTAAACTAAATCAAGCTGGTTGCTTTTGAATATAATTCCTTGACGTATACTTGAAGCCTCAAAAAAAATTTGGATCAATTTGCTGCATAACTTTTGAATTATAGGTGTTTAAATTTAAAAAAATAATGAAAACAAGTGAATTTTTTATGTAATTTTTAAGAGGGGCACAATTAATTATGTCATAACTTTTGAAGCAGACCATATCCTGATTTGAAATTAAATGGGCATTTAGCACTTATGTGTACACTTCATATGTAGTAGGTAAGAAAAGTGTGCCTTAAAAAATAACGAAATGGCAAGTAACTCAAAGTCTGTAACTCCACATTTCACAATTTTCAAAATTTTTGTTTATCACGTATAGGTTTTGAAGCATTTAATTTTAAGAACCTTTTAGGTATGTGTTGCATTCTACAAACAATTACGAATAATTTGATACCTTAGCAAGATGTGTGCTTTCAGAATAAACTAACTTTTAAAGATAAAATATTCTGCGATCTTGAGCGTAATTTTTATTCCAAAAACACCTTAATTGAAGGCACATTTGGAAAATACGTCGAAACGATCTAAATCTTTTTATAACTGCTAGTCCTCATAAATTTACATATACCTGTAAAATGCTTCAAAAAATGTGTCTCTAGAAGTTTGTAAAAACCCTGATTTACTACTTTTAATGCTGGTCCTTCTTTTAGTCAGAATATTTCGAGAGTGGTATCAAAGTAACTTTTTTCGACAAATGTTCTGATACTTGGTATTACTTAATTGGAGCCTTCTAAATTCAATGGCGTTCTCAGTTTTGCCCTATTGGCTCCACTTTTCGAGATAGCAGTACTTGAAACTTTGCTTAGATTTTAACTATTTTATAAAAAAACTCCCTGAGTTTTGAAGATATTTTACTAAAATTTTGCACATAACCGTTTTTTAATATTACCTTAACTATTCCATAAAATCGTCGAAATCGGTTTACTAAAACATCTAGCTCCCATACAACTAATTGATCAGAGTGGTTGTTTTGCGTTATAACTCATCCAATTAAACAGGTTAAAATTTAGTATAGGTTAAATTTAACATATAGCACGCATACAAATTATTATTCAGATATGAAGTTAGAGTTATAGCGCAAAAACACATATCTGAGTAATCAGTTGTATAGGAGCTATATGTTAATGTGAAACTATTTCGATAATTTTAAGGAATAATTAAGGTAATATTAAAAAAGTGTTATGTGCAAAATTTTAGTAAAATAACTTCAAAACTGAGTTATTTATAAAATAGTTAAAATTTAATCATATTTTCAAGTACCGCTATCTCGAAAACCAGAGCGAATCTGGTAAAACGGAGCATGCCATTGAATTGAGAACGTCCCAATTAAGTGAGTTCAACTTTCAAAATCTTTGCTCAAAGTTTACAACTTGAACAGCACTAATTTGCACCCAGCTTATTTTTTTGTTTTCTATTTCACGTCTAACTTTTGAAGCACTTGATGAAAATGAATTACACTTATATTAATCGATTTATTAAGAGATTACGAATAAAATGATATATAAAACATAAGTGTGCTCACAAATTTAAAAATTAAAAATTTTTTTTGAAAGTGTACCTATTTTTAGATTTGCCCATATATATAAAAATGGTGTGAAAAATGTATAGTAATTCATCAATTGAGAACGGTTGGGCCTATTTGGCTAATTTTTTTTCAGTTGTTCGTAATTTCAAGGAGAAGGTTTTTACGAAAGAAAATTTTGGGAAAACCCTCCGGTGGACCAGGGACCGATCTATTCGAAAAAAGCGTATTTATGGTCCGATTTGCTTAAAATTTGGTAAGTAGGTAGCTTTTTGCCTATGTTAGCACATAGGATGCTTTCTTTCCGGTAAGTGGACCAGGGACTGATCTATTCTAAAAAATCGTATTTATCGTCCGATTTGCTTAAAATTTGGTACCTAGGTAGCTTTTTGCCTAGATTAGCACATAGGATGCTTTCTTTCCGGTAAGTGGACCAGGGACTGATCTATTCTAAAAAATCGTAGTTATGGTCCGATTTGCTTAAAATTTGGTACGTAGTTAGCTTTTTGCCTAGCTTAGCATATAAGATTCGTTTTTTTCCGGGTAGTTTCACTTCTTCTTCTTATCCGCCATGTTAGCTATCTGACAGAAAACGTGTTTCGTATTTTTTGTTGTACCAACTTTTTCAAAAAAAGTCCAGCTTTTGACGTTGGAAAAATAAAACCAAAGAAAGCCAAACATATAAGTAGAAAATTTGTCTAATATTTTTAAATCATTTTCTTCATAACTGCTGCTTCCGTGGATATTGCAACACACGGAATAGATGTAATAATGCAGCTATAGGAGCCACCTCATACCACAAAAATTATCGGCCGCCTATTTGAATAGTAGGGCTCGCTTGAAATATGTACATGAAGATGTATGGAGGTGCGCACACTACACCAACTTAATCGCTCCGACCAATTAGTTGTGGTGCAATGGAAAGACGAGCAAGCCCAACTAAATCGGCGGCCGATAAAGTCCGTGGTGTGCGATGGGTCTAAAAGATATTAAACAAGACATTGCAGTCACATTTTCGTGTTTAGGATTTTTATTCATGTGATTAGCAGTGGCAAGAATGTATGTATGTATTAAATATATAAAAATGGTATGAAAAATGTATAATAATACATCAATTGAGAACGGTTGGGCCGATTTGGCAAAATTTTTCTTTTAGTTGTTCGCAATTTCCAGGAGAAGGTTTTTACGATAAAAAATTTTGGGAAAACTTTCCAGGAAAGTAAGGAAATTGGAAAAATCGAAAATTGATTTCTTTGTATGGATTTTTTTGTACAATTACTTCGGGATGGCTCTCGAGTGCACAAAGTTTTAATTTTTCCGATACGCTAAAAAATTAGCATATAGGATCCATTTTTCCCGTTAAGTGGGCCAGGGGCCGATCTATTCGAAAAAGTCTTATTTATGGTCCGATTTGCTTGAAATTTGGCACGTAGGTAGCGTATTGTCTGGGTTAAAATATAGGATACTTTTTTCTGATAGGTGGAGCAGATACCGATCTATCGGAAAAAAATCTTATTTATGGTGCGATTTGCTTGATACTTGGCACGTAGGTAGCTTATTGTCAGGGTTAAAATATTGGGTACTCTTTTTCTGATAGTTGGACCAGGGACCGATCTATTCCAAAAATTCTTATTTATGGTGTGATTTGCTTGAAATTCGATACACGTATTATAGATATGCGTAGAATAGAATTAAGTCATTGTTTTACAGTTCGAAAGGTGTTTGAAGGCGCCGCAAACATGCGGGTATTGGCTATTTAACAATAGTTATTACACACGCCATCAAAAATAGAAACATTTGATGCAGCTAATGTTAACGCTATTTTTGACGTAAGCATAAAGTTTCCGTCAGCTCCAGATTTTAAGAAAAACAAGGTCAGTGTCAAAGAATTGCGATTTTGCAATATTTGAGACGCTCTAGCAAAGAAACAAAGCCCACTTAGGCTTAGATTAAAGAAAGAAAATCTCGGCTACTATCCCTTCAAATTCCTGCACCTTTGCTTGATGGTAACTTATAGTTATTTGTTGAACAGGAAAAACTGATTTTAGGAAGTTTGAGTACCTACCGCTATTAAGCAAAATTCCACTTAAGCTTAATTAAGGCTTGGACTTCTGACTTCAATCCCTGAAAGTACCATTCCTGCACCTTGACCCTGCGGTCCTTGCTTTACGTTGACTAAACAGAATGTGGATCAATGATACTCACCAGTTTGGAAATTGCCACCAACTAGACTATACAGATTCAAGAACGTTTCACTATCGAGCCGCAGGGACTTCTTCCCGGTATAACGCTTTCATCAGGTTATTAAAGACGGTAATGGAGGATATGCCTTCTGTCGACCACAAAACCAAACGTGAACGTGAATTGCTTGCGAAATGTTGGACCAAATATTTGAATAAAAAAATTAATTTTGGGCGGGACGAAGTTCGCCGGGTAAGCTAGTTTACTTATAAAACTCTAACATTTCTAGTTTTATGATTTTATGTGGAGATTTTTTGTACACAAATTTTCATAACTTAAGCTCTAGTTTTATGTTAAAGCTATTACATATAATGAATAACATGCAATATGAACATATCTATAACAAACACGCTACCTTTTACATTGTGAGTTAGCTATTTGTTCATATTTTGTTACACTATCCGCACGAGTATTATAAAAAATTTCATACAAGCGCGTTTCAACATAGATATGGTACATAAAAATCATACATAGATATGGCAATTCCTCGATAGTATCGAACTTCAAATATGGCCGATAGTGGTCGCCATCGATAGTTGCGATAGTGATGTCCCATCGATAGTGCCATCGATAGTTTGCCACCACTAGTTAAGAGCAAATCATAACCACTCGCGCCACATCGACTCGCTTGACAGGCACGCCAATGGGAAGGAGTCCAACAACACAACAGCAAAGGTGAGATCTCGCCTAATGCTGCGTGGATTTCGCAACTGGAGGCGAACATTGTGAGTGCGGTGAGAGAGTCAACGAGGAAATCAGGTGAGCGTTTATGCTACTGATAGGAGAGCTGACGGCTGAACTTGCAAATTTAAAGCTAAGTATTAAAGCTCTTGAAGAAAGAGTAGTCCAGCGGAACAATGTTGTGCCGAAACAGATAAGCGGCGGAAAGACGTTCATACTCTCAAACGCATTTCGACGCATTTACACAAAATCACGAAACAAATGCGTTCCAATTGCCGTACTATTTTATTGAACGCACTCAGAAACAAAAGTTCCACAAAAGCTTTGGTTTGTTTTTGACATTTGGAATTTTTCAAACAAAACAAACACAACGAAATAAATAAATCTTTGAAATTTGTGTGTAAAAATTGTTAATTTATACAAGAGCTTTACACATTTTTAGTTTAATCAAAGAATAATTGCCTTTTTGTGTCCAAAAAGCGTTAACAATATAATAAATGTAGTGTTTGTTTACATACATTTTGTTTTTGTCTTCCCTTTTCATTTGATGAGAAGTCAAAGCAAATGCGGATCAAGCAGTGTAAACACCTTCAAATGACTGATTTCAAATCACGCATTTTGGTCCAATGTAAATGTAATATTACCTAATATTCACGCACGCCGCCAATTTAGTGTCAAAAATTTCTCATGCACATACAACTTGTATGGGACCAACCGAATTGAACGGCGTGCGTATGAAGCTAACTCAATTTCCAATTTTTGTTCTGCGTGATATTTTGATTTGACGTTTCGCTCAATGAAATCAAATGCAAACGCAAGCAAGCCAATTTCGGGCGACGCAAAAAAAACAAATTCGATTGCGTGCGTACCAAGCGGAAGCCGCGGATATTAGGTTAGCCTGTAATAGCGGTACCGCTCAAGAATGATAGAATACAAGATTGCGCCGTCCTGTGCGTTGACATTTGTGTACCACAACTAAACAAAGAATAGAGCGAAAAGAAGAACGAGTTGAAACTTCCAAAGCAGTTCACTTTACAGCGAAAAACATGTTTTAATTTTGCTAAATGCGAAAATATATCATTTTTCTCCTAATATATTAGAGAACAGTGAACATTTTAGTGCACTCCATTAATTTGCAATTGAGGCTGCTTCAACAAACGTTTTAGTGCACTCCATTGCTTTGCAATTAAGGCTGCTGCAGAAAACTGCAGCAGCATCTCTGCGGGATTGATTAGTTAACTTTTTAATGGAGGCTGCGTGGAGCAGACACAAAATCATTGTGAGGAAATGCTGTTAATATAATAATAGAGAAACATTTGGGGAACGGCTTTGCCGTGCCCTATGCACACAAAATGCAGCGATTCGTCCCAGCGCTACACTTGCATCTACGCTTCTTGCATCTTGACGGCTGTCGCAATTTAACACACAGCACTTCATTGTATTAGTTTTTAAGCAGTCTTCAACTCAAGAGTCACTCACAAATTGCAAATTAACACAATTTAAACTGATTTTTCACTTATAGTTCAAATTTCTCTTTCGCTGATTTGTTAACAAAAGGTTATTTACAAGTTACCACAACTGTCAAAATCGGCAAAACCAAAGTAGCGGTACCACTGACGGCGCCACCTTTGTGGGTACCGCTTTTATGTAACACCCGATTTACATGATTCAAGTACTTGAAAGCAATTCTTGCTCATTCTCTTTTGTGTTTTCTATTTGCTTTTACACGTTTCAATTCTGTTGAATTCAAGTTTTTGGTTCTTTAAATGGGAAGCAACGAAAATGCTAAAAGCAAAGCAAGAAAGTTGAAACGACTTGACGGTACAGACGCATGTGTACTCGTCCCTTTTCTTCTCACCCCCTCTCTTCCACATGCGAGCAGAATTGAATTCAATACTTGAACTGTGTAAAAGCAGTCTAAAGCTAAATGAACGTAACGTAGATTTGTGATTTTATGTTGTACAGGCTTTCATTGCTTTTCACAAAGTTTATTAGGACTTCATCCTCTTCGGCCGTCCATGCACTTTCCACTTTATTATTCAAAATTGATACAAATATATATTAAATCAGTGGTCTGCAAAATTTTAACTATGACTGTGTTGGTGAGAACAAGAGAACTGCTCCGCATGACCAACCCAGTAGGAAATTACGAGAAGTGAAAAAAATGTTTAACTTATCGGTCTTCAATAAAAACATATAAATACATATATTTAACACATACATATGTTCATATATGTGCATGGCTCTTTCTTATGATGTGTAAAAATTGCATAGCTGTAACGATTAGCTCACTAGAACAAAATCAGCCTTATCCTGACTTTCGCCCGAAAAAAAATTCACCCGAAAAATGTTCATCCGCGCACAGTAAACTCACGGAAACAAATGATAAAGCTGAATATGAATTAGTTTTTTCCTTGGAGTATATGTAATTCAAAACAAAAAAAAATTCAAAATTCATTTGGATTCACCCACGTCAAATATTGCAAATTTAAATAAAAAATTTAAATTAATGTTCATCAAAATTTTCCATATCATTATGAAATGATTAAAAATGTGTTTTAATCGCATACATATTCCCTATAACAAGCACCTTTTAATTCCTTGAAAAAAAACTAATTTTTTTTCATTAAAAAGTCGTTATATTTCTTCTTCTTCAAAATGTTTCCTTATCAAAAGAATCAAAATGTCTTTGAATAGCATATTCTTTATATTTTAATTACTTATAGCACAAAAGGCATTGCATGTCACCAAAAGCATTTTCAAGCATCTAATAGTTCTCGCAAGGCATTTTTGCATACAAGAAACAAAGCGCAACAGTCGAACACGATGTCGATTCGTTGCAGGATTGAGAGAATACAAAGGTTGCGCCGATCTCGGACCGTGATTCCTCTCTTAACGAATTTGACAGAATCGTTGTTTGCATGACGTCACACTGGTGCAACTTGTTTACGTTTTCCTTGCAACATTTTTTCTTATTCTTCCATCCTTACTCACGTTTTGGCATTTCTCTCTCGCAATTGCACCAGTGTGACGTCACAGAAAAGTTATTCTCAAAAATCCTCTCTGATCGGCGCAATCTTGAATTCTATCATTCTTGGATTCGTTGCTCTCTAGCCAACGACTAAACGATAGAGCGTAAGAATACGTGTGAGTTGATCTTCCACAATTGTGGTATGAAGCGCCGACCACTGTATTCAATGCTTTTATTTTGGTCAAAATAATTGTAAACAAATTATGACGTTGCCAAAAAACGTTGATAAATAGTTCTACACCGTCACAGTCGCCGCCAGCAATATTACGGCACATCTGACTTATTAAAACTAATAGAAGAACATAATTGGTTTTGGAATTCGGAATAATATGTAAGTATGTAGTTATTATGATCAGCGTTGGCTGAAGCATCTTCTGTTTCAGCTATCCGCCGATATCATAAACCAGCGTAATTATAGTTTCGTTCCTCAACTTTTCTGGATAAAACCTGTAAAACTGTCAAAAAGAAAAAGTGCTCTCAAATAAAGAGAGAAAAGCCAAGAAGTACGGGAACGCTTTTCGGGTAAAAACTGGTAAAACGGTCAAATACACCGTGGGCGCCATTTTTTGTTTACATAGTTTTTTTTATAATTTTTTTTTTATATTTAATAAGGTGAAAATGCAGATGTGTCTTGGTTTTTGCATATTCAACTTTCAAATCGTTTAAACAGCTGATGGTTTGACACTTTACCTGATTTTACCAGCAAAAATTCTTTGGATAAAATCTTGCAACTTCTGACAAAGAGAGGATCGATTTTACTCTCCCATTTTTCCCCTACCTTACCAGAGAACCACGTACGGGAACGCTTTCTAGTAAATTCCTGTAAATGCTTGCAACTTCTTGCGAGTTAGGGAACGCAACTTGTGTTATTTTGCCCGTTACTCATTTGATTTTTAAAAAGTCTTCCATTCATATTTTGTTGTTTGTGCCCGTCAGCACATCCCCACAGTATTTCTGCGGCGTGGGTAGACAAACAACCAACTGCTCATCGTACATACATATACTTAGAACATTTAAATCGGTGATGGGCACAAAAAAATTTCGAACATAATGTGTATGGAAGAAACTCTCAGTAAAAACAATACCAAAAATCAACTCAATTTTTATGGGCTGCAAAACTTCATTTTGAAAATTTTTATAAAAAAATCTGTATAGAAAGTTGCGAATTTGTATGCAAATTTATTGCATTTTCCCGAGTTTTGCACGAAGTTTAGCAATTTTATGTTTATGTTTTCTGATGTATTTAGTATAAACTGTATTTTTATAAGGAACAAAAAAGGTACATGCATTGTGAAAAATTCTCTGTGCTTTAGTTGTGATAAATTGTTTTGTTTTGCTGGTGTACGTTGTAATGATCTCATGATCTCATGTTTTTATGTTTTTGTTTTTGTTTTTGTTTTCCAAAATAAAATTTTACTACATCCTTTTGTACGTGATTTTTTGTCGAAACGAAAGGGAAGGGAGCGAGAGGCCTCTCTCCCCCTTAAGTGTCCCGGTTTGGCAACAGAGATAGTATCTGGCACTCCTACCCAAGAGGGGCATAACATGAATGAAAAAAAACGGAATAGATTTTAAGTCAAGCGGAGTAGATTTCAAATTTTTTCAAATACCGGAGTAAATCTAATCTGATCTTAGTGAACTCCAAACACTAGTAAGGGACGAATTTTTTACATTTTAACGCTAATGACCCACAGATGGCGGAAAAACACAAGGTTGTATCAGACTTTCGACGTGGTTTCGAGTTGGTTAGCTTTTAACCATCTCAGTGAAATGGCTAAGTGCTGTCATTTTTATATGGCGGAACTACGCTAAATGAAGTGGGTTATCGGGATAACCAACTCAACAGCCACAACTACGTGGTTAGCTCCGGTGGGGACATGGTATAAGAAGCTGAGAACAAATATGCCCATCGCTTTGAAGGCTAAAAACAATAACAATTTACTTTTAATTCCCAATAATTCGCTTATCAGTTATTCGCGAAAATTCCGTTTGATTTCATGTGTATACTGCAGAAGGGAATTCAAGTCAGAACTAAATAACTACTGTGGATGGCACAACTGGTGTGGATTTCCACAATATATTTGTATAAGTCGAACGAATTTGTATGAAAAATTAGAATTAGCCGCGGGCTTTATTTTCTTTTGTCGGTGAACCTTGTTTCCATTTCGAAAGGGAAATAATGCCCGTGGGCTTTATTCAATTTTTTAGGACATACAAGTCCTCGGGCCGTATTTCACTGCACCACAATTTGCAGCACTTAGTAAATTTACTCATAGCTTGCTAATTTGAAACTCTGTACTTGGCTTCACGCCACTGTATATTATGGCAACTTTAAATATCAAGCAAATAATTCCAGCAATTATACGACTCAGCGATGAAGATTTCGATGTTTTTCGTCGAAGAAAAGAAATGTTTACAAACAACAACATAAAGACCGATTTGTTTTTTTTTTTAGTTTAACTTCAAAAGCATATTTCCTGGGATTCAAAAATTTTAACCCAAAGGTTAGTCGCTACAGGAAGCATTGGTGTTATGGAAGAGATTAAAAATAAAATATCTCAAATGAAGAATAAGGAATATTTAAAAATATTAAATTCAGTTTGGAAAAGAAATGAAGTACGTATTATGTAATATAAACCAAGAATAGTAAAAAAATGACAGCTACATCGATGCATTAAATTAATTTTAAACTCTGTCCAATCACATCAGTGGACGTCGAAAGGTCGTCTTCCGTCTATTCAACGCTCTTAAACGACCAGTGCCGTGGGACTATTCTCAAATAAGTTAGCGACGAATATCATATCGCTATCTCAACGTTGTACAATTCATAACATATGTACGTCGGCCACTTGCGATAGCGATCCGAAAGTTGTCGCTAACCCGTTTGAGAATAGGTCTTTGTTATTTCGAATATTAAGCAGAACTTGATTGTCCATTGTAATTTTGCAATTTCCGTAAATTTTTCTTCATTGAATTAGCTTCAATGCAAAAATATTAATGCAATGGCGATTGCATTGATAACGATAAGATTGAGGTTGTAGACGATATTGAAGGGTTTTGGGGGAAATTAGTAAAAAACGATTGTATTGAACGAAACTTTATATAATCAATCAGCTTTATTTCTATAATTTGTTTTGCTTGCCCCATAACTCCGCCGCTGCAGAGCGCATATTTTCTGATCTCAACAACAAATAAATCAAATCTCTAGAAACACTAGAAAACATAATGTTTTCCAAATGTATTAAAAGCGAATATTAATGAAAGATGAAATGGTTTAGGTGTTATTTATACAAACTAAAAAGACAAAATCTGGAAGTGGATCCTTAAAACCAAAAAAGTGGATACTTTTGGATACCTTTTTGGCAAAATTTTGGATAATTTTTTTGGGAGGCTGTGGTAACAGTGTTCACCACATCCAATTCACTAACACAAAATAAAAGACTGCGGAGGGATAATTTCGTACATTTATAGTTGGAGAAGATTTGTACCAAGTTATTTTTGTGATACTTTCCTCCTCCATCTCATTCCATACTTACCTTTACATATCGTATGTCTCCGAAAAGTCCCCAACAGCCTCCCCTTTCTGAGAATACTTTTCTATGTTCTTTAATAGGTACTACAGTGATCGAAAAGCATTAAATATTGTGAGTTTTCTTTACTAAAAATACATAATGTTTAACAAATGTTTCGCTGGCAAATCACAAGAAATACTGTAAATACAGATACTTATGTATCTATATTTTTGAATACCCTTTGCGATATGTTTTAAACTACGCGTGCATTTTTAGATGGCCTAGAACTTACCAAATCGTAAACACCTTTTGTATGTAGGTGTATATAAATCTTATATTATGGTAAAACGAATATACATAGCTCTAAAAGTATTTACAAGTTCATACAATGAGTACAGTTTTATTTTCTACTTCTTAGTCGCACTCGAAACGAGATATGTACAAATGTAAATTCGATTTGAAGACTTGCATACATATATTAATTAATTCATTACAGAAAATTATTTTGGAACTTGATATATAATGCAATTTTATATGTACATTAATATGTATGTGTATTTTCTTTTCTTTAACAGTACTTTCGAGACTCCCCTACTTTTACGTTACTTATATATGTATATATAGATAGGAATCTATTTGTATGTATGTATAAAAGTATGCACATATGTACTTTATATGCTCATGTTATGCGATAATTAATAGCACGAATTCTGCACCATATTCATTTATGACCACATGAGTGTGTGATAGGTATTTTAATTGTATGCTTTTTCTTCTATGATTACATACCAGTAGAACATCATTTGGAGCGTAATATAACAGAACGAATTGAAAAATATGCCCTGCCAGCAAATGGAACAGAATTTTCTTTCCGATCGCCACGATGTCACTTCGCCGTCAATAAGGAGTTAGTAGTAGCTCATTCTACAGAAATTACCTTCTTAACAGGTTCTCGAAAGATTTTTACTTTTAGAAAAATTTAAAATTAACAAAGCAAATTTTGGAACTTTTCTCAAGTAAAATAAAATTTTTTAATTTTTTTGGCATTTTGAGGTACAGGCATCATATGCGTTTAACAAATAATACATACGTTTAAATACGACTCCTAAAAAGATGTATGTTTTGATTTATTATGTTAATGCCATATTCGAATAACAAATAATACATAAGTACGTTTAAATACGACTCCTAAAAAGATGTATGATTTGATTTATTATGTTAATGCCTTTTTACCAGGATAGAATTAATTGAGTTTCCATCAACATATATATACATACATTTGTACCTACATACATAAATAATTCGTTTCAAAAATGTGATTTTTTGATTTAAAAATATAACAACCACTTTTGAGATTGGTTCACAATTTATGTTATTGAATGCTAGTAAAAAATCACATGCAGAATGTGAATGTAGCAGAAGCGTTCTCAATTACAGATTGGCCGTAATTTAGCAGGGAAAAGTATGACATTTCGAGCAGTGAAAAAACTGGAACAAGGCGCTAAAATTGAACAGCCAAGTCCAGCACTCAAGGATGCGCTCTCAGGTGAGGAGAAAGTTTTTATATATAGAAATATAACAGTAGTAGTTGGAAGACGCCACCCTGCGGGGTTAGTTCTTCCAGGTTCTGCTGGGTTTGGAGTACAGTCGGTTACACTCACCGGAAGGCATATTGTTATTCGCGGACGAAGGACTGGTGTCCGACCTAAACCTTTTCAAAAGGACCTTAGACCTGTTGTCTTTAGAGGAGTATGTAATGCAGTCCTTTTTGTTACATCCGTTGGAATTTATTTACTTTTGTGAATGTCCGGTATTGGTAAGCTTAAACCAAATCAGTAATATATTTACTAGATAATAATTATTATTACAAACAAATTTCGGATATGCCTCAAACGTTTTTAGTCTTTTTGATTTAATTTTAGTTTCAGTTGAGATCTCAATAAAGTAAAGTAAAAGTTTTTCACTGAAATATAATGACCAGGTTATTGAAAAAACCATTTTTTTTTTGTAATTTGCTTATGCTAAACTTGTCTTAATCCATTGTAGCGGTACACGGGTTTGCTGCATGAATGTCAGACTGCTTGACCATTAGACATAATTGTCGCCGAAATGGAAAACTCAAACCCAGGGCGAGTAAAAGCATGAGGCAAAAAACTGCTGCTGCTTGCTTGGCTGGTTTTGTGAGCTTGTCGTTGTCCCTGACGTGGCGCTACCATTGTTACTGCACACCCCTGTCGCCACTGCCGTTGCTGCCGCGTAGCCATATCCCATTTGGGAATAGCTGTCAGTGGGACCCGAGGTTACACTCCCGTTTCCTCCGCTACCATTGTTGGGTGTGCTTAGCTGATGACACGGGCTGCAAGGTGAATTACGTGCGGACAGCGTCCGCGTATTGCCGATATTCATTGTCGTCGGCCGACTGCTGCAATTCAATGCTGTCAACGGACTCTCACTGGAAACTTGTGGCAACGAGGAAACGGTGGCGGAAGAGTGTGGCGGTAGTGCCGTTGGTGATTGCAAGCCTAATGTTTGGCCGTAAGTACCCAGACTGCCATCGTAGCCGCTGCATGGTGATTGAAGGTTAGAAAGGCTGCTGCCGGGCGTGCCAGGGCTAGCGACCATCGCATTACCACTGCCATGCGCTGCGTTCGATACCGGTAGGCTAAAGCCGCCTACCACGGCGTGGTGATGCGGAGGAGGCGGCAAAGGAGCGCGCAACGACATATGACACTGGTACAGGGATGGCGGGGTCAGATCACGTGGCTGGGACATCGGTGAGCCGGGAATTGATGTTATCGAGGGATGCGTGAAGGACGACATGGACGCCATAGAACTAGAACGAACATAAAAATAACAGGGATTGCGATTACCGTAAGTCGTATACATTTCAAAAAAATTCCGGGGGAAAACTATGGTTTAACTTATCACTGAATTTTGAAGCATCGGAACTAACACTCACCTGTAGGTTTCGCTCATAGACATAGTGGAGTGGTGGTGTATTGTTGGATACATTGATCCCATTGAGCCGCTGAAGCCGCTGTTCAAATTGAGTCGCGGCGATATCGATGGCACAATGGAACTAGCTAGGTGAGGATGAGTGGTGTGTGCGTGATGCGCCGCTGGATTATATGTGTGCACTGCGCCAATCGGTGCACATGTGCCATTGCCGGTCGCTCCCAGTCCCATCATTCCGGCGCAGTTCCGCCCGCCGTCGGATTGCCCACCTCCATTACTATGGCCCAGGTTCGCAACGCTTGTACCGCTGGCACTGCTGCTGGCCGATGAAGAGTGCTGCCCGCTGCCGAGATGTTCGGGAGTGCCGGCACCGCTGGCCGGTCCCCCGACTGTGGTTTGGGACTCCCCTGACGCCGCGGCTGCAGCACCTGCTACCGCGGACGCTGAGTTATTCGCTAATGGAGACGATGAAATAATGCTGTCGGGGTTCGGTGCATCTGTCGTTGGCGTAGCATAGCCGAAATAATCAAAAAACATTCGTGCTTTTTACTTATTTAGCATACTTAGTTGCTTATACTCTAATACTGCTATTAATTATACTTACTTCCGGTGGGTACGAGGGTGGCGCCGCTGCCGCTGTTGGGACTGTCGGTGACGGAAGTTGCAGAAACGGTTGAACCGCCACCGGTGGAGTTGGGTGTCCTGCGCTGATTCCGCAATTTCTCCTCGCGTCGCCATTTTGCGCGCCGATTAGAAAACCAAACCTGTATCCGAGCCTCTGGCAGGCTTATTTTTCCAGCCAAGCGCTCACGTGCAAATACATCCGGATAATGAGTGCGTTCGAATTCTGTTAAAAATGTTAAGTAAAATAGTATTTTTAGAAGCTATTAGTTTTTGCCTTAGGAAATATATATCTCTCAACCTTTTTCTAGACTGTCGATTTGCTCGTTGGTGAAGGAGGTGCGATTCCTCTGCAGTTTACGTTTAAGTATCAGGCGGGCTTGGTCATCATCATTAGCGCCAATATTGGAAATACCTCCATTGGAATTCTCGCCTTCTCCCGACCCAGTCTCATCCGAGTGATGACCATCGAGCTCTACAAAGAAAAGGTAATAAAGAATTATACTTAACAGAACTCTGAAAAGAATGAGTTGTGTTACAGGAAAAAGGTATTAAATCCAAAAGCCGGAAAAGCGAACTCCTTAAATATTTTTTTTGTCGTGTATATTTATGTATAACTACATATATCTCGTGCACCTGGTTTTCTATGATTTAACCACTAAAATAATTGAATATGACTGTATCAAAGCTTTAAGCGACAAACACTCACGCATATTTGAAGTTGCCCGGAAAATCATAACTTTAGTTGAACGCAGTTAGTGGCCTATGAAATTGTCATATTTTAACCTTAACTTGATTTAAGCACTACATAAGCCTATATTTAAAAATCGCCAAAAAAGTTAGCCTGTGCAAATTTTTATATTATAAAATTTTAATTGACAAAAGTTAGATTGTGCGAATTCAGCTTTTCAAAACCACTAATACTTTTTGCACTTCTTGCTACTTTTCGACATCCATACGTTTTCGTAGTCATTAAAGCAAATTTTTAAATTAAAATAAAAGGAAACAAAATACAGAATACATATTCATGTTTAAAGCGGGTCATGTAAGAGCATTTTGAGACTTTTAGAATATTATTTCTGAAATCATTCCTATCTATGTGAGATCTACAATATACATATATATATCAATAGTATATATCAAAGGGAACTATTTTATATGTATACGCCAGTTTGGAGACATTCATCACAATGGCCATATCATGCACGGTGGCCTATTCTTTGGCGTTACCAATGTCAGCTTTCGCTATGAAATTAATATTTTGATGACAATATATATCTGTGCCGTTCAATTAAAGTAGCTTAAGTGAATTTAGAAGGTTTGGTTTGAACTAAAAAAATAATGAGTTTCTCTTGATTTTTTTTTTTATATATATTTAAATTAAGCTTATATTAAAAGGGCATCTTGAACTACACCTATGGCTAGATAAACGTTAAAATATTATTTGGGAACCCAATGAAATGTTCCTTTAAAGGGAAAAGGACCTATCCCGACTTATGCTCCTTTAATTGAACGGCACAGGTACATATGATTGAATTGCTATGTAGTTCTATGACTGTCATCAAAATCCATTTTCTTTACATTCCATTACGTTATCAAAATACCCATTGCAGTTTGACTTAGACACTTTATGACATTCCACACATTATTATGTATATCTTTTTTGATATAAGTTCGGAATCAGAATACAATTAAGTTCTGAACTTAAAGTTTCCAACATATTTTCAAATATTTATTTTTGATGTAGAAATGCACCCAAATGAACTAGCAGCATTTCTGCATCAAAAACAAAATTTTGAAAAAATGTCACTTGCGTTTTTTTGGAGGGACGTATTTTTATTTTCGTACGGATTGAAAACTTAAAATTTTTGTATAGAAAACGATAGGAAAATTTCATAATTTTCTTTTCGTATTAAAAAAAGAATCTGTTCCCCATACTTTTTTAACTCTTCCATAAATTATGTAATTTTTTTTGAATACTTTGGTATGTTAAATTGAAATACATAGAAATTTTTATATTGATGAAGTGTATATTTTAGAATTTTTGGCATTTTGCTGGAAAAGCCAAAAGTTAATCAATTTAGAATTAAATTTTTCCTCAAAAACCCAAAGCATTACTTAAAAATACCCATAAAGAGACTAAGTAAATCAGCAAAACTTATGAAATGTCAAAGTTAACGCCATGAAAATTGAAAAGTTATTTTCTTCGCGTTAACGCTTGTTACTAGAGTTAACTGCGAAATTGCATACGTTTTTCTGATTTACATACTTAGTCTTTGTATGGGTATTTTTAACTAATAGTTTTGGGTTTTTAAGTAAACTTTCAACTTCATGCAAGTTATTAAATACTCTGAAGTATTCAATTGTTGTTGATGTGTTAGAAAAAAAACCAAACAGATTTTGTTAGTTTAACTAATCTAGATATTAAATTAATAACATAATTATTAGAAGGGGGAAAAAATTAAATTTCGCAGATCTGTGTAATTCTTTATGCTATCATATGATAAGAAATAGTTTCTCATAAGTAACTTATTTTGCAGTCAGGGACGACATTTTCCGAAATACTCATAAGCAGGGAACGGATTTTTAGGACCTAAAATCCTATAAATAGCGAAATAGGCAGGAAAAGGCACTAGAAGACGCAAAAAGGCAAAAGAAGGCACCAAAAGGACAAAAATCGAAAAATAATCAAAAATATATTTATTTTAGAAATATTTATTTTACAAGTAAAAAGAGAAAAACTATGAACTAGTTTCATTATTTGAAAAATTTGTACTTTGAATCAGAATAACTCAGTGAGAGGGGAGAGCAATATGTTTGCATGTATGTATTTTATAAAAAAAAATTGTATTGGTTCTTAAATAGTGGTAGGCCAGGGTGTCCAGATTGTTTAAAAAAAGCGCCATTTCTGAAAAAAAAGCCAAAAATCGTAATTTTTTTTAAATTAAATTAATGAAATCGACTTAACAAATCCTTTATTTTAAAAATTAGATCTTGTTATAATATAGTTAAAAAAACCGAATATAATATGTTCAGGGTAATAATAAATAACACAAATCACTTATATAATAGTTATGTAGACACAATTTTCTTTAAAAATACGCATACATTTTAAAAATATTTGTATCAACGCATTTTCCAATAGGACTGCACAATTATTAAATTTATTATAACTCATATTAGTTGATTAATCGCACAATACGCTTATAAGCGCTCGGCGCTATTTCCACAATTGCTTCAAAATCACCTATAGTATCTAAATCGTTTACATTTCTGTTGTCATATCGAGCCCTAACCGCGAAATTAACGTAAGCGACATATTTTTCGAAATTAGTTTTTTGATGTAGAATTGTTCCTAAACCCATAACAGGTCAACTGTTAAAAAAATTTACCGTCAATCATCATAGTCACAGAGATATACGACTTTCAATTTTATCGAAAATAACGTAAGTGACATGGAAGTTAGTAGTGACCTGTAAATACTGACTGACTGTAAATATATATTTTTATATAATAAGTCTAAAATAAATAACTTTTTTCAAAGTTTTTTGGGGAAATTCAATTAACGTAAGCGCCAAATTTTTGCCTAGTAGCCTGCCATGGTGACCTGTGTTGCCGCGCATAGTTTTTAGTGGTAGCCAAATTCCTTTAAAAAAAGGGCTAAAAAAGAGCAAAAAAAAAATCGTTGTGGCTAAAAATGGTAGCTAAAATTTTTTACTTACATATACATATATAAGTATATACGTTAACATTTTCAATAAGTAATGGTATATAAAAACAATGAACTCTGGAAAAAAAGCTAATATTTTATCCAACCAAAAACCTTTTTGTATAAAAGGGGAAATATACGACACCAGCTTGGAGGTTCCATCAAGTGTTGTACCAGGCTCGAAGCATACAACTTACCAGCATGCTGATACAATATTTATTTCTTTAAAAATGAGGTTGAGAAAAGGTCGAAATGATTGGAGCCGAAATTTCATAATTTTTCTAGCATTTTGTTAAGCATTGTTTTTTTTTTGTAATTCACAACTGCAATATCGTGAACGTAATCTTCCACAAACATGGCTTTGACTCATATAGGGCAAGAAATTTCCGCCAAAATACTTTTTACTTAGAAAATTGAGCTAATTTCACCACTCACGACACCAGTATGCCGGTACAATCAAACCACAAGAACATACACGGTCAATCGACTTGATGGGTCGTTTAACAAATTTGGCATATTAAGGGCCGTGAACTTATCTATTTTAAACTATAGTTAAATCGTTAACAGATAAGTTAACAGCCCCACACTTTTACAGTATGTATGTATGAAAGCGTAAAGAGCATACGATACATATATGTATATATATCAGTCTTTCTTAGTTAAAAAATTCATCTCTTACATGACTGCAAAAAAAAACAAATTAAGCATATACAACGTTTTCATGCCAAGTATGAATAAATTCTAAAAAGGGCTTAAAAAGGGCTAGGGGCAATTTTAAATTTATGTGGCCAAAATAAGTATGTGGTAGCTAAATTTAGCCACCAAAGGGCTAAAATGGCAACACTGATGGTGACAGCGAAATTAACGTAAGCAACAAATTCACTAATTTCGCCTACAAATTAAGTTAAATGAAGATAAAAATTAGTCTATGACTTGTACTGAACCGGGCTTAGACTATATTTAGAATTTCAAAGATATTTTCCAAACGGATTAAGAAGAAAACAAAAAAACGTCTCTCCTGTAAAATTTGCTTTTTGGCGGTTACGTTTTTTTCGCGGTTAGGGCTCGATATATAGAGCCGTGATAACATACTGTTTGATATTGGAAACGTTTTGCAGCAGAAACTATTAAGGTATCCACACACCTACGCGATTCTGTCGGTGCGAATCTGTTCAACAACGCCGACCAAAGTTTTAAATGAAGAACCACACACTTGTACGATTTTGCTGAAGCGATTTATTCGAACTTTCACAGTTCTTCTTTTGGTCGTGCCGAAATCGCAAACTGCCGCGTTTTGTGCAAAATTGAAAGTAAGAAAACAAAACATATTTGATGTAGAAAAGTTAAGAATTTTATTTTTGTTGAAAAACACTTTTTGTTTGTCTATAAATCGACAGTTTTTGTTGCAATAAAATCGCACAGATGTGTGCGTACTTGCGTTTTCGAAACAGAATCGCATAGGTGTGTGGATGCCTTTAGCCTTCATATAATATTTTATTCGAACTATTGAATTAAGGCTTGCCAACCTCGTCCTATTTCGAATCTTATTTTTTGTTGAAGAAATACATTACGGAAAAACGCGCTCAACAAAAGCATTTGAGTGCGGAGAGGATAATAATATGAAGGCTACTTTACTTATATTTCCAAACATTTTATTGCCTGTTGCGGTTTTCACTCCGTAAGCAATTAGCCAATTATCTTCAGAGTCGGATGGAATGCCGCTCTGAGAGAAGTTATTCCATGGGAAAGTTAAAAGATTTCAATATTCAGTTTCCGCTGCTTCTCTTTCCTTCGAATTCAAATAGTGGATTGGCAGGTCCCTGAAACTCGCACTCTTGTGATTCAGACACTTTTCTGGTGACAAAATCAAAGCTCTTTTAAAAGTATTTAATTGACTAGGTAATCGTTTCAAAATTTCTTCGATTAGGGTGATTAAAAATTTTTGACAGTATTTTAGTATGCTTGTTAAGTCAAGTTTATCACGCAGTTCATTAGCCTCTTCTGTAAAATTATCGTGAACAACTAAGTTTTGTTTATTTTGACGATTTCTTAAATTTTCACGCGCAAATATCCAAAAAAAGAATCGCCAAATTGGCGCTAAATCGCCAAATATGGGCACTCTGGTAGGCACTGTGGCCAATGGTAGCCATAGGTTAGTACGTCTTTTCCATGTATGCACACAGAATTGTTCTTATTAAACTTTTATTGTATACAAATATTAAAATGTTATTTGGACAGAGCACATTTAAAATTTATTAGTGGTATTCACCAAAGTGAGCAAGTGGCCTGGCACTCTGGCAAAACAGCAGATGAGCTCAAGCAACGACTGTTGACAACAATTTGGTGAATACCACTATTGTAAACTGGTTTGAGATCGTTAATAAAAAAAATCATTCATTCAGTCATCAACATTTTGATCGATGTTGACTGTTTTTCTTCTGTTTATTTAATGTTTATTATTTTTTCATAAAAGCCTAGCTCATTATATAACTAACACATTTCCAACTTTGTGCAAAAATTCTGAAAAATCTGCAAAGTTTCAGCTAGATTTTCAAGTTTTTATTCAGATTTTTGTTTTTACATTTTTTGAGTATGCAGTTTGAAAACCCATTGAATTCCAGGGTAATAATGTCCAGGCTTTAAGTTGTTAAAGAATCGCGTTGATTTTTAATATTTTTTTTCTTGTAGACATTTGGTTAGGTGGTTGGTTGTCGAAAATGCTAAATTACGTTCTGCTAAGAAGGAACATAGTGCTTTTGCAAGCGTGCGTGTTGCAACAAATCAGCTCTTCTTCATTTGGCTTTTAATATGCAACTGCAAACATTGTAATAAGCCTTGTAACCTCATGTGTTTACACAACCAGCCTTTGAACGCGGGATCCTTAGTCCACGAATACAAAAAAAAAAATGCGCGTACGCTTGGTGTTTAGACGCGACTGCTAACACCAGGCGCCTAAATGCATGCTATGTACAGCTGCATGTGCAAAAATTTCCTTCATTAAATTAATGAAATTTATGTACATGCACTTCTCAACTGCCATGTAATAAAACTTTCTTAAGTTATAATTTGATGGCAGGTCAAAGTATGCTCTGCCTAGTCGGATGCATCCTCCGGACACTGCTTCCGGAGCATTCTGCGGACTATGCATGGCTTACAACCATGCGGAGGTGGTAATAGTTGATTACCATTGGCCACAGTGCCTACCCACTACTTTTTGGTCCAATAAATATTTTTTTTTTATATATACATACATGCAAGCATACCGGTCTCCCCTCTCACTGAGTTATTCACTTGGTTTGCATCATATTTAAGTCATATGTGTCCAAAGAATAAATATCTTTTGAGGCACCTGCTGCAAAGAAACAAAGCTTGTAAAGATATATTAAGAAAATAATTCAAAATCAGTTCTACTTACAAGCAGTGTTGCCAGAACTTTTTGGACGAACCGGCTAAATTGGCAAAAAAAACCGGCTAAAAACGGCTAAACTCTTTCAAATTCAAACTGGAAAAAATTTTGTGGCACATAGTTGAATTTTTTGTCGACGATAATTTGAATAAACAGGTCCGTCAAATTGAAAAATTTACAAACTTGAGCGATTTCAAAATGAAAAATTTAAGTAAATACTCATAACAGCAAGAAATGTCCAGCTAGCACAGCTCAAGCTAAACCAGGTCATGTGCAACGTCAGTGGATGGATGAGCGATCACGGTCTGCAATTGGCTACAGCCAAAACGGAGATCGTGCTCCTCACCAGGAAACGGATCCCAACAATTATAAATATAATGGTCGGACCTCAACTCGTGACGACTTCTAGGTCTACAAAATACCTAGGGGTGAAGCTTGACAGCAAACTCACATTCTGGGAACACATCCATGGAGTATGTGAAAAAGCTGCTCAGAGCACGGCGGCTCTAAGCCGGCTGATGGCGAACGTGGGCGGCCCGAAGCCATGCCGCAGGAAGCTTCTGATGATTGCGGTCCAATCGGTGCTCCTGTACGGGGCAAAAATATGGGCTGACGCATTGAAAGTCAAAAAATACCGGATTCAAATGTCTTCGGTACAGCGCAGAGGGGCACTACGCATTGCTTCTGCATACCGTACTGTGTCCGCGGACGCGGTTCTAGTTATTTCTGGCGTCATGCCAATTGAGCTACTTGCTTACGAGCGAAAAGAGATTTACAATCTCAGTGCCGAGATAGGTCGAGCAGCTGCCGCGGCAAGGGCGCGCGAGCAACTGATCCAGCAGTGGCAACAAAACTGGAACGCGAGCACAAAAGGTCGATGGACACACTCCCTGATAGCCGACCTTCAAACATGGCTGAACAGACCACATGGGGAAGTCGATTTCTACCTGACGCAATTCCTCACCGGTCATGGTTACTTCTGAGAATATCTTCATAGAATGGGAAGGGTGGACTCACCGTTCTGTCACTACTGTGGAAACGTCGAAGATAACGTGTACCACACATTCTTCACCTGCGAACACTTCTTGATTTCGCGCAGAATATTGGAAGAAAGACACGGAGACATAACTCCGAACAACATAGTTGGGGTAATGATCTCCAGCGCAGAAAAGTGGGAAGCAGTTGCGAGATACGTGAAATTCATACTCCGCTGCAAACGAGAGGACGGTTTTCTACTGAGGACACCCGAATGAAACGCCCCTACAAAAGAGCAGCCCCAAGGCTCTAACAGCGCGCTCCTGCATCTGAAGACATGCAGAATTGCGGTGCCAGATGCGGGATTCTTGCGCGGGCGGTGGGAGTTTGGGTATTAGTGGGTAGCCCAACACGCTTCGGTGGGAGTCCCACACTCGGGGAAGGTAGTATAGAGACTAGCGTCCCCGGCCAGTGCATAAAGCATTTCCCTCTCCTACGAAAAAAAAAAAAAATAATAATAATAATAATCCCAACGGTTTTTACCCTCCATTCCCGCCGTTCCGCACGAGGGGCGCAGTCCGCATGACGTACAGAACCAGTATTTTCAATTCTTGCGCAGAGTCACGATGGCAGGAGTTTGTTATGTGTCGATCTAAAACTGTTCAGCTACAGAAATAAATTCATCATCCGATTTTCTGTCTTTATTTTAATGATTCATTTATTGAGAGAGGACAGTATCAATTTCTTAATGCTGAATAGCGGATCTGTTAGATGCGATGCATTTCCCTCTCCTACGAAAAAAAAAAAAAAAAAAAAACTTAATTAATTCCAATGATTTGAAACGTACTTGGAATGAAATCTCAACCAGAGTCGATATAGGAAACGCGACAGTTAGTACGGCAAAGAAATTGAAACGTATGTTGAAGAAAGTCGAACTAGCAAGAATCCTAGATCCTGTTTTTTGCCCCTCTGAAAGAATTTTAAAATTCTATACAAATTTCTTATGTTCGAAATGCAACCGTGGACACTAGCCGGCAGGGAAACTTGCAAGTTCCCTCAAACTTGCGTTCCTGCAGAAATTTGCAAGTTTCTCTTGAACTTGACAGAGAATTTGGGAGCATTTTTTCTTACTACGCACGGTGTTATATCTGGAAATTAAGATATTAGGACATTAATTTGAATCCTTTTTAGTGGAAATATGAACAAAGAAATGGTTAAAAAGTAGCTTACTGTCAATGAAAGCACTATGGAAGCATAAACTTATTTGTGATAACCAGGGAACGGATTTTTAGGACCTAAAAACCTATAAAAAAGGCAAAATAAAATAACGAAATAGGCTGAAAAAGGCAAAATAAAATAGCGAAAAAGGCAGGAAAAGGCACTAGGTATTGCAAAAAATGCAAAAAAAGGCAAAACAAAATAGCGAAAAAGGCAGGAAAAGCCACTAGGTATTGCCAAAAAAAGCAAAATTAGGCACTAAGAAAAGACAGTAAATACGAAGAACAATCAAAAAATACATTTATTTTAGAAATGTTTATATTACAAGTAAAAAGAGAAAAACTATGAACTAGTTTCATTATATGAAAAATTTTTACTTTGAATCTTTGACTATTTTATCCTTTCGAGTTTCTAACTCATAGAATTTTAATCTGTATAGTTGTAGTAACATTGAACCACAAGATGCATTTTGAAGGTTTCTGGCAGCATTTTCATTCGATTTTCGCGAAGAAAAGCCTTGAATGTACTCAATGTGCGCTCGACGTAAGTTGATACAAGTGGAGCCCAATTTAAATATGGAACGTTTTAAACGTTCATATTATCAGGAATAAGGGCGTTTTCCTCGCCCTTTACAATTATATCCACACCCCTTATTGTCTCCAAGCCTACGTTAGCTGAGAAAACGGCTTTGAGTTATTCCAACACCAATTTGGTAAGGGGTCCCTGCGCTTCTATAAGCCGCATGGGCATGTGTATATTTTTTAATCTTAAAAAAAAATTATAAATGCTATAATCACTTTTTTAAAGGTAGAAAAGGCAAATATCTTAAAAAAGGCAAAAAAGGCAACATCAATTGTGTATATATGGAATCAGGGAAAGCTAAATCGTGGACATTCTTAATCGAATATACTCTATCTCTTTAGCAGAAAAAAGGAAATTTCCATAAAATCCATTCCCTGGTGATAACGCATGATGTAGTCATGAAGAGGGAGGTTAACAAATTTCCTAATTCTTAGAGCTCCTTGTTATAGTTTATAGACAGATAAACTACTCGATCTACTGCTGCTGTTGTCGCGCATCGCTTAGATTGGGTATATCCGTCCCAAGGCTGAAAATTTTCTACCGAAAAGTAGTTGGAATAAACAAGCAACACCTTTGTGAAGTTACCATGCACGTGGCCATCCCGAAATATGCAGTTAATCGTACTAAATAATGATGAAAATAATTGCATAAACGAATGGATTCTTTATGTGCATTACACAATGTAATACGAGAATTTTGATTGCCTTCTGTTTTATATTTCATTTTAGAAGTAAATCACTAAAAGCTCGCTATAAAATGATGCTCAAAATATATTTTTTTAAATAATTTTTTGTTAATAATTTTTTTGAAGTAAAAAACCACTTATTAATTTCCTCCTAGAATATGGCGGGAAATGTGGTTCCACTGCTCGCATATGTCGGTTTGAACCACATTTCCCGCTCATTAAGTACCGCCGCCGAAGAAGTAGTCGGATTTCAGCGAGCCCGAAAGAACAACTGGTACGATGAGGAGTGTCAGGAAGCTGCAGAGAAAAAAGATGCCGCCTAAAGGGCCACGCTGCGATCGGGCGCAACGCGCGCTATGTGGGACCGCTATAGGGATCTGAAGAGGGAAGCGAGACGTATTTGCCGCAACAAGAAGAGAGAGGCCGAAATACGTGAGTGCGAAGGGCTTGAAATGCTGGCCGACAGGAGGAATGCCCGAAAATTTTACCAGAGAGTTAGGCGACTTTCGGAAGGTTTAAAGACCGGAGCGCACTCCTGTAAGAACAATAATGGCGACCTAGTAACTGATGTCCAGAGCGTACTTAAATTATGGAGGGTACACTTTTCCGCCCCTGACTATGACGAGGTACGTATAGCAATAACGCGGCTGAAAAACAACAAAGCCGCTGGAGCTGACAGCCTGCCAGCTGAGCTATTCAAGTACGGCGGCGAGGAGTTGATAAGGTGCATGCATCAACTCTTTTGCAGAATATGATCAGATGAACGCATGCCCGACGACTGGAATTTAAGTGTGCTCTGCCCAATCCACAAGAAAGGTGACCCCGCCATTCGCGCCAACTACCGCGGGTTCAGCCTTCTAAGCATAGGTTACAAGGTCTTATCGAGCGTATTGTGTGAAAGACTGAAGCCCACCGTCAATGAACTGATTGAGCCTTATCAGTGTGGCTTTAGACCTGGCAAATCCACCATAGACCAGGTATTCATAATACGCCAAATCTTGGAAAAGACCCGCGAGAAAAGGATCGACACTCACCACCTATTTGTCGACTTTAAAGCCGCTTTTGACAGCACTAAAAGGAGTTGCCTATACGCCGCTATGTCTGAATTTGGCATCCCCTCAAAACTCATACGGCTGTGTAAAATGACGTTGAGCAATACCACCAGCTCCGTCAGAATTGGAAAAGACCTCTCCGAGCCGTTCGCCACAAAACGGGGTTTCAGACAGGGCGACTCCCTGTCATGTGACTTCTTTAATCTGATGTTGGAGAAGATAATAAGAGCTGCAGAACTGAACCGCTCAGGAACAATTTACTACAAGAGCGTGCAATTGCTGGCTTATGCCGATGACATCGACATCATCGGTAACAAAAACCGCGAAGTCTGTTCTGCCTTTTCCAAGTTGGATAGGGAAGCAAAGCGCATGGGTCTGGTAGTAAACGAGGACAAGACGAAGTATCTCCTGTCATCAAACAAACAGTCAGCACATTCGCGCCTTGGCACCCACGTCACTGTTGACAGTTACAATTTCGAGAAAGTAGAGAATTTCGTTTACTTGTGAACCAGCATTAACACCGATATTAATGTCAGCTTTGAAATCCAACGTAGAATCACTCTTGTCAACAAGTGCTACTTTGGACTGAGTAGGCAATTCAGGAGTAAAGTCCTCTCTCGACGTACGAAAACCGCGCTGGTATTTGGCGCAGAAGCATGGACAATGACAACATCCGATGAGGCGGCTCTTGGAGTGTTTGAGAGAAAGATTTTGCGGAAGATTTACGGGCCCTTACGCGTTGGCGACGGCGAGTACCGCAGACGATGGAACGATGAGCTGTATGAGCTTTACAACGATATGGACATAGTGCAGCGAATTAAAATACAGCGGCTCCGCTGGCTTGGTCATGTCGTTCGAATGGACACCGACGCTCCAGCTCTGAAAGTATTCAACTCGGAACCCGCTGGTGGTAGCAGAGGAAGAGGGAGGCCCCCACTGCGATGGAAAGATCAGGTGGAGAAGGACTTGGCTTCACTTGGCGTTTCCAATTGGCGTCAGTTGGCACATAGGAGAAACGACTGGCGTGCTTTGCTGAACTCGGCCAAAATCGCTTAGGCGGTTACAGCGCCAAAAAAGAAGAAGAAGACAAGAATGTGGTAGCTTCAATTTAAAAGAAAATGACAAAAGCACAGTTTAAGTCAAATGGGAGCAATCGCGAATAAGCAGAAGTGAAACTACCTTTAAATATTTGTATCCTGATGGCTGCGTTTTATTTATGTCAAATTCAACAGGCTAGCCCATGAAAATTTTTGTGATTTTTGTGATGCAGGCTAATTTTTTTAACAGGATACTATGGGACACCCTATCGAAAGCCTTAGAAAAATCAGTATAGACCGTGTGAACCTGAAGTGCTGATTGGAAAGCAGCTATGCAGTCATCTGAAAACACTGCTAAATTTGATACCGTTGAGCGGCCCGGTATAAAGCCATGCTGCTGCGGACATACTGAATTCTTAGCAGCAGATAAAAGTTTGACTTGGACCATGCACTCAAAAAGTTTTGACGTGGCAGAAAGCTTTGAAATGGGTCTGTAGATGCTGATATCGTTTTTGTTACCACTTTTAAAAATGGGAGTGATGAAAGCTATTTTCCAATCATCTACAAAAGTGCCCGACGATAAGGATTTATTAAAAATTTCCAATAATGGATACACTAAAGATTCATACTGTTAAAACAAAAGTGCAGACAAACCATCAACGTCAGTTTGTGAGGAGGGTTTAAACCGAGCAATGCCACTAAGCACATCCTCAGAAGTAAGTGTTAATTTGCCAAATTTAAGAGATTGTTGAATATCGAAAGAAACGTTCTCATCGCTATTGGAATCAGTAGTGAAATTGGACTTAAAAAATTCAGCGAATAAATTAGCGGCTTCTGTAGGAGTATTGGCAGCATTGTCACCCATAAAAAGTGCCGACGGAATGCTGGAACAAGATTTTTTCGAATTAACGAAATGCCAAAATGCTTTTGGATTTGATTTTAAGTTGGTTTCAAAGCTAAGGACATAGTTTCGATGCAAAAATTTATCCAAACATACGAATTAATTTTTTATTTATTTTTACTTTTTTTGAACTTACGAAGAAACTTCTTTTTCTTATTTCGTAGTCTCATTAAAGCTGCATTGTGCCATGGCACCTTGTAACGCTTTTTTTGTTACTACTGGAACAGTAAATTTGCAAATGTCTACAACAGTACTTCTAAAGATCTCGAAAGACTTGGAGACATCACAGTGGTGAAACAAGTTATCCCAGTTGACATCCAACAAAAGACCATTCAATTTCAAAAAATCGCATTGCTAAAAGTTAAATGATAAGCTAGAATTAGCATTGCTAAGTTTAGAAAATTTATAAAATTCAAAATCAACAATTAGAGGTACATGGTGCATGTCTGTTTTAGTTATAGGAAAATTACACTCCTGCAAAGAAAACCAACCATACAGAGGTGGTAAACGAACTTTACCATTGGCCACAGTGCCTACCCACCATTTTTGAACCAATAAATATTTTTTTTTTTATATATAAATACATACCTGCAAACGTACTGGTCTCCCCTCTCAGTGAGTTATTCAATAGTCGTGTCGTACCGTTTGTTCAAAATAAATAGCTCTGGTTTGCATTTTCTGAAGTTTATCAATTTGTGTGTTGTTAGCTATGAAAAAGATCATTGGACCATATATGAAGTGCGGTTCAACTATAGATCTGTAAACTAGGGTTTTTTACCTGCTTCTTAGATACTTACACGATCCTTTCGTAAGACCAATTTGTTCGCAATTTTATCTACTGTCTATTCAATGTGCTTCTCAAATTTGAACTTATTGTCGATGATTATACCTAGATGCTTAATGATTTTTACTTCGTCTATTAATTCATCCCCGATTTTTAACCTATAGTTAACATGGTCAACGTTGACTGCCCTACACTCAGAAAAAGGTTTAGTTATAATTACCAAGATTTGGTTATAGTGACCAAGTGGCATAGTTGGATATGGCGAAATAAATATCAAGTTCACGAAAGTCTGCAATTTACTTGAGACTTCTAGTTGGGACAAATGTATATTTGTTAATAATTACAAAACGACTACCTTGAGTGGACAATATTGTTAGTTGAATAAAATCATTGTTGAGCAAATATAAACAATGCTTTGGCTGATACAAGTTTTCAATTAATTTTGTGAACTTGCTGTAGACGTGAATCAGCTAACCGTTTATTATTAGGAAAAAAGTTTCAGTCTGACACAAATAAAAATTTACTCGATGGTTGTTATGTTTACTTTCTTCTTTTATTTTCATATATTAAGCATAAAAAATACATACATATTTACATAAATAGTTACTAGTGTAAATAATACATATGTATATGGTTGTAAAAATTTCCTAAAAGAAACGATGAAACAGGAATAGTCGTGCGAAAACCCAGGTCAATATCTGCTGGTTTAAGTATACTGCTTTGCTTTTTCCTTGGCTAAATAGATACTTTCAAAAGGCCGGTTGGCATCAAACTTTATATTTTTAAATAACTATGCGCACACCGAAACAACTCGCGGTGATGGCAAAACTGAAACTGAGACAAACAAGCCTGGGCATGTCATAGCACACACTTTTCTTTCTCTACCTAGCGCAGTGATCGACATGCCATAGCTTAGCAGAGCTTAATGACATCCTTTTATGGACCATACGTTAAGTTGAATGGAATTTGTAGAAATATGCTTCAAAAAATATTTATTAGTATTTACCAAACCCTTCAACTCAATTAACAATTTTTTGCAACCTAGATGAATATTAGAAGCTTTAATATATTTAGTTATAATTACCAACCCATGGTAATAGTTCCCAATCCTTCGTCACAGTTCCCAAATATTGTCCAAATTCGGGAACTAAATATCTTTAATTATCGAAACTAATCCTTTTTCTCAGTGTAGATATGATCATAGTCTTAAGTCGTTAGATTTGTCATATTTAGTTGGAGTTTGTTTACGCACAACCATTTGTATAAACAATCAAGATCTTCTTGCATCTTTATCATTGCATTAGGTATGTTGCTGTCGCTAATCGTTAAGAGAGTATCGTCACACTCAGAAAAAGGTTTAGTGATTAGTACCGAGATTTGGTTATAGTGACCAAGTGGCATAGTTGGATATGGCGAAATAAATATCTAGTTCACGAAAGTCTGCAATTTACTTGAGACTTCTAGTTGGGATAAATGTATATTTGTTAATAATTACAAAACGACTATCTTGAGTGGACAATATTTTTAGTTGAATAAAATCATTGTTGAGCAAATATAAACAATGCTTTGGTTGATACAAGTTTTGAATTAATTTTGTGAACTCGCTGTAGACGTGAATCAGCTAACCTTTTATTATTAGAAAAAAAGTTTCAGTTTGACACAAATAAAAATTTACTCGATGGTTGTTGTGTTTACTTTCTTCTTTTATTTGCATATATTAAGCACAAAAAATACATACGTATTTACATAAATAGTTACTAGTGTAAATAATACATATGTATATGGTGGTAAGAATTTCCTAAAAAGAAACGATGAAACAGGAATAGTCGTGCGAAAACCCAGGTCAATATCTGCTGGAAGTGCTGGTTTAAGTTTACTGCTTTGCTACTACTAAATAGATATGTACTTTCAAATTATAATTCACAAAAATTATATCCACTGAGAAACCCCGGTTGGCATCAAACTTAATATTTTTAAGTAATTATGCGCACACCGAAACAACTCGCGGTGATGGCAAAACTGAAACCGCGACAAAAAAATCTGGGCATGTTATATCACACACTTTTCTTTCTCTACCTAGCGCAGTGATCGACATGCCATAGCTTACTGAGCGCTCTGTGATCAATGATTTCCACGCACTCAGCCTCATTCATGGAATCGTTTTTATGCAATGGTCGGCATGCTAGCGCATTCAAACGATTCAATAAAAGGGACTGTGTGCATTGCTCAGCTGGCGCTCTTCGTATGTGAAACACACATGTGCTCAGAGAGCGCTCAGCATTATTTAGGGGTGGCTCACAAGCAGGGTTGCCGTTTTGCTTAAATGTAAGCAAAATTGCTTAACTTTTTCCTGACTGTTAAAATGTTAAACTTTTCTTCGTTTTGCTAAATATTTTTATTAAAATAGTCAAAATGTTACTATTTCAATAAATTTTCAAATTTATTTTAGGAAGACTGTCATCCATATCCCACATAAAGTTCCAGCAAATGTTGCTCTACGCAATTCCCCATCTGCGGTCGTCGCATTTTCGAACCTCTGAGTGTACTTCTGCCATGAAATCGCTTCTCATAAAAACCATTTGCCGTTCTTAGGCGACCTAGAACTTTAGGTCCCTTCATTTGCGTGAAAAGATCAAGACGCACATTTTGGATTACATGATGCCTAACTCGTTTTTTTTCATGCATTCAAAAAACTAGCGAAAGGGCAGATAACTATTATAGGAGTATGTGTTGAAAGCCTGAAAGAATGTGTAACAGTTTTCAAATTTAGCAACTGTTTGGCCCGATTTCAGATGGCCTACTTAAGTAGAGATTGTTGATTAATTTCCACTATTCCTTTTCAGATCATACATTTAGTGTGCACTTAAATGGCCAATTTTGTTATTTAAATATGAGCTATGCTTAATTTTAACGGGATTTGTTAAACTTGTTCAAAGATTTTGTTAAACTTTATTTCTCGGGCGCGGCAACACTGCTCACAAGCCATGAACGAAAGACACAAGATCACGCGGGAAGGAAAGAACGAAAAAAGTAATTTTCTAGCTGCTCGACGCCATCTTTGTAAACAACGAAGAGAACGGAGAAAACCGCGAAATTGTTGAACGCATGAACAATCATTTTTATTATGCAAATTCTTCTATAAATCATGCCGCTGTGTTAAATTATTCTTTACCTTATGTGTACACACGTTGTCACAGGCGAAAAAGAAGAAAATTGCAGTAAAGAGCCAAGACCAAATTGTAAACAATGAAAAATGTAAACAAACGGCTATTGTCAAAATCGTTAAACCTTTTTCCTAAATGCGATTCTCTCCTGCCCGCGTGATCTTGTATTTTTGGTTCATGCTCACAAGCATGAATATGTTCCGCTCTCAAACCAAATCGTGGTTGCCTCAACTAAGATTTGGTAATTATGACTAAACCATGTGTTGAAAGAAAGCTTATCTGTATTAGCAGACCTTTATGACATCCTTTTATGAACCATACGTTAAGTTGAATGGAGTTTGTAGAAATATGATTAAAAAAATATTTATTAGTATTTACCAAACCCGTCAACTAAATTAACGATTTGGTACAACCTAGATGAATATTTGAAGCTGTAATATATTTAGTTATAATAACCAACCCATGGTAATAGTTCCCAATCCTTGGTAACATTTCCCAAATATTGTCAAAATTCGGGAACTAAATATCTTTAGTTGTCGAAACTAATCCTTTTTCTCAGTGCAGCGAGCAGTTTTACCTTACAGTGTTTCAAAACTGATACACAATGAATATCCAATCAATTTATATTTCTGTTTTATTTTCTTTATTTTATGAAATTAGCATTGTTTTCGGTAGGCTCTTCTATCCAAATTTTGTAACCTAATTGTACATATCTACAAAAAGTATGCTTTAGTCTCACCCCAAAGCAAAAAGTTAAAAAACCAGGTTTTTCGAAACTTGTAACCGGTACAAAAAAGCCAATTTTGTTTTGAAATATACCGTGATGTAATCCTATTAGTGCGCACTACCGCAGGGCCTGAGTTAGAGCCGTTTGGTCGTTACGGACCAAAATAAAATTTTTTTTTCTAATAGCGGTCGCCCCTCGGCACACAATGGCAAATCTCCGACGTATTTTTTCCATGGAAAACAGCTTCTCATAAAAATACAATCGCCGTTCGGAGTCGGCGTAAAACTGTAGTCCCCGCACTTTTTGTGACAACATCAAGGCGCATGCCACAAATCGGAGGAGAAGCTCGTTTAAGCGCTATCATATTGCCGATCAATCTACATATGTATAATCGTATAATAAGCGAAGAGATTTTTTGTCCAGGACATAAGATCTGCACCTTTCTCTCTGTTTTGGAATGGAATGTCAAAATAAAGCGCTTTGCCTGCAATAAGGTTTTACTTTTTTTAAATAATGATATTCAAATTTTTAAGAAAAATAAATCAATTATAACAAAATGGGTATCAATTGAAATGGGTTTGAAAAGCTTTGTTTCTTAACTTAACTATAGGACAGTTGCCACCTCTTCAAAAAATTAAATTCAATTAGGTAAGAGAAAAACCTTATCACCATCTGGGTGCCAAACAAAGGGGTTTCAGAAGGTAGTAGTTTGAAGATATTTGGAAGAGGGTTGCCACCTGCTTGAAATGTCGAATTTAGTTAACTTATACACAAGTTATATGAAATTTCACACGAAAAAGTGTTGAGAATTCTTTAGTTTGAACAGTTAATTATAAATATATAGACGAAGTAGCTTGACAATACTTTCGAAGAGGGCTACCACCTGTTTGAAGGTCTAATTTGATTAACTACTACAAAAATTGTATAAGATATAAAAACACGGGAGTCAAACGAAAGAGCGTTAAGAAATCTTTGGTTTAAACATTTGAAATGTTTGAAGAGGGTTGCACCGTGTTTAAAAAGTTACATTAAAATTACTTAGTATCAATTAAATTAAGGCAATTGGAAATTGAAATACATATATGTGTATGTATGTATCATAATTTGGGTGTCAAACAAAAGATTAAAGATTTTACTTTGAAAATATTTTGAATAGGGTTGCCATCTGTTGGAAAACGAACTTAGATTATATTAAATATGGGTGTCGACCGAGGGTGGTAAAAAACGTTTAGTTCTGTTTAAATACTTAAATTTAAATCATTTAATAAATTAAATTAATTATCAATGGATGGGTATCAATCGCAATGGGTTTGAAAACTGTTCATTTCTTGCCTATATTTAGGAGGGTTGCCACGTGTTTGAACAATCAAATTCAACTTAGTTCATCAAAGTATTGAAATATGTATCACAATGTCAGACGAAAAAGATTTTAGTTTGAAAATTCCTTCGAAATAGGGCCCTATTGCACCAACGAACTATCATTAGCATTTTAGCAAATTAGCGAACTTTCGTTAAGTTTTGTGTTTCACCAACATGATAAGGAAAAGTCACTCAAATGAGTATTTATAAGTAAAAAATCACCCAAAATCATAGATGAGCGTTGCACCAAAATTTTAAAAGATTTTAGCGGATAAGTGATAAGTTATGGAAATCATCAAAATTTTTTAGCATTTCGTTGCACCACAAATTTTTATTTATCACTTGCCATTTTTCATTTTGCTAACTTTAGCATTATTTTGCTAAAAATAATTTTACTTATCATACCAGTGATAAGTTACATTTATTCAGACTGAATGAATTACTCAGTGCTTTAACACGTGATTCGATAAAATATTGACACAAGAAATGCTTCGATTCGAAAGATTAAATTTATTATAGGAGGACAGCCTGCAAATAATAAAAGGCGTGTCATAAAAGAACAAATGAACTGCAGTTTACATATTGGTGGAGTAGAAAAATTGCGGCTATCTCGTAGCCAAATTGAAACAATTTTATTAAAAACTGGAGCGAACCTATAATATAACAGTGAGTGTAATAATGGCATGGTCGAATGCATGGGGTCCACAAATTAGCGCTATGTAGAGTAATCCGTCGAGTGGCAAATGCCACGATAAACAAATTGATGGATGAAACTATTTGTTGGCCGGAATTTACGCAAAACATTGCCACATAACTCGCATTGTGGTGGATTTCTTAAGTCGCAGGTAGGGTTGCCAGATTTTTTATGCGCAAAATCAGTACGTTGGACTGTTTCTTGCTAAAAGAATCAGTACTTTTCAGTACATTTTTATTTAAAGCAAAATTATAAATGTGAGTAACAGTATTACTTTAAAATGCCAGAGAACTTGTTTTTAACAACATTTTGGTATATAAATAGAATATAGTTCATAAAAAAAGTGTTAATCATTTTAACATGAGTGTACATATCATTGTACACAGAGGCCAATAAATTATTTTATATTTATGAGATTTTTGAATAGCAATAATGAGATCATATCCATCTTCAGTGTTCAAATAGTCATTTCATTTTAAAATTACTTTTAATATGAAGTTCACTTTAAAAAATTTTAATTAGAAGTACGGTTGCCAGACATACTGATTTTATCAGTACAGTACTGATTTTTCAACTCTTGTACTGATTTTATTCATTCATTCAATCAGTACGCTAATGTCCTGATTTTCCAAATTTTGTACTGAAGTGTATTGAATCTTCAATTAAAACAAAACACTTTAGGATTCTCTCAAGAATTGTATATAACGTTGGAACTTCCTTAAACGTAGCAATTGCGATAATATGATGGAGTATAAATTATTTAAAAAGAGGACGGACCTTCTTTTTCGAGTGTGGTTAGTTATATCGAAAATAATTTTCAGTATAATTTATTCCATATCTTCTATAACCACAGGCTAATTTTCTCCATTTTGGGTCCCTTATACTCCCCATTTTGTCCAACATAAGGCCTCATACTCAAAAATCGAATAGACTCTGATCTGGCGACAAGGACGTCCATTCATTCGACCAACCCTATACAGTTTTTCTTTTTTTTTATACAAAGCCAAAGAAAAAATATACCTGAAAAAGACTTGCGTACCAGGTGAACTTTTCTCTCAAAGTTTACACTGCTGGCAAATGTAAATAAGGATCAAAATTGAAAAACTAATTAATACAACTAAAGTAAAATCTGTGGAAAATTAACAATAAAATACTTTTTCGGAAAATCTATAAAGGACCCTTTTACTTCTCAAAAGAACCTGGGTAACAGTTATTCATCGCCACGGTGTAATAACAAAAAATTTTAATAATGGCTTTTGCCTAAAACTAACAATTCTGTTTTCGCAATTTACTAACATTATAAAAAAGTTTTGTATACAAGACATAGAGTTACATAGACACTGTTTTCAGAGAATTCTTAGTCTTTCAAAGCTTTTGCAAACAATTAATTTAACTCATGAGGAAATATATATGAAGTCCTTAAATAGTGGTACTTTTCAACAGTTTGAAAAAATATGTAATCTTGTTTTTTCAATACCACACTGAAACGAAGAAACTCGGAGGATCTTAAGTATAAAGTTTGTTTCCTGGCGCAAAGAGAGAAACCGGCTTCTAATGGAAATTTTTGAAAGTGACCTTCAAATCAAAAGTAATTTTAAAATCAAAAATAAAGAATTCTTTGACTATATAAACACTGAAAATGGAAATGATTAATAATGAGATCTATTCAAAAATGTCATAAATATAAAATAATTTATTGGCTTCTGTGTAACCGCATGTTAAAATGAATAACACTTTTATTTTTTAAATAATTGATTGGCTTCTGTTTTATTTTTCATGAACTATTAGGGAGTTCACAAGTCGTGCTATTTGTCATATTTGCTCTTTTGTACTATTTTTTTAGAACGTTGTAAAATGAAACTTGTAAGCATCCCATACTTTTTCGTATGCTATTGTACAATATTTTAACAATTATATTTCACAAAATCAAAATTATTAAAACAACTTTAGGAAGGGCATTATACCAGAAGAAGCGAGAAAAGCAAATTAATGGCTGCGATTTGCGAGAAGTACGCAATCTTTCGCTTTCTTGTAATTCGTTTTCATATTACGCACTTTAGAACGCACCAGCTTCCACTGAATTTCTAGTTTTTTTTTTCTACACAGAAACGCGTATAAAAATCTTGGGCGGACGGCTTCTGCAAATATGTACTTATATTTCCAAATTATATTTATACATACATATGTGTTTAAGGAAAAAACCTCAAATAGATAGGCGGTTTTCTAAAAGAAAATCAATGAGGGACTTCTCTTCCAACACTGTCCACATATGGTTTGGTTTTCCCCGGACACGCTTAGTTTTGCACTGAATTAAAAAAGATCTTTAATAAGTTAAATATGTTATAAATTAAAGATAACTTACTCCATTGCCATGAGATGACTCCATTTTTTTATTTAAAATTTGAATATTTTATTGTACTCAGACAAGGAACAATGTAAATAAATAGAAATGTCTGATCCAATAGCACTCACAAATAGCAAAGTAAACATATTTTTCAAAGTTGTATTGTAATACAACAATTTTACTTGTAAAGCAAAAACAACACTTTGAAAACTGTTCTAAAAAAATAGTATAAAAGAGCAAATATGACAAATAGCACGACTTGTGAACTCCCTATATATTTTATTTATATACCAAAATACTAGGGTTATTCACACTTGCCTGGTTATCTAGTTATATTTTTTATTCAGTTTAGAACAACAAAATACACTACAGAATACAAATTTTTAACCAGATAAACTTATAACCAAGCAAGTGTGAACAACCTAATTGTTAAAAACAAGTACTCTGGTGTTTTAAAGTATTATCCCACTAGAACTTGAAGGGAGATTTCCTTATGTGAGGAATAAAAGAGTACTCGCTTTGGCCTGATTTCGGAGGAATAAGAGAGATTTTTCGGTTTTGTACTCCTTTATTACTCGCTTAGGAGTTAAATGGGAGATCTCCTACGTGAGCAAAAAAGAATCCTCCCTGAGACATAATTTTGGAGTAATAACCGAGATTTTTCGGTTTTGTACTCCGTTTTTACTCGCTTAGAAGTCAAATGGGAGATCTCCTACGGGAGTAATAAAAGAGTCCTCCCTGAGACATGATTTCGAAGCAATAAGCGAGATTTGGCTGTTTTGTACTCCGTTACTACTCGCTTAGGAGCAAAAAGCGAGGTCTCCTAAGCGAGAACTCCAAGAGTATTCCTTTTGATTGATAGGGGAGGTATATGCACCTCGTTCAAATCAATTTTGTATTTTTGGAAAAAATGTATTCTGAAGAAAATAAGACAGATAGGTAACTTATACGTTTATAAATATGTACATGCATACATATTTCTTGATGAAAAAAATAAAATCTTGAAATAATAAAATAAATTGGACATCCAACATTAAGGTCCATCGATATGTACGCCAACATTTGTTTAAACTTTTTAATGACTTCATTATTTAACTCAAAATGCATTTCAGATGGTGACACCGCACTTAAGATATTTGAGTTGTTACGTTTCTGATCCTGTTCCGTCCAGAACTTTTATTGGGTGTCGAGAGGCAAGAGTCGCATTTGCCATTAAGGGATTTTGAAATCTTAATATGTATGTAAATACCTTAAAGGGGTAGTTATTGTTCCATCTGGCTTGAAATTTATCGAAACAAGGAATTTGATAAATCGCCTACAGCCTGACTGTGGGAATGAGAGAATACCAGCCTGAAATCGGCTGGGAGCCGTTAACAATTTGATGCGTTTCATGTCTGAGGACTCCCAGATAAATACCGGTCAGTTACCAATGGCATTTTCGCCACATAGCGAATCATAAACATACTTTCATGGTATATCTCAACGTTTTAAGTTTTTAATGGTTAGTTTTCATATAATTTTTCTGTACTATTATTAAATAAGCATTATTTATACATATATGCATGTTTTATCTAGTGTAAGATGTTATATTAATGTGCACATGTGATAAAAACATTAAATACGTGGAATGCGTAAATATCAAAATTTGTTTTGCTTATGAAGGATGCTCATTATGGAGCAATGTGGGAGTAGTATACTATTACTCCGTGAGGAGAAATTTAGGAGGATATAAACCATCTTTTGATGCTCGTAACGGAGGCTTGCGGGATGCCTCTTATGGGAGTACTCCCTTATTGCTCGTTCGGGAGGAATGTGGGATGTTTTTCTTTGTGCACCCCCTTGTTGTCTTTTTGGGAGGTACTCCCGTATGGCTCCCTTAGGAGGTTTGTGGTATGCTATGTTTGTGTGTGCTCCCTGATTGCTCGTTTAGGAGGTAAAAGGGATTAGGCGCCCTCCTACGACATACAATGTTAAAGGGAGTATACAAAATTACATGCTTATACACATCCCTTGGAGCAATGGGGAGTATTCGTATACTCCCAAGGGAGTACTCGACGATCGTACGATGCTCCCAAGTTCTACTGGGTATTTGTAAACTACTACATAGAATGAAGTGCCATATCATAACAGAGGCGGTTCAGGGAATTCAACAAACAAACACAAATTTGACGGTCTCATGTTTCCTTCAAGCCGCAAATATATCGAGACCCAGCTGCGAAAATAAAGTAAGCAAACTTTTTTCAAAATTGAATGTTGATGCATAAATGCTCTTAGAGCACCTGCATCAAAAAGTACATAAAAAAAAATATATACGGGCCATTCCATACAATATTTACACCTCAATATTTTTTTTGGGAGGAAATATATTTTTCTACATTCTTTATCGAAAAAAATAAGACACCTATTTTTTATTTCGTCATGATATTCGAAAATATCGGGGAAAAAATTCTCGTATTGGATGACGCTGCGAAGATAACATCTTTGGTTTTTTCTAGCGCATCGAGATTTTTTTATTGGTGACATGTATATTTTAGAATTTCTGAATGAAACCCCCATATATAAACAAAGAAAATCAGAAAAACGAGTCTAGCGCTAAGAAAATAGATAACAGCCGGAAAATGATTTTTTATTTTCAGTAAATTTGCATATAATATTCAAAAAACTAAAATCATTTTTCACTTAAATTGCTTTCGTGAAATTGGCTATAAAAGTAGCCAAGAGGGATCTGGATGCAAGTGTATGCAGAAAACACTGCTGTTGGCAAGATTGCATTAAAAATACTAGTGACTTTTACTTTTACATTTGTATGTGAGACTGTATTTTCAACAAATGTTTACATAAACAAGTAATTTTTAAGCAAAAAACAAAACCGACTTCAATTTCCATATACAAATTTTAGATTATCGTTAATCGCTTCATGATCCAATGATCGGATTTAAACCAACATAGAATGGGACCACCTGTGAGGTAACACCTTTCCTTTAAAAAAAGAATTATAGTAATCGGTTAACGTGGTCCAAAGTTATGCGGTAGCATACATAAAAAATAAATAATAAAAAAATATTCCGACGAATTGATAACGTTCCCCTTTTTGTGATACACCAGCAAACCTGCATTCAGCGTCAAAAGGTTTAAGGTTAAAATTTTCAAAGCTCCCAATGAACTTAAAGGAAGTAAAGAAATCATTAAAATAATTTCAGTCCTCACATTAAAGGTAAAGGAGCATAAAGTTGTGTTTTCTTGTTTTCGTAGACATTTGAAGAGTAGCAGTAGTGCCGCGAATTTTTTTTAGCACAACAAGGGTGCCGCGATGAAAAAAGTTTGGGAACCCCTGCTCTATTCAGCTATGCGTTTAATATTAGAGCTTGAGGGCCTCAAGCCGCAACGCCAGAAAAACCTGCTATGAAGCTTCAGCTTTAACATCTGTGGGTCACTATATTATTACAAGAACGATATGCAAACGCGCCTAACGACATGTTTACGCAGTAAAAAGTTTATAAAAGGAGAGATTTGTAAAAATAAGGATATTAGTTGTCAATGTTATTGTGGCTTGTTAACATTTTATTTTTAATATTTTT
>NW_023458563.1:19486177-19487470 GCF_013731165.1 Rhagoletis pomonella
TTCACGTTCGCGAAGGAGAATCAATACAGAATATTTGATACGTTCACTTTCGCGTTCGCGTACGAAGGTGAGTGAATATTTCCGAACCCTGCATGTACTTGAAACTTGGTATGCAGACGTATCTACGGTAGGTGCTTATACTAAGGTATCTATATATAAATGAGTTTGTAAAAAGGGGCGTGGAACATCCCATATATGAACTCAAAATTTGGTCGGCAGACGTATCTATAGTAGTTGCTTATAGTAAGGTAGATATAAGTGGCTTTGTAAAAGGGGGCGTGGCACATCCCATAGGCGTGGAAATTCTAACAGCTATAACTTCAAAACCATAAGTCACATGAAGTTAAAATTTGGTACGCAGACGTATCTATGGTAGGTGCTTATAGTAAGGTATAAATGAGTGCAAAAGGGGCGTGGCACATCTCATAGGCGTGGAAATTTTTATCAGCTATAACTTCAAATCCATAAGTGACATGAAATCGAAATTTTGTATGCAGACATATATACTTAGGTGGGTGCTTATATACATATATACATGAGTTTGAAAAAGGGGACGTGCCTCATCTCATATTCGTGGAAATTTTAAAACCACAAGTGACACGAAATTGAAATTTGGTATGCAGACGTATATATGGTAGGTGCTTATAGAAAGGTATATATACATATATAAATGGGTTTGTAAAAGGGGGGCGTGGCACATGCCATAGGCGTGGAAATTTTTATCAGCTATACTTTTGGAACCGTAAGTCACATGAACTTGAAACTTGGTATGCAGATTTATCTATGGCAGGCGCATATAGTAGGCTATATATATATATATGAGTTTGTAAAAAGGGGCGTGGCATATTTTACCAGCTATAACTTCGGAACCATAAGGCACATGAACTTGAAATTTGGTACGCAACCACATATATGGTAGGTGCTTATAGTAAGGTATATATAAACGAGTTTATGAAAGGGTGTGGCACATCCCATAGGCTGAGAATTTTTATCAGCTTTAACTTCGGAACCATAACTCACATGAACTTGAAATTTGGTATGCAGACATATCTATGATAGGTGCGTATAGTAAGGTATATATAAATAAGTTTCTAAAAGGGGCGGGTTGCATCTCATAGGCGCGGAATTTCTTATTAGCTATAACTTTGGAACCATAAGTCACATGAGATTTAATTCGGCATGCAGATATATTTATGGAAGGTGCTTATAGTGGGGTATATATAAATGAGTTTGTACAAGAAGGCGAGGCACATACCATGGGCGTGAAATATTTAAACAGATATAACTTCGGAA
>NW_023458563.1:19487480-19510610 GCF_013731165.1 Rhagoletis pomonella
ATTTGTTTTGCTGTTTTATATTTTGATTTGTTTACCCCGAACGACGTCGGGTGCTCTGCTAGTATATTTATATAAATGGTGTGAAATGTATAGTAATTCATCAATTGAGAACGGTTGGGCCGATTTGGCCAATTTTTTTTTTAGTTGTTCGTAATTGCCAGGAGAAAGTTTCTACGAAAGAAAATTTAGGGAACACATTGACCTCGTTTTTTTTTTAATCTGGAGCTGATGGAAACTTCATACTTACGGATTCTTAATCAGCACAAAAAAGCCAATCAAAAACAGCTTTAACAGTGGCATCTCCCATACATATCGAAATTTTCATACCGTATATCTCTGGAAGTATTTACGGTAGTGTACTGGAAATTGGTATAGAGATTTCGGGGCTACTGGAATAGGGGACGAAGCGCTTTCCAAACTTATTGAAACTTTTACCTAGAACACAGTGTTTTTTCTTTTTCATAACACATTTTTTTGTTAATTTTTTATAGAAATATAGTTCAATTTGCATCAAATGGCACCAAATTTTGAGTATGCAGTTCACTCAATTTCAGTATCATAAAGTGCAAGTTTGAAATGGCTATATGTTACCGTTGATTTTTGAGAATTTTTTTTGCTGATGATGTTGCGCATTTTCTAGGTATAACGAATGCGTGATAGTTTTTTTGTATGCGTAAAAATGCCGAAGAGTGTCAGTATGTAAAAGACTTATTCTGGTGGCTTAACTCCTACTAAACGACCGAAACGATTTCAATGATATTTGCTAAAAATCGTCGATTCGGAGGCACCAGGGATCAAAGTCAAATTACTCCCGTTAAATCAACCACCAGAACCATTGCGATCCTTGCTCTCACCTCATTGCGGTCCTGATACTCACCAGTTTGGAAATTGCCACATACTATACTATACAGATTCAAGGACGATTCACTATCGAACCGCAAGGACTTCTTCCAGGTATAACGCTTTCGTCGGGTTATTTAAGACGGCAATGGAGGATATGCCTTCTGTCGACCACAAAACCAAACGTAAATTTCTGGCGAAAACGTTGGACTAAATGTTTCAATAAAAAAATTAATTTTGGGCGGGACGAAGTTCGCCGGGTCTGCTAGTTTTTTTATAAAAGTCTAGCTGGTTTTACAACAATCACCACATAAATTTACATTTGAAACTTTTTTAAAAAAATTATAAAAATTCTGCAATTTTTCACCAAAATTTTTTTGTCAGATTTTTATAAAAAAATTCATATGCAGTTTTGTAGCCAATTTAATTCTAGTAAAGCGAGGTGCAAGTTTGAAGTTGGTAAAAAAACCCCACAAACCCCTATCTGCGTTCGCCCCAGCTGTGATCGGTCAAAAAAACTTCTCACAAGTTACAGATTCGCGGTCGCGGTAATTAGGTCACCTGCTCCCTCCTCTAAACCTAATTTAACTTATGTATTATGTGAGCAGTTTGGTCCAACCATTTTGAACCTCTTATGAATTTTTGCAAACCTCTTATAATAATGAGTGACTCATTGTTGCAGTATATATATAAATGTAAGTCCGTTATCGGCTTTATTATGTACTTCCCGAAAGCCTTATGTCTTAAGGAGCGCGGATGCAGGCATTTGTACATGAAATGTGTGTGTGCCATTCAAGTAGCAGCTACAGCATATTCTGTTTAAGGGAAGTCCTATTCTAGAATCATGTTTTCCTAACATTGTCTTGTCACCCCGTATTGTTGTGTACATAAATATACACACATACGTATACAAAATACTCACTTTCAAAAACAATTTTTAGAACTTAACTTCGCCCCTTTCTGCGAACATACTTCGCATAAGAATTTACATTAGGGTGGCCCACAAAATGTATGTTGAAAAGTAAAGCTCATACCCCTATAACGAAAAATATGTATATATTCCTATATTTTTATCTTGAAATCAAAAAATATTAGAGGCCGCTCAAAGCGCTCATAGTTTTCTATGAATTTTATATCGGGAAAACCAACTTTTCGTAGAAATGGTACAGAATTCTTGAAGATCAATATTTTTCGAACTCTGTTTCTCTTCAGGAGATTCTAAATAGTACTACCCAATTGCTTATTTAACCTTTTTTTCATCGCAACTACATTTTATAGGTCCGCCAAAACCCCCAGGAAATGCAATGGGGGGGACCAATAAACAATTTTAGTATTCAAAAATTTATAATTAATTAGTTGGGTATTAGTATTACAAGTCTCCTAAGAAGAACTAAAGTTTTCCGATCGAAAAATATTGATTTTCGAGAATTCTATACCATCTCTACGAAAAGCTGTATTTTCTCCATATAAATAAAATACATGGAAATCTTTGAACTCTTTGAGCGACCTCTATATATATTTTGGTTTCAAAATAATAAACAGGAGTATATCTTTTCGATACAGAACAATCCTAGGGTGTGAGAGCATTAAAATTCCGACTTTACTTTTTGTTTGGACCACCCTAATGTACATGCTCATTTTCATATGTACGTTTTCTCATAATTTCAATGTTCGTTCCTTGTACTTTGATTTTTTGGCTGTAATTGAAATTGAAAAAAATACGCACGATTGCCCATCGAATTCGAAATTAGCTAACTCGTTGAGCGAAATCGGTATCTCAGTTGCAAAAATAGAAAATACGCCTAGAATTTAAATGTGTTCCATACTTACGGAATATTTTTAACACATTTTTACATACAGTCTGTTCAACAAGTAATAATCCGAGGTTTCTGATAATAGAATACAAGACATTGCTGTGTGCACCATTGTTTTATTCGATCAAAAGGCAATGACGCTAATACTTTCATATACTATGTACATATCAAGGCATATTCAACAAAGTAGAAGTGACAATTCAGTCGATTTCTCTCAGAGCTGACTATAATGTCAAAAAATGTAAACAAAGAAACTAACCCTTTGTTATGCAGTTACCATATTTGATAATACTCAATAGTGGTATTCATCTAAACTGATAACTTTATCAAGTAGATATTCTTATAAATTTAAGCGCTCTGTTACATGAACGTCCCATACTCTCCTTTCGTTTACAATAGTCGTGTTATCGAGCTCAGTATCAGTAATTTTATACTTCTGGCAGCACGATTAAGAATTTTTAGAAATTACCTCAATAAACGGGAAAAAATTATGTTTAGACGATAATTAAATAAATATTTAACATAAAGGCGATTTATTTGGCAGAATGTCTACTTGTGTATGAATTCATTTGTCACTGCTACCCAACTGTGCAGCCAAATTATCAGTGAATTGCTGAATATACGAGCAAAATTTTTATGCGGATCCCGATTGTTGCCCAGAGTTGCACTGGCTTCAGTTTATCAAGTTTATACAGTGAAATCGCTGGAGAGATTTATCAGAAATGTGTAAACGAGTTTCCATAAAAATTTTGACAGTTAATTTATAAGGCTTACACAATTATAAGTTTATACGGTTTATAATGCATTTATAAGGTTTGATGAATACCCTTAATATCTTTGAAATTAAAGTTTTTGTAAATATGAAAATATTTAAAATCTCATTAGTATCAGCTTCATTTTAGTTATTGCATTTTCATTTTAATGTAAATGTGGAAATGCATACTTACACAAAATTACACACTAAATGAAACACACTCATTTACAAAACCATTTTGACAATTTTATTGATTTTACTATCCCAATTTTTTTGAGCATTTATATTTTTATTCAAATACTTAATTTTAAAGTATATTAGACATTAAAAAAAGCAGAAATTTAGTAAATAATTCGCTTAAGACGTGGTTTTTCAATTCCGGTTTTTAGCGAAATAAGAGCTACCAAATCGTCTCTCACATGTGTAAGAGCTGCCAATACCAATAGTTTTAAAACATCTACATTATTTTTTGAAAACACAAATCATCGATATATCGATAGTATCATCGATAGTATCATCGATATTTTCCCACATCTATTGGACCCACTAAATTAACGCACGAACATTTAATGAACAGCAGTTCTCCTCCCTCTTGCTCATATTGTTACTCACCCACTAGAGTTGTCAAACTATCGATGGCACTATCGATAGTATCGATAGTTTCAATTTTTTTAGACCATTAATACTCATTGATAGTTTTTTCTTATACTATCAAAAATATCGAGAGTTTAGTAGGACTATCGAACTATTGTTGGTAATACCTGAATTTTTTAATTTGAATTAAAAATTTTGTTTTTTAGTGTGATGCCGACGTCATATTCAAATAGGCACGCATTTAGGCCAACATACATACATGTGTTAATCGTCAATCCTGTTGTTTGTATAACTTGTGTTTGATTTTGAACTTTCTAAAAAGAGAAGTATTTCGGCTAAGCAGTTACTTAATTTTGAATGATTATAACTTTATAAGATAATATTTATTTCACTATGATCCTGTAAAAACAAAGCAACCTAACTGATTTAGCGCTATCGATAGTGCTATCGATAGTTTTGTTTTTTTCGAGACTATCGTGAATATTGATAGTTTTTCTGAAAACTATCAAAACTATCGATGGTGTGACTATCGATAGTTTGACACCTCTATCACCCACCTCCGTTACAAGCCCACATCTCATATCGCATTGCGTCGATTTTAACGCCATAAGACAAAAAAATATTTTCGAGGCCCGGCCCCCTAACATCTATCCTCTCCTACCTTAGACAACATTCACAAATTTATAGAACACCTTAAGAAAACAAACTTATACTATTAACATATCTAAACACAACGCTTAGTTAAGCTACAATACATGAAATAACACATACATACACATGCTCATACAAATATTCTATCTCACAATGTTATCTTATCAAAAGATAACCTTAAGACTAAAGATACCAAAGTTAAATACACATGCGTACCCAGTGATACCAGGTGAAGGGATTTTCCCCGTTTTCCGGGTATATTGGGCCCGAAAGGGAAACTGGAAAAGACGCCCCTAAATAGGGGAAAATTAAAAATCTTTATTCTTTACTATTGGAACCGTCAGTCAGTTTGTTTTGTTTAAGAACGTTAGGAAGATTTTCGATAACCAAATAATTAAATTAATTTGTAACTTCATTTATTTCATTGCCATCACAATTTATACAATACACATTAGTCTTTTTGGAGTACGCGAAGTTTTAAAATGGGTAAGGAAAAAAATAATTTTTTTAACAAAAGGACGTTTAATAATTGTTTAAAATTTCAGTAGGCTACTCGAGTGAAGATAGCGAAACCAGCTGTGCAAATAGTGAAGCCGTAGCACATGCAATAAGCGCAAGAAACAAAAATCGATTTACCTCAAGTTTTGCTATAAGCACTAATCTCAAAGTTATACTAGAGCATATTGCAAATTTTGTAACGATTTCCTGCTTCCAAAAATATCTGAGCTGCAGAAGCATGGAAAACACAAAAACACGTCTACAATTCGAAAATGGCTATGCAAAAAAATCAACCTTAAATTTCTGTATTTACTTCTTCTTCAACCATTGATATTGTGAACAACGCAGAGGTTAAGTTATGTGCATTCGCCGCAGAGCACAATTTACTATTCTCAACATTTCATCATCTGACTGGACTATTGAAGTCGGTATTTAAAGACTCTGATACTGCAAAAAATATTAATTTAAATCGAATGCTATTGTAACCGCAGAACTCCACAGGCAAACACCGATGGCCTACCAACTGTTATTTTGATAGATAGTTTTGAGCAATATGATTGTAAGTTTTTGTGTGTGGACACTTTGATAGCTTGATATAAGCATTGCCGCATGATGCCACGCAGTGTTTCGACTATATGGAGGCAGATAGAAAAAAGTCATGGTGACATGGACTTAGAGAGTGAAAAGTAAAAGTCACAAATACCACATTTCACATTATATATTTTTTGTGAGTTTTGAACGCTATAGTGATCCAATCTTCCCCATATTTTATATTTAGATTTTTCTAATAAAAGAGGGAGCACAAACTAAATGTCATCGAAATCGGAGGAAATTTAATATTTCCGTCCACGAGAGTAGAAGGGGTGGCAATTATTCCATCTTTACCAAATTTCATAATTCCCTATTTATAAGTAAAATTAGAGCACATGTCAAGTTTCAGTGAAATTGGTGCAGGTTTACTATTATTTCCACCTGCCTCCATATAGTCGAAACACTGTGCGCCACCAACAAACTATCTCTGTAAATCAGTGTTTAAAAACATTTGCATATAACCTACATAAACTTGCTGAATAATTCCCTAAAACGTTATCATAAATAATTCAATGGGTAACAGCTTCTTATTTTGATTTAATATCAACATTTCATCGAAGTTATTACCAGCAAACTTTCTTTCAAATAAAAATATGGCTGTCAAGCTACCATATTGCCAGCAATACTGCCGTACTGATTTGAAATCTGGGTATCTGCATTTTTCTACCAAAATGAGTTATTCACATCGTTGAATTCGTCTTGAAAATACGAATTTATTCATGCAAAAAGTTTTCAAATTATAAATAATGATAAAGTTATTGACGTTTTAAATTTGCACTTTTGCAGTATCTGCAGAAATTTTCGATAAATACTGATGCAAAACGTGGGTATCTGCAGTAATTCAGCCGGATTTGTAGCCTGCACACTGATTAAAAATAATGTATCTACACTGCCGTACAGTGTTGCTACAGACAATTTTTTTTCCCTACCAAAATCCACCAAAACCTACAAAACATTTTTTTTACTTTTTAATATTTCTGTCAATGCCAAGTTAATTAAAAATGTATATAACTTAGCATTTAGTAAAACTAAGGCGCAGTTAGTACAATAAAACCAATAAACTGCGTATAACAATTAATTTTACTTTACAGAGTTATGCAACCTAAGAATATCTATTGTAATCCCTCCAACCTCAGGCTATTCAAAAATCTAAGCTCTTTTGACGGTGCCGTATTCCAAATTTTATATGGAGAAGACAATCGTTCTCTAAAGTCTACGATTCATATTTCGTGGGCAGGCACATCGAATACACTCTGGGGTTTCCTCCACCAGCCCACAAAGCCTAGAGTCCATCTCTACCGAAAGCCTCATTTGATTCAAATGGTACCTTAACTCGCAGTGTGCTGTCAAGTAGCCAGTAAGAGTTCCAAATTCAAGGAGTCTTTCGGAGTTCCTCCTGGGAGGAATTATAAATCTCTTCGATTTTCTTATTATCTTTGCCTTCCGCCAGTGTATTCTTTAGATCTACCGCAGAATGGCTCGGGACCATGCAAGTGCATTTCGGCTCCACGATTTGAGAGACTGTCAGACCTTTCGTTGCCTTCAAACCCTTTATGTCTCGGAACCCACCTCAGCGTTACACTATTGTGGGCTCCCAGGTTGTTCCAGAGTCCACAGGCCTTGATGCCGTTTTAAGAGTCTAAGGCCTTTAACACTGCGTGAATATCCAACACAATATTTATTCTGGCCCCGTTTGTCCTTCTACGAAGACATTCGCGAACACAGACTTCGATTGCAAAGAATATGGCTGGAATATGGCTGGGTACGAGTCCATTGGCAGACTTTTCTGCAATCTTGGTCCAATTACGCCATAAAGTATATATGGATGTTCATGTTGTATATTGGCAATAATAAAGGTATACGTTTGTACTTACGAATAAGGTATATATTCGTAAGTACTGGTTCCGTGCTCAGAAGTGGAAAACTTTTGACTGCCATTCACCTGGGAGTGGCCAGAAGCGATTCTTGTGCGTACGGTTCAAATCGCAGATCACAGCGTCCGGATATTTATATCCACGTATCCTCTGGGTAGCAACCAAACACCCGTTTGGGAGCGAGCTAAAGTGAGAAGGCGTAAAACTCCGCGTGCGCTGGGTTTGGGTCCCGCCACGTTACAACCTCGCCCAATGAAAAGAAACAAACAGCCTCGGATGAGACCCCCTTTTTCTGATGACGACCACGGCAAACGTATAAAGGACTATGATTTAAGGGTATGCACCTGGAATATCCGGACCCTTAATGGGGAAGGTGCCTCTGCCCGGCTGGTTGATGTCCTCGGGAAGACAAAGGCTGACATCACCGCCATCCAAGAAATGCGATGGACGGGGCAAGGTAAAGTAAGCGTGAAGCCTTGCGACGTCTACTACAGTTGCCACGTAAAGGAGCGCAAATTCGGTGTTGGATTCGTGGTAGGAGAGAGACTCCGTCGCCGAGTACTGGCGTTCACCCCGGTGGACGAACGTCTAGCCACAATCCGCATCAAAGCTAGATTCTTCAACATCTCGCTCATCTGCGCCCATGCCCCGACGGAAGAGAAGGATGAGGCGTCCAAGGATCTCTTCTATGAGCGCTTGGAACGTACATATGAGCGCTGCCCCCGACACGATGTCAAAATCGTGCTTGGCGATTTTAATGCCAAGGTGGGCAAGGAAGGGATCTTTGGCGCCACTGTCGGAAAATTCAGCCTCCACGACGAAACGTCCGATAACGGACTGAGGCTGATCGACTTCGCCGGGGCCCGAAATATGGTAATGTGTAGTACAAGGTTCCAGCATAAGAACATCCACCAAGCTACATGGCTGTCTCCAGATCGAAAAACGAGAAACCAAATCGATCATGTTGTGATAGACGGAAGGCATGCTTCAAGCGTTTTGGACGTACGTACACTCCGAGGACCAAACATCGACTCGGACCACTATCTTGTTGTAGCCAAGATACGCACCCGCCTCTGTGCAGCAAAAAATGTGCGCCCAACAATGCAAGGAAAGCTTAACGTCGAAAAGCTGCAATCACAACAAACGGCCAATTTATTCACCACTCGACTCACACACCTGCTCTCTGAGAGCACTCTTCAACAATCCGACGTACGCGAGCAGTGGAACCACATTTCCCGATCATTAAGTACCGCCGCCGAAGAAGTAGTTGGATTTCAGCGAGCCCGAAAGAACAACTGGTACGATGAGGAATTTCAAGAAGCAGCAGAGAAAAAAGATGCCGCCTACAGGGCCACGCTGCGATCGGGCGCAACGCGAGCCATGTGGGACCGTTATAGGGAACTGAAGAAGGAAGCGAGACGTATTTGCCGCAATAAGAAGAGACAGGCCGAAATATGTGAGTGCGAAGAGCTTGAGATGCTGGCCGGCAGGAAGAACGCCCGAAAATTCTACCAGAGGGTTAGGCGACTTACGTAAGGTTTCAAGACCGGGGCGAACTCCTGTAAGAACAACAATGGCGACCTAGTGACCGATGTCCAGAATATACTTAAATTGTGGAGGGAACACTTTTATAACCTACTGAATGGTCGCAGCGCTGAAAGTAGTGAGGAAGACGAACCCGAGTCCCCAGTCGATGATGATGGAGTAGCTGTCCCACCGCCTGACTATGACGAGGTACGTATAGCGATTACGCGGCTGAAAAACAACAAAGCTGCTGGAGCTGACGGCCTGCCAGCCGAGCTATTCAAGTACGGCGGCGAGGAGCTGATTAGGTGCATGCATCAGCTCGTATGCAGAATATGGTCAGATGAACGCATGCCCGACGACTGAAATTTAAGTGTGCTCTGCCCAATCCACAAGAAAGGCGACCCCGCCATACGCGCCAACTACCGCGGAATTAGCCTTCTAAGCATAGGTTACAAGGTCTTATCGAGCGTATTGTGCGAAAGACCGAAGCCCACCGTCAACGAGCTGATTGGACCTTATCAGTGTGGCTTTAGGCCTGGAAAATCCACCATAGATCAGGTATTCACAATACGCCAAATCTTGGAAAAGACCCGCGAGAATAGGATCGACACACACCATCTATTTGTCGATTTCAAAGCCGCTTTCGACAGCACGAAGAGAAGTTGCCTATATGCCGCGATGTCCGAATTTGGTATCCCCGCGAAACTAATACGGCTGTGTAAAATGACGTTGAGCAATACCACCAGCTCCGTCAGAATAGGGAAGGACCTCTCCGAGCCGTTTGATACCAAACGAGGTTTCAGACAAGGGGACTCCCTTTCATGTGATTTCTTTAATCTTATATTGGAGAAGATAATAAGAGCCGCAGAACTGAACCGCTCAGGCACAATACTTTATAAGAGCGTACAATTGCTGGCGTATGCCGACGACATCGATATTATCGGTAAAAACAAAGGCTACGTCTGTTCTGCCTTCTCGGGATTGGATAGAGAAGCAACGCGAATGGGTCTGGTGGTGAACGAGGACAAAACGAAGTATCTCCTGTCATCACACAAACAGTCAGAGCATACGCGTCTTGGAACTCACGTCACTGTTGACAGTTACAAGTTTGAAAAAGTAGACGGCTTCGTTTATTTGGGAACCAGCATTAACACCAATAATAATGTCAGCCTTGAAATCCAACGGAGAATCACTCTTGCCAACAAGTGCTGCTTTGGGCTGAGTAGGCAATTGAGAAGTAAAGTCCCCTTTCGTCGTACAAAGATCACACTCTATAAGTCACTCATCATGCCTGTGCTGGTGTATGGCGCGGAAGCATGGACAATGCAAGCATCTGATGAGGCGGCTCTTGGAGTTTTCGAGAGAAAGATTCTGCGAAAGATTTACGGATCTTTACGCGTTGGTGATGGCGAATATCGCAGACGATTTAACGATGAGCTGTGTGAGCTTTACAACGATATAGACATAGTGCAGCGAATTAAAATTCAGCGGCTCCGCTGGCTTGGTCATGTCGTTCGGATGGACAGAAACGCTCCTGCTCTGGAAATATTCAACGCGGGCCGCGATGCTGGTAACAGAGGAAGAGGAAGGCCTCCTCTGCGTTGGAAAGACCAGGTGGAGAAGGACTTGGCTTCACTTGGCATTTTCAATTGGCGTCAGTTAGCACAGAAGAGAAATGACTGGCGTGCTGTTTTGGACTCGGCCAAAATCGCTTAGGCGGTTACAGCGCCAATCAAGAAGAAGAAGACATGTTTGCCGAAGCCGTTATACGAACGCACCGATGAAATATTCGTGTAAACCAGGTTGCTAAAATATTTGGAGATACATATTTCCTATCTTTCGCAAATACTTAACTATTATTCTTTGTCACGAAACCTACCATAATACAATCTAGCCTATCAACCTACCAAATGCAAAAAACCAACCAGTTTTGGTACGAAAAGCCCATACACTGCTGCCGTATGCAGATACGTCGTTTTTAAACAGTATTCTTGGTCGTTTGAGGCCAATTATCGTTTTTTAGAACAACGTATGTACATACCCACGTACTTTGGCAGTATTGGAGGCATTTTCGATGTTACAGAACGACGTATGTATCTTTTAATACAAAATAAATTACAAATAAGATAAATAATACAAATAAAATACATATGTTTTATTGGTTTCCATTTCCTTTTTTATTTTAGTTTTCCAGAAATAAAATTGAACATATGAGTCAATACATATCAAACCTGCCCAAGTCCACCATGAGACAATTTTGGGAAATTGTGGTTCTTTCTTTTGCTGCCTATTTCAAGTAAACCCTTCTTGTTTACTTTTACTTATCATATGTGTGGCGTGGAACAAATTTCAAATTTGTTTTTTGAGTTTTAAACATTTATTGTTCACAATTTCACAGTTTACACATAAAATGTTTAAAATTTCCTCTAAAAAATGTTTGTTTAAATTTACGCGTATAAAGAGGGGTACCAGTTTCCTCTCCTAAAGTGTGCAAAATTAAACATTGTCTGTTTACTTTTACATACCAAATTTGTCACGTAGAGAAATATTACACACAAAGTGTTTAAATTGATTAAATATGAGGACTTAATATTTATTATTTGTAAAAAATATATTATTACTTTCAAAATGTTTCTAATTTTAAGCATTTAATGTGTAAATTTATGTGTACATTTTAAACAACTCATGTTCAAAATCAAATTTTGTCAGACAGTCAAAACCAGCTAAAAAAGCCACCCAACTAGAGATTGGTATCGTTAACTAGCTGGAAAATAAGTTGACAACACCAGATGGCTACATAGTTTCAGTTGGGATAGTTTGGTGAAACTTTATTGATATTGATAAACTTGAACCACGTTTCCTCTTAAATTTTCTGGCAATTTTTTTTAGTTTCACTTTTATTTCAACTTATTTTGATTAAAAGAAAAATACTGATAAAAATAAAAATTTTCATAAAAACAGGGTTGAAATCTTGAAATTCCTGCCCATATTTTGTTTGTAAGTGAAATATTAGTGGCATTGTGCCACTATGATAGCACGGTCGAGTAATCATAGCCAACTTATGTGCAGTAGTCGAAAAAATTATAGCCGCACCAAATTTTGATAAGTTTTAAAATATTATTATTGTTGTTATTTAATTTCGGTTAGTTTTTTATAGTTCGTTCTTTACCAACATCCGTATAAATACAAGTTTAAAGGCAGTGTCACACGAATGGGTATTTGCCAAAATTTGGTGTAAATCGTATTTCAATTGTTTGAACACCAAAATCCCAATCACGAAAATTAATTTATTGAAATTTTTCAATAGAACATCGCTGTATTGTACCAATCTTTTTAATTTTAATAAGGTGACAGGTAATAAGATCAACGGAAATAAGGTCAATTGACTTTATTTCCCACCTTGGTGCGAAATAAAGTCAATTGACATTATTACCTTTTTAAAAACGAAATAAAATCAATTGACATTATTTCTCTTTCAAACATTAAATTTGCTTAGCTTCGCGGCGGGCCGCGTCAGCGCGCCACACCGCGTGCGTCGCGCTCGCGCTCGCGCCCCGCGTACCCCGCGCGACCGGCGCGCACACCGCGTCACGCTACACCGCGGGCCCCCCGGCCCCCCCTCCACGTCACCCGACGTGCTGTAGCGCAGGTAGATTAATTTTTTGTATACGTTAAAATAAAATTTTTATATATTTTAAACATCGAGGGCTTATATTCAATAATACCCCCTATCTGCACACTTTTCACAAAGATGAGATTCTGATATAAAAATCCACCTAAGCTTTAACTGTCATCAGTGAAATTAATGCTACCTTATATAACGACAGGTAATAAGTCCCAGATGGTTTCTAAAATCAGAAATTAGTTTTTGTGCAAATTGCAGATAGAGGGTATTAATGAATTCAAGCCCTCGATATTTCACATTTTTATATTTGTAAGTTATTGGAAGCAGGGATGCCAACTTGGCTCAAACCGTGCCATTTGTTCCTATTTTATTTCAAATGGCACTTAATTTTTCAATTTGGCACAAAATGCCAAAATGGCACTTTTGTAAAAAAAATAACATTTCAATACATTTTTGTGAAATCCTTTGCGTGCACTTCTTTTTCTCAACTAAAATTTTCTAATTTATAAAGGCTATTCAACTGGTTTATCTTATTTTATCATTGCACTTTTGTTTTGAAAATGAGGCTTTATTTTATTGCTAAATGTGAATGATTAAAAGGAATTACACCTTTTTTGGCACTTTTATTTTTCTATTTGGCACATTTTGGCACTTTTTTTATCCTCAATATGGCACCTCAAAACTAAGGAGAGTTGGCAGCCCTGATTGGAAGATTTCTGCTGTGTTTTGAGGCAACAACTTGTCTGCAGTAAAAAAGCATATAATTTGTGTTTCAAAAGTGTGTGAAAACCAATCCATTAACTTATATGATCTCGGTTCCGATATTAAATAATCAATAATTGTTTATACCCGCATTTTGGCACATTGGCTCGTTGAATGTGCCATCTAATAAATAGTGTCGTCGTTCTCCTTAGCTGCTTTTAAATGACTGCTGGCGGAGACATAAATACAGTGTAAGAAATTTCTTTTTCTAGAATTGTTTCCTTATAGAAAGGTTGGGTTCTTTTCCACCTTAGACATTCCGAATTCGTTCAAAATATGCTAATTTAAAACACAGAATTCTTTCAGTGCTCCTCCGGGGTTTTTGGACATGTACTGTTTCTTCAATTTAATAGTGTTCGCTTTATTTTTGTAGAAACGAAAAATGTTTTGCATGTTATGGATCATTTCTCCACTCTTTCTTCAAAAATTTCTCGTATTCCAGCTGTACGCAGGCGTTTAGTTTTTCGCATCGTGTTTTTACATATTCGTAATTTATATTCTTTTTTTAATAGAATCAATTGGAGGTAGTTCATGATTGTGTGTGGATTAATATCACAACACTGAGGATTTGGCAAAAGCCTTTTTCATCTATTAAAAAACAACACTGACGGGGCAATGTTTATTGTAAGAACAACATTTTTTTCTATGAATCGACACACTTTAAGCATTGTTGACGCTATTTCCATTTGAATGAGGAAATAGCGTCAATGACTTTATTTCCAAATTTTTGTTGACTTTATTTCGCTTTTGAAAAGGTAATAATGTCAATTGACTTTATTTCGCACCAGGGTGGGAAATAAAGTCAATTGACCTTATTTCCATTGACCTTATTACCTGTCACCTTTAATAACGCACAAATGAGTAGTCCACTTGCAAACAGCGTTATGTGATTTTATGATAGTGAGCCATAACTTAAACAAACGTCTACAACAACAAGTAACATCCAAATTGTATATTTCTCTTTATTATCTAAAAATTTGGATAAACAGGAGCCTAATAACATTAAAAAACAATATCGCAGTGTTTTAGTTTTTGAAAGTTTTATATATAAAAATTAAACATAGCGAGTTTTGAAACAGTAACTTTTACATAGCTATCTTTTTTTAGCTTTTCGCGTTCACTCTTCCATGAAGATTAGTCTGCCTCTTTTTTACGACGCCTTCCACTAGGCACCGAAACTATTACGATTTCTTGCAGTTTTCTAAGTTCATCAGAAGATGGAGACTTTTGAAAGTGTATAAATAAGTATTATAGCGACTTTTTGGAAACATGGATTTACACGGGTTTTGTTAAAGAATGAACTATGGTTTTATTTTAAAAAATAACAAAAGTTCAATAACAACAAAAATAATACGTTAAAACTTGGCAAAAAATGGTTCAGTTATAATTTTTTGACCACTGTATGTATTTTTTTATATCTTTAATTGGACCTTCACCTTGTACATAAAGGAAGTACATAACAAAATTAAAAAATATATGCCTTTTTGCCTTTTTTAAAGCTCATTTTGTCTTTTTCAAGTTTAAGTGCCTTAAAAACCTACATTTCTACAGTTGCATTTGCTTAATTGCATTTGGCTCCGACGATTTACGAAATTAAATATATTAATCCAGTCTCAATACATCACAATTCTTATTTTATATGAAAGAGTCGAATTACTTGGGAAAACGTTGTGTGACTGTGTCATTAAAAAAGAATATCGAGGGCTTATATTCAATACCCTCTGTCTGCAGTTTTCACAAAAACTACTTTGTGATCTTAGAACCCATGTGGGACCTACCTGTCATCATTGATGTTAATTCTGACTTTGCAATTTGATAGTAAATTCTTCTGTGAAGCGTTATACAGGGTCAGCATTAATATCACCGGTGGCGGTTAAGTCTTAGGAGGATTTTTATATCAGAATCTCATTTTTGTGAAAAGTGCAGATAGAGGTAAGGATAAAACGATACCATGGAAGTAGCATCGAAAGAAAGTATCGATACCTACTTATATCGATATTTGTGCCTTTTTAAGAATTGTTTGTTTAAAAAATGCTATCACATATCTATGAATTTTTGCCAAAATAACGTATGTGAGTATCATTTTTGATTTTAGACGAATGGTACTTAATCTTTTTACGAAAAACTTTAACATGTTTTACTAGGATGGCCTCCCAAAAAACAAGGAAAAAGTGCAAAGTCCAATAAGTTGTTCTTAAAAATTCCCTTTTTAACAAAATTTGCTTCTTTTTTATGTACGTATTTTCTTTGTTACTAGCAAATACCCGGCGTGCTTCACTGCGCCTTAAAGGTATTTTTTTTGCTGTTTGATATCTGTATTGTAATATTTGACTTATTTTTTCAATTTAATTGAATACAAATTTTGCGGTAAACTTTCCTAAACCTCTTCAGTTTGATACTCATATTGCAATATTTATTTTATCTTTCACACTTAATTAAAATTTTCAAACAGGAAAAAAATTGTCGACTGTAAGCCTTCCTGAACCTCTTTCTGTTGACAGCCATATTGCAATATTTACTTTTTCTTATCAAGTAACTTAAACTGCAATTTTCAAACAGGTGGCAACTCTCTAATTTTTTTCTTCCGATACTTTCAGTTAGACCTCTAGCTAGTGTTGCCAGGTCTTCGGCATGAGAAAACGTCTCTCTTGGTCTGAAAAAACGTCATTTCCTACCCAAAAACGTCTTATTCAAATGAATGTACAAAAAATTGTTCTTATTAAACTTTTATTGTATACAAAGGTACATGTGTACGTAAGGTATATTAAAATATCATTGCACATTTAAAATTCATTGCACACTGGTTTGAGATCGTTAATATAAAAATCATTTTATACATACAGCTGATTAAGTCATCGCCATTTTGATCGATTTTGGCTGTTTCTCTTTTGTTTCTTTAATGTTTATTATTTTTCCGTAAAAGCTCATTATATAACAAACAAAATATAAATCCACATTTCAAACTTTGTGCAAAAATTATAAAAAATCTGCAAAGCTTCAGCTAGATTTTCAACATTTTATTTAGATTTTTTAGAATTTTTTTGAGTATGCAGTTTGATAGCCCATTAAATTTCAGGGCAATAATGTACAATTTTAAAGGGGCTAAATAACCGCGTTGATTTTTAATATTTTTTTCTTGTAGACATTTGGTTAGGGGGTCGGTTGTCGAAAATGCTAAATTACGTTCTGTTAAGAAGGAGCATAGCAATATATCAGCCTTTTTTTGCGTTCATTACATTTTCAATGAAGTCTTAAAAAAGTCGCCTACTGTTTTCTGACTTTTTATGCTGCTACAGCTTTTTTGATGCTTTTGCGAGCGTGCGTGTTGCAAGAGAACAGTCGGCCTGATTTGGCTTTAAATGTGCAATTGCAAACATTACAATAAGCCTCGTAACCTCAAGTATTTACACAACAAGCCTTTGAACATAGTCCAAGAATAAAAAAAAAAAATGCGCGTACGCTTGGTATGCATCATATTTAAGTCATCTGTGTCCAAAGAATAAATGTCTTTGGAAGCAGTTGCTGCAAAACACAAAGCTTGTTAAAATTTATTGAGAAAATAATTCAAAATCAGTTTTACCACAGAAAAAACAGTATACAGAAGACGCATGTCGACTATCCAACCAATTTGAATTTATGGCACGAGCGGTGAGGCAAGCAAGGGTATCACAAGCGGCGCTGCCTCTGTTACTTTAGCGGTATTTTCACTCGGCTGACGATGTTAATTCCATCGTCGCTATGACGACAAGATGTTAACTACGTTTTCCATCATGATCAACGTACCAAAAGGGCACAATTGTCTAGTTTTTAATCCTGTTTTTCTTAATTTTAATATCTGATACTTTTTTGTTCCCAAATGCCGTATTTTGATACTTTTGGCTGGCAGAAATGAATTTTCGAAAACTATGAACTAGTCTAAAGGCAAATAATTGTTTTCTGTTATTTGAAGTCTCACAATTTATATATTGATATTTATAAGTTGATTTGGTAACTCTTATAAAGAAAACACAACCCGGAATTTCTTTGCACACGCCACTGTTATAGGACCCCTAAACCACACAAAAGCATTACGAAATGTCGGACTTACGACGAGCGTTTGTGTGGTGTATGGGGTCGTTTGTACTAAATTGCACAGTTATTGCGCTAAAATAATAATTATTTTGATATTTTGCTAATGTTTGTGTTATTATACAATAATTTGTGCTTCGTATGGCGACCACTGCGAAATTTTTAGTCTAGTTTTGATTTTGGTGTCCAGATCGTGCTGTAAAATATGAACAAAAGCGTAAAAAAAAAATATTTTTTTTAAATTTATTTTTTTTTTTTAGTTTTAAAGATGAAGCTATCCATATATACAAAGCACATTCATATTTCTTGCACATATTTACTTGAGCAACGTTTCTTCAAAATAAGGTTTGCGCAATTTTAGGTTTAGGGGCCCTATAAGTTTGTTTTTCAGTATGCAAATAAGCAGACAGAAGCAAGAAATATAATTTTTTTTTATAACTATGGATTTAATTATAAAATTTTATTTATTATTTGTTTTTTAAATAGTAGTTTAACAAACAACAGTTTTGTTTGCTTTTGATACTTTTTCTGCTTGGCAACTGATACATTTTTTTCAAGCTCGCGGCTACGCTGATCACGATGTGTGTTTATGGCGAGATGTTAACTTCATGTTATTCATAGTGGACGTGATGTTAACTCCTCTGCTCTGTTCCGGGTCGCCATGTTATTCATAGTGGTCGTAATGTTAACTTCTCTGCTCTGGTCCGGGTTGTAATATTAAGTCCGCCGAAGAAAAATAAATTTGTATGTGGTGCGTCTTCTGTATACTGTTTATTCTGTGCCTCTAGCAATTCATTGGTAAAAACTGCATTCAATTCCATGCATTAGTTTTCGAGTGATGCGCGTACAAACATACAGACAGACAGACAAATATTAAAAAACTTGTTGATTTGGCTTCTGCTAGTCTAACAAAGACCCCCCTTATAAATTTTTCTTTAATATCTATAATGTACCGACATCGGCCTTTTACAATTTTACTGTATGTATAGATACATAAATATTTATTTTGTACAAAGAGAAAGCGATTTAGATCAAAAACCATTATTTTATAACTTATTTTATACAAATTAATTAATTATTAAAAGTTATTTGTATAATAACACTGTTCAAAGCATTTTTGCAGAGTAATAACGGTATATTTCTGAAAGAAGTAATCATGTTGATAATTTTTGGAGGACAAAGTTACAGTGTAGGCATTCATGTCGCTAGTTTAGAATGAAAAGTTCCTAAGTCCATTTGTAGAAAATTTACAGGGGAGGAAAAACAATTTTCAAAACATTTCCTTCAACAATTTTGCAGAAGGTTCAGTTACAAATTAAAAGATTTCGAATTTTTTTAGCTTATCTATTTTTCTGTGCCTCTTTTTGACTTAGTAAATTTGCCCTCAATTGAATATAAACGGGAAGAAATAATACAAGCACGTTAGTTAGTTCTTTTGGAGGCGTTGCGTTTTTAATTTACCTTTCTTCCTGTATCCAAATATGAATTTTCACAAAAAGTGAAGTTAGCAACTTTTCACTTCGAGCTAGCGATATGTTAATGAGATAATTCTTTTCATTGGCAACTAAATTGAAATTATTTTCAGCTATTTACAATAATAATTAGATTAAAAAATAAAAGTCCGGTAATAAAATTGTCACTGAATCGGGTTTCGATACAAGTACTTTCTCCCGATACCTACTCAGTACTCGGTTCAAAAGTATCGATACCAAAATTACTTGGTATCGGACGAAAAGTATCGAGTATGTACTTGTATTTATTAGTATCGTTTTGTCCCTATGTACCCCCTATGGTATTGAATATAAGCCCTCGATTTATTGAAGGGTTAAATAACATTTTGGAAATTGACTTATGCAATAAAAATTATTATTTACCAATCAATGAAATAAATCTCGGACCAGTGCATCAAAAATTAAATCACTTACCATTAAGTGAAACACAAGATTTTAAGGAAAATTGCCTTGCATTTTTTCTCACCGTTTGTAGAGAAATTTTAAAGAGATTTGATTTCATAGAAACGGGCGGAGTTTTCAAAGTGCTTTGGTTTTTAAATCAGTCTGTTTTAAAAAACAAGACTTTTGTATCTTTAATTTCGCTGTGTAAATATTTTCCTACTAAATTTCCAGCACCACTTTATAATGATCTCGGTTTAGAATATACATAGGTCTTTTAAATGCTAATATTTCAAATAGACCAGAAGAAAATGTCGAAGAGTTTTGTTGTAATATTTTAATCATAAAATCTAGCGAGAATGAAGAAATATTTCCAAACATCCCACATAGTGGTGCGTCTGCCGAAAGGTAATTCTCAGCTTTTAATTTAAACAAAACTAAAATTAGAAACCGGCTTGAAAATAATACTCTTTGTGGAATAATCCACACTAAAGCTCTAGTCAAAGAACAAACTGTTGTCAAATTTAAGGTGGGGAAAGAATGTCTAAATTGTTTTTCAAATGCAGTATATGATAACATCTCATATTTCTAGATAAATTACGATATATGTAATTCAACTATTTGTTTTTTAACGTGAAATAAATTATTTATTTTGTTATCTTTTTATGTATGTACATCTTATAATACGATTTGTTTGCGAAATGAAATCTATTTATGTCGAATTCGTTTTGCTGAACCATGCAATCCGTATACTATGCAAGAATTTTATAGACGATTTCTGGTTTGTAAAGCTGAAATTTGTGGTACCCACTCGTCACTTTCGCTGTTATGCAAAGGATTAAGGCATCAATCTACACAAAACTTTCACTTAAATAATCACATACTACGTTTATACGCACGTATTATTTGCAAATAACAATTTGCAAAATGGTAAAATTTGCCGTATAAACGCTGAGTTAATTTTTTTATTTGCAAATAACTAAATCACGCAAATAAGTTTTGGTTAATGGTACTATTTGCAAATAAGCGTAAGACGCCGCCATTCTTAGGTTTATTTTCTTTTCCGATGTAAAAAAAGGATCAAACCTCCAATAAATAAACTTGAAAATAAACTTGAGTTCAATTGTTTTATTGGCGATTTTGCTGAATAATGAGCAGCAAAAATCTGAAAAAGTGAAGCGAAAAATTTAGCGTGATCACAACAATCCCATGGACTTAGCGTTAGTAGTATAAAGTTTTTTTTTTATACTAACGCCATTTTAAACTATTAATTTATATTTTACAGCTTTATTGCACTCTATAGAATAAATAAACAAGCGTTCCTCATGATTTTGAGAGACTTGCAGCCTTTTGTATAAAGGAGCTCCATTCCCGCAGTGTTGAAGTTGGCAGCAACGCTCCGATTCCTCGCCGAAGGTGGGTATCAAAGGTCTGTAGGAGACGACTCGAGCATCGCTTTGGGAAGGAGCACCGTCTCAAAGATAATTTCAGAAATAATTACGCTCATGGAGTGGAGACTTTGCTCAAAGTGGATAAAATTGTTCATGCCTGAGCAAGAGAAAAGAGCCGCCAAAAGTTCTTTCTACGAACAACTTGGTATTCCGTGTGCGATTGGATGTATTGACGGCACGCATTGCAACCACAAGACGGGTCTGCTTTTTTAACCGAAAAGGAAATTTTGGCATTAATGCAATGATTTTAAGTTGCCACAATTACTGGATTTTATATGGAAAAAAAGTTTTCGTAAAATTTGTTTCTTATTTATTTCAGATTTGCGATCATAATATGGTTATTAGAGCTATTGATGCTTGTCATCCCGGTTCTAGCCATGACTCCTTTATATGGAGCATGAGCAATGCAAGACAGTTTGTCATGACGAAGTATCGAGATTGTGATCACAATTCGTGGTTATTGGGTGATGCCGGATATGCTCTGAGACCTTTTCTATTAACACCATATAGAAATCCAGAACCACCGTCTATACAACACGCGTTTAACAAAACACATTCTTCGGCACGTAATATAGTTCAACGAACAATTGGGGTTCTTAAAACTCGTTTTCGGTGTTTATTAGGAACCTTGCAGTACAAACCAAAAAAGGTTGTGAAAATAATTAATGTATGTGTTGCCTTGTATAATCTTGAATATGACTATGATGAACCTGAAGAAAACGCCAGCGAAGTAGATAGTGAAGTAGATAGATTTGTACCAACAGACATTAACTTGCAAAGTGAAGCCCAAAGAATTAGAGACGAAATTGCGAATATATATTTTAATAAAAACAAGCATATTTAATAAAAACAAGTATTGTAATTATAAATAAACAATTTTCACAAAAAAACTAAACATTTTAAGACTTCTTTTTTCAAATTCGAAACGCTCTTAATCTAACTCAAGCTGTCGCAGTTTAATTAGGTTTTTTCCAGCATTGCTTCTTCCACTTTTTATGGTGATTATTCATGTCGCTGCGGATGTTTTCTAAAGTGGCATTAATTTTGTCTAAGCCGCGGTAAACTCGTTTGACGTCGCTCTCCACTGAGAAAAGGATTAGTTTCGACAACTAAAGATATTTAGTTCCCGAATTTTGACAATATTTGGGAACTGTGACCAAGGATTGGGAACTATTACCATGGGTTGGTAATTATAACGCAATATATTAAAGCTTCTAATATTCATCTAGGTTGCACAAAATCGTTAATTTAGTTGAAGGGGTTGGTAAATACTAATAAATATTTTTTTGAAGCATATTTCTACAAATTCCATTCAACTTAACGTATGGTTCATAAAAGGATGTCATTAAGCTCTGCTAATACAGATAAGCTTTCTTTCAACACATGGTTTAGTCATAGTTACCAAATCTTAGTTGAGGCAACCATGATTTGGTTTGAGAGCGGAACATATTCATGCTTGTCAGCAGTGTTGCCATTTTAGCCGTTTTCCGGCTAGATTAGCCGGTTGCGACAGCAAACAGCCGGAAAAAATTCGGTTTAGCCGGCAGCCGATTTGTTAGCCGATTTGCAAAAAAAAAATTAGCCGTTTTTAGCCGATTGTGCTCTTCGCCTTATTTTATTAAAATTCAAATATACCAGTTTTTATTTTTAAAAATTTAGTGCTCCAAAATCTATTAGAAATGGCTAGTCTTATCTCTGAGAAAATTTTCATGTCGGACTGTGTTATATAAAATTGAAAAACAATCAGATAGTGAGCCGATTTCAATGATTTTTGTTTTTAGCAGATTAAAAAGTTACAAGTTTTGCAGAAATTTTGCAGAATTTTCATAATTTTTACACCAAGTGTGAAATCTGTTTGTAGTATATGTTGTTTGTTTAGTAATGAGCTACATATTCATAAAAAATAATAAATATTTAATAAACTAAAAAAAAATAGGCACACCTTGCTTCAATTTTGCGTCCCTGTTTATATTTGGGAGAACGTAGCGGGGATTTTCTTCATAAAATTTTTGTTATGAATGTCTTAAATTTAAGTGTGAAGTTTTATTCGTTACACTTAGGAAATAAAATAGCACGAATTTCGATGTGGAGCAAAACTCTCTGGGAAGACAATACATGGTACTTTTCAAATTTTATAAAATAAAACTGCAGTAGTTTTCATCTTATGTGTATAATTCTTGTATATATAT
>NW_023458563.1:19520610-19568315 GCF_013731165.1 Rhagoletis pomonella
ACGCATGTGTACTCGTCCCTTTTCTTCTCACCCCCTCTCTTCCATGTGCGAGCAGAATTGAATTCAATACTTGAACTGTGTAAAAGCACACTTAGGTAGAAAAAATTGCCGCTGTTGTTCGTACGCCTATGTATTGGTGGATCAAACAGCGTGCGTTCATACCCTGTGGGGAAAATCTCTAGTTCTGAACTGGTGCGCTTCTAGTACATTTAGACCCAGTACTGGTTCGCGATAAATCTCTTTTGCATGCAAGCAACTGGCGAATTTAACATGGTGATGTCCTAGGAAGTGTCAATTGCCCCCCGCTGCATCCCTTTTTCGATAGTTCCGAACTAGTCCTAAATTCTATAGTTCCGATCCAGTTCTAAAATCGACAGACGAAAGAAAAAAGTATCATGATTTTTCAATCTTTTTGGTTCTTCCGTGTTTGCGATTTTAAGTTATTTTGGAAGAAATGTGTTTTCAATTTGAAATTAACTTTGTTTGAATGATTGTAAGAAATGTACGTTTACATACTTTTAGCTGTAGCTGAGTTTGCAGAGGTGATCGCTGTTATTTCTTAGATTCCAGACTCTCCCAAGATGTTGAAATGTTAACACAAATTTTAGTTTTGTGTTACCAAGCTATGAAAAAGCATATGCGAAGCACAGAATAGAAGCGTATTTGAACGAAAAAGCTGCTGAACACATATCTATGTAAAGTAAACAAGCCCCCAGCTGCATCCCTTATTCGATAGTTCCGAACTGGTTCTAAATTCGACAAATAAGATCTAGTTCGTTCTGCATACCTTTTTCTATAGTTATGAACCATTTCTAAATTTGTCACTTTAGATATAGATTTCTAGTCAAAAAAACTGAAAAAATTAGTCTTTTAAATTTACCACTTTTCGCCGATTTTCGACTGGTGGGGATCTAGTTCCTATCGGACTAGTTCCTTTTTGGCGATAAAGACCTAGTACGGAACTAGAAATTTGATTCACTAGTCCGCGGTTTCCCTACAGGGTATATGTAGCTATAAATGGCAGCGATATGGTACTCATTTAAAGTATCGCTGGAAAAATATCGGGTACTACATTAATATCGGAATAAAAAGACTCGATATTGCAAATATCGATACCAAAATACAAAAAACGGAATATCTGAAAAAGTGATTAGAAACCTCCGAGCGTATTTCTGCCATGAAAACCAGCTTCTCATAAAAACGCCCTTTGTGGCACAACATCAAGGCGCTCGCAACAAATCAGAGGAGAAGCTCGGCCAAACGCTAACATATTTTGTGTGTATGAATTATTTGGGATTTAATAGAAGAGTAAAATGTACATATAAAAAATGCCAAGTTGATACGATCGATAAGCAAATTTGAAAGTTTTTATTAAGCATTTAAAGATCCTTTGAAGAATATCAATCTATAGAGATGAGGAAATAAAAAAAACCAGTTTTGCAACTTTATTTATTAAAAAGCTTTAGACGGTAATAAATAATTATTTTTTTATTTGGCCATTTTATTTTAAACGAAATAAACAAATTTAAATGACACGAAACAAACATTAATCTAGGTTGTAATTTTCTTAACATTTCTGCAGATATTTTATGCACTCTATTTTTATGTTCAAGTATCTTATTCTAAAAAAAGGTTCTCCAAAAAATTAACATTTTAGATTTTTTTATCTAATATTGCTTTGGTATTGACTAAGTACTACTAAGCAAATGGCCATTCATTTTGATAAAAATCGAGTTAGTTTTCTCCAAGCATTTCAAAAACTGTAAACATCGGAAAGTAGATTTATGTATGTAAGTAAAATAGGAACCATTGACAATTACTATGTTTATACGTAAGCTATTTGCAAATAAAGATAATTTGCAAATACCTAACTCACTGTTTATTCGATGGTGAAAAATTCTTTTTTAATATTGCCTGATTAGAAAAAGGCAATAATATGACCACCGAAAAGAAAAATAAAGTTAAAATGGCAACGTCTTGATTACAAAAAGGCAATAAGATGACCATCAAAAAGGAAAATTCACCTAAGAACTCAGCGTTTATACGGCAAAGTTTACCATTTTGCAAATTGTTATTTGCAAATAATGCGTGTGTATAAACGTAGTAAATGAATACCTAAACTCCGAAAAGATAGTCGCATCTGGTATACTGACGGCTCTAAGATCGGCCATGGTGCCAGAGTAGGAATAGGCATTCAACTAAGACGGCTGTAAGTGTAATCTAGATGTACAGAAAGTAAATACGCTAAATCCTTTATCAACGTGAAGAACAAATCCGATCTTCTTAGAAGATACACAACAAATTAAAAACTTACTTGGTAGTTAATTTGACTCCAAACTAACGTTTGCGAAGCATATCGACATTATTGTGTCCAAATCCTTTTGCGATGGTTGGCTTTATAATAAATACACATTTAATAATAAATAATTTTTCCTGACTGCTCGCAATAAAGATACACTTTCTGTTTATTTTGTAATTCTTTTTTTTTTACAAACAAATAATATTTGGGGATTAGGTATGGTAGCATGAAATGTCACAACCTGCTTAATTGTCAGGTAGTTAATATTGCGTCCGAAATACGACAATGAAACTACCTTCTTTTTTGTATCATGGACCAGACTTGAAAGCAAGACTTGACGTGTCTGAAAGCTGACTAATTTGAGTTTATGACATTCGATACGATACTAGGATTCTGGTACTCGATTCCAAAAAATATCGTTTTAAAACTATCGAGTAAAAAATATCGGTATCGAATGCCAAAAGAATCGATATGGAATCGTTCGACAAAAATGAGGTGTCAAATGAAAGGGCTTGGTCTCTAGAGTATATAAGTATATATTTTTTGAATAGGGTTGCCACCTGCGTTTCAAATTATGATATTTACACCGTTCTCCCGATTTTCAAAAATGAAGTGTCAAATGAAAGGGCTTGGCCTCCAGATGTGCAGTTGTGCAGTGCATTTTATGGACGTAATAATTGTATTTTTAAATTTCATAGTCTGGGCATGTAAAAAGCTGGTTACCTACTGCAGCGGTAAAACAATAAAGGCGATAGTAACTACAACCAAAATTTATCGAATACTAGCAATCGGCAATAATGAGTGACTAACCGTCTAAATTAAAGTTAGATTAAAAATTAAAAAATTCAAATAAAATTAATAGGAAAATACACTGAGAGAAAAAAAATTTTTAATTTAAAATTTTGGCAAGCAGCTTTGCGCACTCAGTTACAGCCAGACATGTAAATGTGCTTTCAAATGTTTAATTTGAATCAACACTACAGCACACGCGCGTGGTATGAAAGTATTATTTTTAAATACAAACATTTTAAAGCGATAGTCAAATAAAAAATATTAATTTTTACGATTCCCTCCGTGAATTCATAACATTTTTCTTAATATTACAATGCGTTTTTTCTCCCAATGTAGTCTTAAACGGCGTGTCCACAACAACCGAACCACGTGGTTCGCTCTCTCAATTATGAACGGCGAATCAACCTGTTAACACGACACATTCGTGATTCACTTTGCATCTCTGCTTCTTGTTCTTTGCTTTTGTTTAATGTTTAATGTGCTGTTAATTGTGCATTTCAACGGTGGAGAAAAAATTTGCAGTGGTTAATTAGCTAAACGAAACGAGTTTTAACGAATCTAGCTATTTGGGGATGTGTGTGGTCTATGTAATTTGACAGCCGTTATCGATAAAAATTAGAGAAGACAACGATTTGTTCTTGATTCGCATGTTGATTGGATCTGAATCACCTACGAATGAAGTGATTCGCTATCAAAATTTTGTGGGACGAATTACGGGATTCGGTTCGTAATTGGGGCGCCAATGACGAATGAGAGAGTAAATTACGAATGGAAGAGCGAATCACTTGCCGTGGAAACATTGTTTTAGTTTTCCTTGCCAAACAGATCTTTTGTCTATAGTCGCGTGTTGTGTTGCTCAGGTGAGCTCTGAAGTGTCTATCATGAAACATACATACGATCATTGTGCCGTCCATACATCCACAATTGTACTCAATTCAGTGAAAGGTTGCTTTTTCCATTTGGGTTATCTTATTGAATTAAAACGATTCCATAGCGCTATTCTTCTTTTCTATGCAGTAATAATGGAATGCACTCAATACTTGTTTGAGCGTACGAACACTCTTGAGCGAGTAGGGTTGCCAGATTTTTTAGGCGCGAAATCAGTACGCTAGACTTTTTCATGCTAAAAAAAATCAGAACTTTTCAGGACATTTTTGTTCAAAGCAAAATTATGAATATTAGTAACAGATAATACTTTAAAACGCCAGAGTACTTCTTTTTAACAATAGTTTGGTATACAAATAAAATATAGTCCATAAAAAATAAAAGTGTTATTCATTTTAACATGAGTTTACACATCATTGTACAAAGAAGCCAATCAATTATCTTTTATTTATTTGAATAGCAATAATGAGATAATTTCCATCTTCAAGTATTCAAATAGTCAAAGAATACTATACAGTTCATTTTAAGATTACTTTTAATATGAAGTTCACTTTAAATAATTTTAGTTAGAAGCCGGTTTCTCTCTTTGCGGCAGGAATCAAACTTTATACTTAAAATCCTCTCAGTTGCTTTGTTTAAGTGTGGTATTGAAAAAAAAACTAAATTACATATTTTTTCAAACTGTGGCAAAGCACCACTATTTAGGGGATGAATTCCCCTGAAGTCATGGCTTAAATTAATTTTTCCAACTATCCAAATTTGTTGTTATTAAACTGAAAGTCGACAAAAAAACGTCAGCCTTCTTTTTAAATAATTTAAACCCCATCATATTATCGCAACTGGTACGTAACGACCCTGCGATATGCCCATAACACGATTGAACTTTTTGTCGTATTTATTTCTTAGGCATATGAAACATTATCTGAAATATATCAACTATAATTAAATTATTTTCTTCTTACTTTTTAGAGTACACTTTAAGGAAGTCCCAACGTTATGTAAAAACCTTAAGAAAATCCCAAAGTATTTTGTTTGAATTGAAAATTCAGTACAAATCAGTACGAATTTTGAAAAAATCAAGACATTAGCGTACTGATTGAAGAAATTAATAAAATCAATACAATAGTTGAAAAATCAGTACTGTACTGATAAAATCAGTACGTCTGGCAACCGTATGAGCGAGCATCCTCGCAACCATCATCAATAGTAGATTTAATTCCGAGCAATTGTACCGTTGGACCAATATTTGGAGATAGCTCGTTTTAGGTTTCTATAGCTTTTGAGCCCACTAGCCACAAAAATGTTGCATGCATATACACGCAAAAAGATCCTTCCATAACAGCCCAATTTGATGCAGTCAAATTCTACCCGTAGTGTTTCATTCTTATTTGAAGTATTTTTTTAACATTTGTGACTGTGTATCCCACTTCTGGTATCATGTAATAAGTTTTACCTTTGTTTACAAAAATATTTTACACGTGTAGATCTCGTGTCATACATCCTTATTACATAAACAACCGCACCAATTAACAGTGTATGTAATTTCAATCGCTAGTTTTAAGGGCAGGGCATATAAGCTTAGCTCTTCAAACTCAATCTTGAGTCGTCAACGCGCTCCAGGAAAATTTCCCTAATCAATTTCTACCACAAATTACTGATAACTAGGGCAAGCCAAAATATGTTCGGGCATGTTTTTTGTTAGGCATGTTAGCAACACGCTGATGAAATGCTTAAACGTTTTTCCAAAAAATATAAAGTTTGAGATATATTTCTTGGAGCATATTTTAGCATATTTTGCAATAAATGCATATTTCAGAATATTGTGCAGTAAATGCATATTTTCGGATACTTTGTGCTGCGTTGTTAAGTTTAGAACTAATAATAAAAATTTCTGAAATAATTGTGTCGAAAATGAAATCAAAGTGCACGTTCACATCGTGTTTATATTAAGTTTTTTATGTGTGAGAAAGGTAATACTACATATTTATATGTTCACTGCAGGGAAAGCTACTAGTTGTGAAGTAGAATTCTACCAGTTTGCGTTTCAGCTCAACTAGTTCACGTTCTATCCTTTTTCAATGTTAGCGACTGGTATTTTTAACATTGCGATGTCCTACGAGATGTCAATTGTCAGGCTATGCATCAGCATCTACTAGTAGGAATACTAGTACCATCATACCAGTTGATGAGATAGTCGGCCAATTCATCCCCCATGAAAAGCATTAGTATGCCTTTTTGCTCGCGGCGCTCCAACAGTCGCAATGGCCGACAAAGCAAAGCACTCGCGTGGTATGCCCGAGGCACCAGGTTCAAGCCCTGGTGCAGGGAAAATTTTTTTATTTTATTTTTTTGTTTTTATTCTTAAATTTAATTAAAAAAAATATATATTTTTTTTATATTTGTTTCTCTTTTTTTGTAATGCAACTAGATTTTTAAGTTTGTAATTTATATTTAAATTGAAATAATTATTTCTACTCTAACTTTAAAAATCTTAACCACCTCCAAGCGGCCTCGAACCTGCGATCCCAGAACCAGAACCAGTAGTCTGCACGTGACGCCACAGCCGACATGTGTAAGAAAAGCAATTAATTGCGTTTTATTTTAGGCTTTGGCAATTCAAAGGCAGATGTCGCTGAACGCTTAAGTTCTTCGAAAATGTCGAACTGCTAGGCACATACTAGTTTATAAACTAGTATTTTCTCTAACTGGTTTGGGTTTTCACTGCAGGGTTTCGCTCTTGACAGATGAGTTGTCCCGACGCTGACCCGCCATGTCGCGTCGTTATAATTTCGATTGGCAAGCAGTTAACAAAGATTTCATCAAATGCAAGTAACTGTGTTTTGTTATGGAAACCTTTATTATTACTAGTACCAGGTTACGCAGCGAGATACAAAACGTGGTTCGGTTACAGGCTACGTGTTACTATTACAAGTACCAGGGCAATGTTACGTAGACGGAGGCAATTGTCACCTCCTAGGACAACTCCATGCTAAATGCGACAGCAGGAAGCATTGGTGATAGATTTGCGAGGTAGGTACCGGTATTCGACTCCAAAACTCCCGACTAGTACTTTCCGCTGCAGGGTACATATGTATCTACAAACATGCACAGTATGAATTCCTATGTGAAACTATGGGCTTGTTCGAGTTGCAATCACAACCGCAGTGTTGCGCGAATTATTAAAGTATCACGTTCTGTATGCATTTCTAGCAATGTATTATTAGTTGGGCAGTTGCAACAACGTTGCCATTTTTCATCAGTACGGCAGTAATGCCGCTTTTATTACGTGCCTCGAACAGGCCCAATTTGTGATATAGATTCCATGTACTTTCATACATAGTATGTTTAAAAAAAATTGAATAAATATTAATTATTAAACATAAATATTTATGTATATACACTTCTATGAAATTTAGAACATTTTAGGTACTGCAAATAATGTTAAAGGTATTTTTGTGCATGCACACACTACATAAATGAAATTTAAAAGCATATCTTATGGCTTATAATGATTTTAAAAGCATTTTCTGGAGCATATATTTAGAATTTATTGGCATATTTTCGGCGCTAAAAATTTTTTTTTAGGAGCATATTTTGGGTTGCCCTACTGATAACGTTTAGCGCGCGTTAGCATGTGAGCACCTTGAGCATAATGCGTGGAAATGCATGTAGTAGAGGCCTGCCAGACGCGCCAATTTTCCAAGATTTATCCTGGTTTTGACAAATTGTCCTGGTGTCCGAAAAAGTGCAAGTTCCTGAACAGGTACACGGCTGAGTTGTCATTCATACTACCCAGTAGGTAGTTTCATGAGCTAAAATTTCTTCCAAAAGGCTTTTGTCCTTTCTTTTTTATATGGAGTGGCACAAATTGATAGGTTTATGCTTTCACTACCCAAAGAAGAGCTTCCAGAAGGAGGACGTACTTCAGAAGGCCTTTTGGAGAAGTTCTTTTAAAGTTGTTCTATTAATTCATAAAAATCATACTTCTTTAAGGAATTTATTTAAGGTTCATATCAAATATGTTTTATAGAGACTTAAAATGCTTCTTGAATTTCTTTGGTAATGCTAAATAATGTAAACCATTGGCGGATCCAGAGAGAGATTCTGGGGGAGAAATTTTCATAAGTAAACAAAAACTTGATTTTCGTACACTGGCTTTGTTAAAAATTGCACTGTTTTTCAAGTGAAAATTTTTTTCTCTATGCAGAATTTAGAAAAATTCCACAAATTTTCATAAAAATTTTGAACATTTCAATCTAATTTTTTTTTTAAATTTTTGAAATCGAACTTTGTGGTGCTAAAATTTGGATGAAATCGAAGTTTTCTAGAAAAAAAAAATCGGATTTCTCCTTTACTTGCAAAAAACCAACTCTGCAACTTTCTTCTTTCTGCCATTGTGTGTCGTGCCACATTTGCATTAGCGGTCCAAGTCCTACAAATACATCGGATGTTTTTTCGATCTGATGAATCGAATATTGCATCGATGTATCGTATATAAAAAGCGATATTCTCTAGGCGTCGAATGAATTAAAAATATAACAGAAAATGGAACAATCGGAACTTCGATAAATGTTTAAGTATTAATATTCAAATTCGGTTCGAAATTTGGTGATGCAAATTCGATTAGATTAGACTTTTTTCGAATTTCAAAGAAATTTGTTTACTAAAAATTTAAAAGTTTGTTTGTAAGAATGATAACTCAAATCGAAAAAAAAGATTCAGTTGAACTTATATTAATGTGATTAACTATCCATATCGCTCTTCTTAGCTTCACAACTAAAAATAAATACAACTTATCTTTTTTCAAATAAATATCTCAAAAAAATATCAGAAAAAAATCCAAAAATTTAGCAAATGTTGCATATGGAAACAAATTTTTTGGGACGTATAAAGTGATTTTAATTATTTTTCTTGCTTTACAAAAACAAAAGAAATTTGTACATACTTCACGTTACATACTTGTGCAATCATACGTATGTTTATAACGAATAAAAAAGTCTTACATTTAACGGCAACGAGATCTTTAAGTAAACAAGGAACAATAGATAACATTGTGCTAGTTTTTTTCAAACATTTTCAAAGGCATGGGCGAAGAAGACGGTTTCACCCTATTTCGGGTATGGGGAATCGAACTGCATCATTAGTTTTTAAGTTTTCTGCACGCCTTCATACAACTTTTTATTTTGAAAAATTTGCTCCTATGGACATTTTTCAGGTATTATACGCTATTTTATGGTTTCTAACTTAGGGATGCCGAAAAAACATCGATGCATCGAAAATATCGATGTTTCACTTCGATGCATCGAAAATTTTCCACTCGATGTATAAATAGTCGATGCATCGAGGCGTCGATGCATCGATGTTTTCTGTAAACTGACATCTCAAGTACATCGAATGGCCGAACATCGCTTTGTCTGAAGTTCATAGAGAGGAAGATGCAGTTTTATAGCTCATAAAATGTTAGTATAATAAAGTGCAAGTTTCAATTGCTTTAATTTTTAATATTTTTTTTTTTGGCTGACTTGCGCTTTGTTATACTAAAATTTTATGAGCTATAAAACTAGTACATACCGAAAAAGGTTCTTAATGTTTTATTTCCATAGTGGAGGAAAACTCTATGCGTATCGATGCATCGATGTACGCCCTCCGATGCATCGACAAATATCGATGTATTTTTGCCACTGACATGCCAATTCTAACTAGCATATGGTTGGCTTTTTCGGCAAAATTTCTTTGACAAAAGGCGTGTTTTATTTGACCAGAAATTTAAGTTATTAGCTTATTTTGTATGGAAGACTTACCCGACATAATTATATTGGCTTATGAAAAGCTGCCTTGGCTTGTATATTGAACTAGTGGCATTGCCATTCAGCCTAAGAAATGTTCTGCTTCAGCCAATCAGAAAGAGGCAAAAACTTACATTTGACACTACAACTGTCAAAATTAGGCTAATATAGGAAATAAGCTAATTTCGTTTTATTTGACCAAGATTTAGCTATTAGCTTGTGATGGTTCAATAAAACATGCCTAAAGTTGTTTAGAACATCTCAGGCCTTGACTTTCGTGAACATACCAAACTCCAGAAGTATGTCTTTGACACTTTTAGGTGGAAAATCCAAAAGCATTTTTGATTGTCTATAGCTAAACGACGGGTAGTCTTTACTTACATACGTCAAAAATTTAACTACACATTTGACATCAGTGATGAAAACCGGAGTGCCAATCACATGACACCAAAATTTTTATGACAGTCTTTGACATGTACTGTATATCTACATTTCGTCAGTTTTTATGATGTATTTGACACCAAGTTAACAGCTGTTAGTTAAGGCAGTACTTTTGACATAATGAAAACCAAGTATTAGATAAAGTTTTGAGATCATAAAGCATCTGAAATCTTATTTATTTTTTGTGAATAATGTTAATGACAGTAATACAAAATTTAAAAGTGAATTAATAACACAAAATAACAAAATCTATTTTTATAACATATGAAATATTTCAATTTTAACAATTGACATTATTTCACTTTTGCCTATGTATTAATATCATTGACATTACTGCACGTCACCACGTTTATCGAAGTTCCGATAGTTCCATTTTCTTGAATAAGTTGCGTTCCCCAACTTTTCTGGGTTAAAACCTGTAAAACTGTCAAATGGCAAAAGAAGCCAGAGAACCGAGTACGGGAACGCTTTCTGGTAAATTCCTGTAAATTCTTGTAACTTTTTGCGAGTTAGGGAACGCAACCATAATTTCAATTCATTCGCCGCATCCAAAATATCGACTTTTATATACGATACATCGATGCAATATTTCGTTGCACCATATCGAAAAAACGTCCATGTATTTTATTGACTTGCTTTGCTAATGCAAATATGGTGCCACACACAGTGATGCCAAATTTAGTCAGAAAGAAAAAGTTGCAGAGTTGCTTTAAGACGAAATTCGATTTGTTCTAGAAATATTCGATTTTATCCGAATTTTAGCACCACAAAGTTCGATTTCAAAAATATTCCATTTTGGAGCTAAAATTCAATTAAAATTCGAAGCTTCGAATATCGAATTTACCCATCCCTAGACCAAATGTAGATATCGCAATGCATGTCAAAGACTGTTGTCAAACTTTGGTGTCAGGTGATTGACATTCCTTTTTCATTACTGATGTCAAATGTGAAGTGAAATGTTTAGCATAAGCAGGGTTCGTATTTGCACACACGCACAGCACATCTTAACATTTTACACTCACACACGTGTGCTGTGGAAATAATAATTTAAAAACTTGCTCACATCACATGCAGAGCTGAAAAACTATCCGTAGTCGTAGCCATCGATAGTTTCGATAGTCGATAGTCACAACCATCGATAGTAATGATACTAAAATGTCGACACTATCGATAGTTTTGATTAAAAAGGTCCAAAAATTAAACATAAACAATGTGAGTTGGTTTGTCATTTAATTCAATTTGTTGTTATATATATAAATACATATTTGTTTTTCGGTTAATACTTAATGTATGTTTTTGTATTTTTGTATATTTGTTGTAACAAATAAAATAAACACGACGCCTGAGGATGGTAAAAAGGTTTCAGCGAAACGTCGTGCAAAAAGTGCAATAAAGTAGTTTTGTTCGCACCAAAACTCAAAAGATCAGACTAGCCTACAAACATAAAATAACAACTTTTATTGAAATCGATATCAGAATTGCTAAAATCTATATACTTATTTTTAAAAGGTATTATTCTGTTACCAAACGATATCTCATTTAATATTTAATCAAATTTATTGAATGATATCTTAATTTGAAGGGGAGAAACTTACGTGCATGCGAAGAATAATCAAGTTGTTCAAAATTAGTTATTTCTTAAAAAAGGGGGTTTAAAAAGCTGAAAACAGTGTATCCGACCAATAAAGTGGCATATCTTCCATAATACTCCATCAAATTGAATGATTCAAACACCATTTTGAAGGAAAGCTTCACCGGTTGAGGTAAAAAGAAAAAAATTTTAATAGGGTTGCCAGTCGCTTAAAATTTTAGTGATTTAAATAAATATCGAATAAAATAATGCAACGAATACAGAGAATGAAAGGCATTTAAATGCACTCTTAACCAGAAGTAATAAATTTGAAGAGGGCTGCCTACAATTTAACAATTTAAATCTTTATATATATGTTCATATGTAGAAATCAAAGCCGCTAACGTAATACCGAGCATAGCTCTACAATGAATTTTCCTATATGAGCTGTATTTTTTGTTGTGTTTGTCTCTTTCCAAGGAAAACTGAAAAAAACGTAATGAACAGAAAATTCCGAAAAACTGATTTTCCATGGACACAATTTTTTATACCCGAGTGCACTTGTGCACAAGGGTATTATAACTTTGTTCACATAACGGTTGTTTGTAACAGGCAAAACGAATCGAGATAGATATAGACAAATGTATACATAAATGATCAGAATGAAAAGAGAAACCGATTAAGCGGTGACTGTCTGTCCGTACGTCCGTCCGTCCGTCCGTCCGTCCGTCTGTGCACACGATAACTCGAGTAAAAATTGAGATATCTTAACGAAACTTTGTATGTGCACTTCTTTCGGGCGTAGGACGGATGGTATTGAAAATAGGCAAAATCGGACAATAACCTCGCCTACCTCCCATATAACGGTAATTTTCCGAAATACGAAAACTGCGATATTTAGTAACTACTGAAGATAATTCACTCAAAATTGATATTTACAATAACTTTCAGACGAAAAATAAGAATATTATAAATTTTTGCAAAATAGGCGTAGCTACGCCCACTTATGGTTATATGTGTATATCTTGGTAACCGCTAAACCAATTTCTTCCAAACTTGGCACAGCTGTTGGCCTTGATACAGCATACTAAATGCCTGAAAATTTTAAAAATCGGACAATAACCACGCTCACATCCCATATAACGGTCATTTTCGGAAATAAGAAAACTGCGATATTTTAGTAACTACTGAAAATTATTCACTCAAAATTGATATTTACAACAACTTTTAGACGAAAAAAAGAATATTATAAATTTTTGGAAAATGGGCGTAGCTACTCCTATTTATGGTTATATGTGTATATCTTGGTAACCGCTGCACCAATTTCTTCCAAACTTGCCGCAGTTGTTAGTCTTGCTACGGCATACCAAATGGCCGAACATTTTTAAAATCGGACAATAACCACGCCTACCTCCCATATAACGGTAATTTGGAGAAATACGAAACCTTCGATAAATCGGTAAATATTAACGCTAATTTACTCAAAATTGATGCTTGCAACAATTCTTTAAAATTTTGGAAAATGGGCGTGGCACCGCCCACTTATGATCACATATATGTATCTCGGTAACCGTTCTACCAATTTGTACCAAACTCGGTATTATTATTGTGCTTGCCACATAGAAGCAAAACGTTGAAAATTATTGGAATCAGATTAAAATTACGACCACTTTCCATATAACGGCAAATTTCAGAAATGCTTGAAACTTCAATATTTCGAAATTTAAGGACGCTAATTTACTCAAAATTGATACACACCGGCTTACCATGTAGCGGTACCTGCGCCGGGTATTTAATGTTCGGCTCCGCTCGAACTTAGACTTTCTTACTTGTTTTTCTTTAATTTTGATCGAAATATGACAATTGAAATGGTTTCCCCGGTTCAAAATTTTATCAAAACTAAACTATTATGTAGGTTAGGTTAGAGTGCGTTGTAAATTATTACCCGTTCCATTTACAGTTGCCGGATTGGAAAATTGTATGATGAAATTCTGGTTAATACCATAAATCAGACTTATGATGGGTTTAATCAAAATCCTCAGCAACGCGCCCAAGTTAATGAACAGCTGTGATTGCTTGCGTCGCGAAATCATCCCTCAGAGGAACCAGCTCCTTCATAACTTAAATAAAAGCGGAATCCAGATCTGCATTGAAAACCGTGACTGTCCCATCACTTCGACATGCCGCACCATTCACTGTAAAAAATCTGTTTAAAAATGCGACTATAAATCAAGTATATTTTTTTGTTTATTTTTAAAATTTTTTGGTAAATTTGCACGATGAATATGTATTTTTCCCATTTCACATTTTCGTGTGTAAAAATCCTTTTTATTAGCGGCTTTACACAATTCTACGGATGAAATCAAACAGCAGACGTGTATTTTGTAGCTTTCGTAGTAAATTTACGCACACCACAGCAGCTATATTACGCTCTAAAAAGTCCGAAACTTAAACAAACTATTCGCTCAATAATCGAGCATGTCATGTCGCGAATAATAAGGTAGGAAATCAATAAAATACCTTTTAGCTAGGAAATTTACACAATTTTTTTTTAGAGTGTTGAGTATATCGAAAATGGCAATGAAGATATGCCTTCTGACGACCAAAAAACCATAATCAAAGCATATAAATATGCAACTGGAAGTTGGTGAAAGTATTGTACCCAAATGTCCCAATAAAACAAAAATATTTGGGCGAAACGAAGTTCGCCGGGTACGCTAGTATGTCTATATTTCTGTTAAGGAACAAAAGTTTATCAACGCTTTTTAGCTTCAAGCAGCATCTGCGCTCTGAAATTATTTGCCCTGCTTTGCTAAATGTCCTTTCCGACATCAAAAGATAAAGTATGTAGGTACCCGCGGCATTTACTCTTACTGAATAATGTATGTAACGGGTGATTTTTTTGAGGTTAGGATTTTCATGCATTAGTATTTGACAGATCACGTGGGATTTCAGACATGGTGTCAAAGAGAAAGATGCTCAGTATGCTTTGAAATTTCATCATGAATAGACTTACTAACGAGCAACGCTTGCAAATCATTGAATTTTATTACCAAAATCAGTGTTCGGTTCGAAATGTGTTTCGCGCGCAAATTTTGTTCAGCGATGAGGCTCATTTCTGGTTGAATGGCTTCGTAAATAAGCAAAATTGCCGCATTTGGAGTGAAGAGCAACCAGAAGCCGTTCAAGAACTGCCCATGCATCCCGAAAAATGCACTGTTTGGTGTGGTTTGTACGCTGGTGGAATCATTGGACCGTATTTTTTCAAAGATGCTGTTGGACGCAACGTTACGGTGAATGGCGATCGCTATCGTTCGATGCTAACAAACTTTTTGTTGCCAAAAATGGAAGAACTGAACTTGGTTGACATGTGGTTTCAACAAGATGGCGCTACATGCCACACAGCTCGCGATTCTATGGCCATTTTGAGGGAAAACTTCGGAGAACAATTCATCTCAAGAAATGGACCGGTAAGTTGGCCACCAAGATCATGCGATTTGACGCCTTTAGACTATTTTTTGTGGGGCTACGTCAAGTCTAAAGTCTACAGAAATAAGCCAGCAACTATTCCAGCTTTGGAAGACAACATTTCCGAAGAAATTCGGGCTATTCCGGCCGAAATGCTCGAAAAAGTTGCCCAAAATTGGACTTTCCGAATGGACCACCTAAGACGCAGCCGCGGTCAACATTTAAATGAAATTATCTTCAAAAAGTAAATGTCATGGACCAATCTAACGTTTCAAATAAAGAACCGATGAGATTTTGCAAATTTTATGCGTTTTTTTTAAAAAAAAAGTTATCAAGCTCTTAAAAAATCACCCGTTATTAGTGGAAGCTATCAATAGTGATTTCAAAACCATCTATGTTTTCGATAGTCAAAAACCATCGATACTATCGATAGAGCCATCGATAGTTTTCCAGCTCTATCACATGTGTGTGCTGTTTAGTAAAAAGCACAGGCATACGTATGATTGTGTGTACTTTATATTTATTTATATAAAGCACACGCACATGTGTGTGCTTTGCGCAGAGAAACTTATGCACTTAAAATTAAACTCAAATCTTAAAATAGTTTTTTAGTATGTTTTCTGTCATATAAAAAACAAACAACATATAAATTTTTATCGAAATGTGTTATAAAAAATAACGTTTTACAAAAAATTTGCTTTAAAAATATAGTATGTGCATGTGCAGAAATTTGTACTAAAATGGGCTCACACACATGCGCATGCGCTTACCCAACAAAAAACACGATTACCACAGAAACGAAAGTGGAAACGAGCTAAGCGATGGGAATCGCTTACCCTTTCGCTTCAAGAAGGCATTATTTTAACATAGGCATGTCATTGGTCGTAAGCCCTTACCCGCAGAATTACCTTGGAACGAAAGGAGAACGCATGGATAAACAGAATCCAGAGAAGCGAGCAAAAAATGCCTTACAGAGAAACTAATGTAGAATACCTAGATAAGTACATACTTAAATTGAAATCAGAAAATGTCTTAAAAGATTAAAATTTTTATAAATCAGTTTTTATACATACATATGTATGTATTTAGGTATTTAACCTGTCGGGAAACCCCGAACTGGTGAACCAAATTTGTAGTTCCGCACTAGATCTCTTTCACCAAAAACGAACCAGTCCGATAGTAACTAGATCGCCACCAGTTCAAAAACACAGTCCCCCTTATTCTAGAACCCGAATTTTCGTAATTCGTAATTCGTAGCTACGCTACGAAAAACGAAAAATCAACATGCTGCAACCCTTGCGGAAACATGTGCAGTATTGCCAGCTATCAGTTGTTTTTAGAAGATAGCTGAATGAAGGAAAACAAAGTGGAAAGGAATTAGAAAAACACTCATGATGTGCTTATTTATAGTAAAATTGTTTGATTTTTCATATTTTGGAGGAAATGGTGGATTCTATTGCATTTGCAATTATAGCAGCGGAGTAAGAACGCGCTATGGGAATGATTTCACAAAGATATGCGGAGCTGTCGGGCATAGTAACCATGGGCGCGTCTATGTCAGTTTCTGGTTAAATTGTTGAACCACAAGCCAGAACTACTCCTATGCCTGAAGAACTGGTTCTCAATCCAGCTAATGCAATAACAGCTTCTTCCAAGCCATTGAAAACATGCACTTTGTTAGGTCCACCACCTGTTGCACTTGCTTCTGCCTTCGGCCGCGCTTAGGGATTATAACCCTTACTAAGTAAAATTCTCCTTTCTGTGTTGCCGGAGAAGAGGGGCTTCCGCATGTCAAAGGTATACAGCACTTCTTGTGCACATCGCTCCGGCTACGCCATCCACAGTATTTTTGCGCAGAACCCACGTCGAAATTTGCAAAAAAGTGCATAGTGCTAACCGAATTTATTAATAAGATAGTGCTCGGAATTTATTTTAAATAAAATTTTAAGCCGTTAATTACACGTGATTTTAAAGTTTTTGGATTCGGATTATGCGTTTGGACACAACCGAAAATCATTGTATTCTAAAGTATTCTACTAAAAATCGGTATGTACATACATGCATATTTAACTAAGCTTAAAATTGTACTTCCTCACTCTTGTACTTCACTTCATTGACTGTCTTCAACTTCGCTGCAAATTGAACAAAGCAAAAAAATGATTTTTATGCGAGACAAATTTCCACAGAATGTAACGGTAGAAAAAGTATTTTTGGATATTCATTCTATTTTTCAGCTGACTACGATGCAGTATTCTACTTTCCATTCCCCGAAATGAAACAAAGAAGCGAAGTAAAAAAATATTGTAGGACATTATACTTTGCATTACCGGCAATGCCTAAAGAAGCGAAAAAATTCGAAGGCATTATAACGCTATGCCTTCTAGAACACTTTACCACTAAAAGCGATTACCGATTTTTTGCTGGGTAATAACAAACAGCACCAGTGTTGCCACTATTGGTCTTTTCCGACGAAATTTGGTCGCTTCTTTTTCATTTGGTAGGTTGGTAGGCAAAGTAATATTTTGGTCGGATAGTTGAATTAAGTTTTTAAATTCTTAATTATAAACATATACACTTGTGATCAGCTAATTGAGCCAGCAACATTTTAATAAATTTTGGCTATTTTGGTTTCGTTTATTTAATGTTTATTATTTTTCCATAAAAGTCTGGCAAACACCATATAAATCCAGATTTCAAACTGTGTGCATAGATTATGAAAAATCTGCAAAGCCTTTATAGGCCTCGGTACAACTCAATTGTTACAATAATACTTGTTAATACTTTTTGTAAGCAAAAAACACAACCGACTTCAATTCTCATATAAAAATTTAGAAGTACCATTAATTTCTCCATGATCCAATGATCGGATCTAAACTAAATTAGTATGGGACCTCCCCTGAGGCACCAGAAAAAGAATTATCGAAATCGGTTAATGTGGTTCAAAGTTATGCAGTAACATACATAGAAAAAAAAGTTCCGATGAATTGGTAACCTCCTCCTTTTTTGAGGTCGGTTAAAAAGAGAAAAATTAATGAAGTAAATTATTGTAAATTTTAAATAGCTATATTTTAACATTTCTAATAAAATTTTCATAAAAAAAATCTCAGCCCGCCCCTTTAAATTATGCTCTGCATACGCCCACGCAGCTAAGGTAGTTTCTAAAGGAGATTTACCAATTTTACCTCTTTTGTTAAAGTTTCCCCATCTCATAAATTACGATCCTGATATAATAACCACGCAGTGGAATTTACTGAGGCTAAGCGTGCTTGATATTTCCGGCGATCTGGATATTGATATGCTTTGATAAAAAGTTGATTCTATTAAAAATGGAATGCATCAAAATAGCTCCATGCATATCGCCAATTTTGTTTTTAATATAACTTCATTACCACTTATGTAGCTCTGCGGCTGCAAAACGCTAATTTTCAACGCTTTCTTCGATAAAAACTAAACTAAGAAACAAACTTAAGATTGACAGTATCTATAGCATAATGTTATGCAGGACCTTGTAAACAAAAATTACCCGCACTATGTGTGGTCAGCTGCTGAAGATTTGCATGTGTGATTAATTGATTTAAATTTACTTTTAAGAAATTACACTCACAACCAAAAAATGCTAAATAATCTCATCTCTGTGTCTAAAATTGAACCTGCATTTATTTATTTCTTGTTTGTTTTAAAATGTACAAAGTGCTTATATGTATGTATGTAAATGTTTTGTATTCGAAACATTTAATCTTAAATAAATTAATTGTATGCTCTCAGAATGCTTTTTTGTAATTGGGATTTATTTTGTAGGTTGAAACGACTTTGGTCGGATTTGGGAAGAAAATTGGTAGAGAAAAATAATTATTAGTGGCAACGCTGAACAGCACACACTTTGCTGTGAGCAGAGTTTGTTTTCCACTAATGCACACACGTGTGCATGAGCAATGAGTGCAAGTTGTATGTCCCTGCAGAAAAAAATAAACAAAAATAAAATAAAAAAAATAAAAAATAAATAAAAAAAACAAAAATAAATAAAAAAAACAAAGAAAAATAAAAAATAATATTTTGTTTTTCGTATTCATATTATGCCCAAAAGTAGTTAGTTACAAGTTAGTTACATCAAATGCAGAGGTAACCACCCTTGACTACATCTAATGCAGTGGTAACCACCCTTGACTATTTCGCTGCCATCGCCATAGAATTATAGTTAGCTTTCGTCAAAGGAAATATGCATATAATAAGTGACTTATAGCTCCTTCCTAATCAACTTAAAGTTAGCTTATAGTTAGATGCAGGGGTGTTTCTGGCGTGTACGTGAGCTGCTCATGTGTCTGCAAATACGAACTCTAAGCAGCCCTGTAGTTAAATGTTCTAGTTGTAAACCACCTCACAACTAGTATGAACCGCATGCCCAACTAGTCAGCCAACTATCTTTTTTCCATGCAATCAACTGGTATTTTTAATATATACCAGTCTCATACTAGTTCAAAATAGACAAAAAAATACTAGTCCAATTATGGACCAAAACCATTACTTTGGGAGTCAAAAAACAAAATGAATTCGTGAATATACAAAAAACCACTTTTGATTAAGTCACTTTAATATATTACACATTTTCATTTGCAGCCTTAGACTTGCCAATAATTAGTGTTAAATTTTTTGAGTATTAATTAAAAGCAAAAATAAAAACATAAATATTTCCAACTTTCGAGCATAAATTTAAATGGATTTTCATTAAGTGTTATTAAAAGTAGTACAATAAATACTATATTTTTATCTTTTTTAATAATACTGAATATGCAAAAGAAAACATTTTAGTTAAACATAAAATGAATACTTTAGTTCATTTTTGAGTGAACTAAAGTAAAAATAAAAGTTTTCATTAAAATAAATTAAATTCCTTAAAATCTCTTTTCATCTGCAGAAGATCCCCAATAATAATACCCAATTGTTTTTTTAACCATTTTTTCATCGCAACTATAATTTATATGTCCGCCAAAAACCTACAAAAACTGCGAAAAATGCAATGAGGGGGACAAATAAAAAATCGTTAGTATTAGTCTCCTGAAGAGAACCAGAGTTTACCGATCGAAAAATATTGATTTTCAAGAATTCTGTACCATTTCTACAAAAAGTTGTTTTTTCCCATATAAAAATACATAGAAAACTTTGAGCGCTTTGAGCGACCTCTAAATATTTTTTTATTTTAAAATAAAAAAAAAAGGGTAGGTTTTTTTTCTATATAGAACAATCCTAGGGGGTGAGAGCATTACAATTTCAACTTTACTGTTGTTAGACCACCCTAGCGTACAAACCATTGTAGACAGAAGCCAATAAATTATTTTATATTTATGACATTTTTGAATAGCAATAATGAGATCATTTCCATCTTCAGTGTTTAAATAGCCAAAGAATTCTGTACATTTAATTCTACAATTACTTTTAATATGAAGTTCACTTGAAAAATTTTTAAATAGAAGCCGTTTTTTCTCTTTGCGAAGCAAACTTATACTTAAGATCCTCTCAGTTGCTTCGTTCGAGTGTGGTATTGAAAAAAAACTAAATTACATATTTTTCAAACTGTGGAAAAGCACCACTATTTAAGGACTTCATCTATAATTCCTCATGGCTTAAGTTAATTTTTGCAACTACGCAATAACTTTGAAAGACTAAGAATTCGCTAAAAAGAGTATCTAACTCTAAGCCTTGTTTGCAAAACTCTTTTATAATGTCCATAAATTGTAAAATAAGAATTGTAAGTTATAGGCAAAAGCCATTCGAATATTCAAATTTGTTATAATTAAACTGAAACTTATTTTCGAGATTTATTTAATTATTTATTTGTCTACAGAAAATTATATTATTACAGACTATTATTCTCAAAGGAAATTTTGTATTGCATTAAATACAGGCGTATATACAGTTGAAAATCTTATGAGTAAAGTAACAATTAAAATGCACAAAATCAAGTAACAGTAAAAGTAAAGAATACGGCTGGTACAGTCGCTTTAAACATTTTTTTTTGGAAGGAATGGTTCATAACCCCGCTATCGGGGCATAGCTAAGCTCTTTGCAACTCCTAAATTATTTGAAGCAATTATTAGAAGTCAGTTGACGCATTCTTTCTCTTCTAGCATTTCATACTGTCAACATGGGTTTTGCAAAGGCAAATCAACTTCAAAAAAATTTACTTGAGTTCACAACCTATATCTCAAAAGCGTTTAGTGAAAACAAAAATGTGGATGTTATATATACCGACTTCAGTAAAGCATTCGACAAAGTATGTCACTCGTTGCTCATCTATAAACTTGATCTTCTTGGTCTTCAACCTAACTTTCTACTTTGGATCTCTTCATACCTATATGATAGATCACAAGGGGTTATGGTTTAAATACTATTTCTGACGTCATTGATGTTACTTCAGGTGCCCCGCAAAGTAGCCACATAGCCCGATTCTTTTCTTGCTTTTTATAAACGATATCTCTACAGATATAAAATTTAAAAAAATTTTAATGTACGCAGATGATGTGAAACTTTATAGATCGTACGTATCCATCGAAGAAAAGCATTTGCTACAAGCAGACTTAAACAGCATGGCTAACTGGCGCTATGTAAATCCTACGTCTCTAAATCTGGAAAAATGTAAAGTAATGTGCTTCTCGCGAAGAGCTGTTCAGCCACTTTCTTATATAATAGATAACCATAGTTTGGAACAGGTAAACAATTTTGTGGACCTTGGTATCACAATTGATCCGAAACTTAATTTTAATCTTCACATTAATGCGACAGTCAACATGGCTAAAGGTGTACTTGCATTTGTGAAACGATGGTCAAAAGAATTTAGTGACCCTTATATCACTAAAACCCTGTTTACAAAATTAATTAGACCGATTCTGGTATACGGTTCGGTGGTTTGGAATCCAAGGTATCAAATTTACTCAGACAAGATAGGATTCAAAAACAATTCCTACTTTTTGCTTTAAGAAATTTCCGTTGGGATTCTCAATATGACCTTCCACCTTATACGAGCCGATTAAAACTTATTAATCTTCCTACACTTGTCAAACGCAGGGAAATGCTTCGTACAATTTTTATGGTTAAATTACTGACAGGCTCAGTCCGCTTCTTCGGGGTGAAGTTAGCCTTAATGTGCCCTCCCGTGTATCAAGACACTTTTATCCGCTATTTTTGAAAACTTGTAAAACTAATTTTGAATTACACAAGCCACTCCGTTGCATATGCCAGGATTTTAACTCTCATTCCAGCACATTTTATATATCTGATTCGCTTTTCAGCATTAAGAAACCGATACTATCCTCTCTAAATAAATGAATCATTAATATAAAGACATAAAATGAGCTGATGAATTTAGTTCTGTAGATGAACAGTTTTAGATCTCGACTCTTAATCAACTCCTTCCTATCGTGACTCCGTACGTCATGCGGACTGCGCCCCTCGTGCGGATGGGCGGGAATGGAGGGTAAAAACCGTTGGGATTATTATTAAAAATCCGGTGGATCTTACATGTTTTTTTTTTGAAGAACAGTATTTTAAATTCATTTTTTAGGGTCAAGGAGTAATTGTGGGTCAAAGCCAGTAGTTTTCCGTGAAAGGGAATAACATTAGCTTTCAAAAAAAATTTGGGTCTTATCAAAATATTGCTTCCGTCTAAAGCGCTACGATTAATTCGCTTGGAGTGTTCAAAAAGCACACTGTGCGGCGGGCCGCCGACGATGGTCGCTGGCGAACAAATTATTCACCAGAAGGAATCGGAATCAACTTTGATTCGAAGACGTTCAGTAAATTGGGGAGTAAAGCAAATAATGAAAATGGATGCTTGAACGCCACGCAAAATGCATGACATTGCTATACCGCGAGCACTGCGACACGCATTAGGAAATAAAAATGCCAGAGCAATTGTTTCGTTTGACACCAGAATATTGCTGGTACGTCGGGAAGGGGATGGGAATGCTGACTGTTGTGTACAGCGGGTGTACAATTTTACTGTTGACTTTTGGCAGTGCCCTTAATTTTATTTACACCAATTTTAGGCGGGTACGTGATGCAATTTATAAACTTCCAAGCCATTCTCACATCTTGCTGAATTATGTATGTGCTTTGCTCTCCTTCATACATATAAACACACTTCTGTGCACGTTTATTATTCATTGAACCGTTGGCAGACATTGAAACTGCGTTTCAGAAATTAGTAGTTCATATATGTATGTACATAGCTTAATAGGTAAATAATGAAATTGCGTTGCAAAATCGAACCTGTTAATAATATTTTTATCATAATTTTTCTCAAGGTAATGGCAATTAGATTTAAAATAAACCTAAAAAATCTAAATATTTATTTTTTTTAACCGACTCATAAAAGCACACTCGTTCCGATAAACTGTAACAGAAAAAAATTTCGTTGATGATATAATGCCTTTAAGTACTTCGAGATCTTTAGCATTAAGCCATATTTTTTTAAGTCGGACGGATTTCGTAAAAAAAATTATGTCATGCCTCCGATTCGCTTCAAATATTTTTTGTGGGTTCTATACATGAAATAAGCTAACACAAGTTCGAGGATTTTTTTTCTTCTTTTTTTTCTTCGGAGATATGATCTGTCAAAGTTTGAATTTTTTTGTGATTCTGACTAATCATGTACTCCTTCAATTCGTTATATCTCGGGTCCTGCCCATCGTAAAACTTCATCAAGACGTCGTTTTAAAGCTAAAGAAACGGGCTTAATATTTCTATATAAGATGGTCAAGATTGTCCTAAAGCTTACTTATCTATTAACAGTTCAACTTTTTGAAGTTTATTTGCATAGTGAAGACCAGTAAATTAGGGATTTAAAAGTATACCATCGTAATCCTTGTTTAATTCTCTATAAAAAAAACCTGGCTCAAAAAATTGTGATTTTTCAAGAACGATTTTTAAAATATCTTTCTTTATGACGAGATGGTTTATTTTGTGAGAATCAACAATTTTTTGTAATTTGTTTTCGAAAACTTATGTTAGTATATATTTGGTAAGGTGTTAAACATCGAGTTTTAGCAAAAAGTAAAGTTTTATTTGCAGATTCCGATAGAATACCTATCCAGATATAATATTTGTATGGCAAGATTTTTCTTTATGGCGTCAAACCCCAAGAAATGGGTGTGGCAATTGCAGGACTAAAATTAGAAAAACGCAGATTTTATTGCAGATATCGGCAGAATATCTCTTCGTTAACAATATTTTTTCCACAACTTTTTCAATCAATATTGATATTCTGGCGAGATCCACAATAAAGTTTAAATTTTTGAACATTGATTTTGATATAGCTACACGCATTTCTAGAATATTCTTTGATTGAAAAAGTTGTGCAACAAATGTTTGTTAACGAAGCAATGTTTTGCCGATATCCGCAATAAAATCTGCGTTTTGCAACTTTAGTCCTAAAATTGCCATGCCCATTTTTAGGGGTTTGTCGGCTTAAAGAAAAATCTTGCCGTATTTTTGCAAAAACTCAATGTTTAACACCTTACTAAATATATCTCAACATAAGTTTTGGAAAACAAATTACAAAAAATTGTTTTAAAAATAGTTCTTGGAAAACCCCAGTTTTTAACCACGTTTTTGTATAGAGAATTAAACAAGGATTACGATGGTATAATTTTAAATCCCTAATTTACTGGTCCTCACTGTGCAAATCAACTTCAAAAAGTTCAACTGTTAATAGCTAAGTTAGCTTTAGGACAATCTTGACCCCTTTACATATAGAAATATTAAGCCCGTTTCTTTAGCTTTAAAACGACGTCAAGATGAAGTCTCTATGATGGGCAGAACCCGAATATAACGACTTGAAGGAGTGCATGATTAGTCAGAATCACGAAAGGGGGCAAACTTTGAAACATCATATCTCCAAAGAAAAAAGCGAAAAAAAATCCTCGAACACGTGATAGCTTATTTCATGTATAGAACCCATAAAAAAAATTGTAAGCCAATCGAAAGTGTGACACCAAATTTGGTGTCCGATATGAAAAAGAATGTCTCATATATGCTTCTTGTACTGGAAGTCTAAGGAAGAAAATATGGATGGGAGATAGAGTGGCGTATTATTAGGTCATTATCTATTATTATAATTTGAGGGAGTACTAACGCAACGCTATCAGTATGTAAGTATAGTTATTTGTTTGTTTGTTTGTTTGTTTTTGGCAGCGCGCCCTAAATGTTTAGTTTGTGGCATAAAACGAAATATAAGACTAAAAAAACTATCAATCTTGATGTTAAACCGTACCCCAATTTTTTTCTACATTTTACATTTAACACATTTTCCTCTGAACCAGTACGTATATAGAAATGGGAGATATATATTATAGCAGGAAATTGAACGCTCTACAAAAAAGATCTCATATGACTTTTCAATAAATTCGTTCCTTTCAGAGTTATTCAAGATGAAACTTGAACTTTGTTTTGTGGGATATCGAAGCAACAGACAACATAGTAATTACATATTGTCTGACTAAAACAATATTAATTTATTTAAAGTTTCTAAGCACCACACTTTAGTTGACAAAAAAATTTATAAATTTTTACAGAGATTTTTAATTTATTGCGACCTCTAACAACGTTACATAGCTGTTGTAATATATGGTACAATAATTACAGGTATTATCTTCCCAGAGAGCACATATTCCGATCTGTCTTATTTGAAAAGTGTCATTGTTGCCCAAACTAAAGGGAAAAGGAATATTTCTATACACCATATCGATGGCTGAGTGGAAGATCGACCTATCTCGGCAGCCAGTTCGAAAACATCCTATCTCAAAAAACTTTTAAAGAACGTCCTATTTCAAAATTCGTTTCAAAAACGCCCTATCTCAGCTGCCGATTCAAAAACGCCCTATATCAGCATATTTTCAATACATTTTGAAGTGCGATAGGGCGTTTTTGAACCGAATTTTGAGATAAGGTGTTTTTCAATAAAATTCTGAAATAGGGCGTTCTTGAAATGTTTTTTGAGATAGAACGTTTTCGAACTGGCAGCCGAGATAGGTCGATCTTCCACTCAGCCATCGATATACACCTGCGATCAAAACCGAGTGCATGTACGACATTTTATTACTTACAGTAACATAACTTTTTTAATAATAAGCGGATTGCTTTGAAATTGGTCCTTATTATGTAAGGAATAAAACCTCGTATACAGAAAAACTAAACTTAAAAAGGAAACAAGCGATTCACGCCAAAAACGAAAGGCAACTCTATTCACTCAGTTTTGAACTATTCTGTTTTGAGATTTTAGAAGGTTGATATCGAGAGGATTGAGGAGACTATCTTCTTTTTAATGACGATTTCCATACGTCTGGGAATGCTCTCTACTGAGTTTTCTATGATTTCGCTTGGAATATTACTCCATTATAATTTTACTCGCCTACAAAGCTCGGCAACCAACGGCACCAAATGCCAGCAGTTAAAACACCTCAAGCCATTAAGTTGCCACTGAAATTTTGTCACGAGAATTGGAGCTTTTGGACTGAAAAAGGGGAATTTTATGGTTCGATGGAACGAAAATGAATTGTTTCTAGAGCGATAGAAAGGAATATTTTTGGGAAAGGCCTCATCAACATCTTCACGAAAAATATCTAACATGGTGGTAGCAGCTTAATAGTTTGGGAGTGTTTTACTTAATGACATTTTACCGTTAGTTAATATTAACGGAATAATGAACAAGGAAGTCTATCTCGATATTCGCCAAACCAATATGCCGGACTTTGTGGACAAAAGCGCATACCCGAGGAAGAAGTTGTTTGCCAGCAGGACAGAGATCCAAAGGATTCTGAAAATATTCGACACTGTCGGCTGCTTAAGCAAAATAAATAGATAGAAAGGAATATTTTTGGGAAAGGCCTCATCAACATCTTCAAGACCCCATGTCAAGAAAAATGTCTAACATGGTGGTAGCAGCTTAATAGTTTGGGAGTGTTTTACTTGGTGGCATTTTACTGTTAGTTAATATTAGCGGAATAATGAACAAGGAAGTCTTTCTCGATATTCGCCAAACCAATATGCCGGACTTTGTGGACAAAAGCGCATACCCGAGGAAGAAGTTGTTTGCCAGCAGGACAGAGATCCAAAGGATTCTGAAAATATTCGACACTGTCGGCTGCTTAAGCAAAATTTGTCGTAATGCAGTAGCCAGCATGAATCCCAGACCTCAACGCCATCGAAAATTGAGCGCTGTGGTCAAGAGAGGATTAGCATAGCACAAGCGTGCTCGAAGTAACATGGAAGAGCTTTGTGGGCGAGTAAAATTATAAAGGAGTAATATTCCAAGCGAAATCATAGAAAACTCAGTAGAGAGCATTCCCAGACGTATGAAAATCGTCATTAAAAAGAACAGAGTCTCCACAATCCTCTTGATATCAACCTCCTTAAATCTCAAAACAGAAAAATTCAAAACTGAGTGAATAGAAGTTACCTTGGTTTTTTGCTGTCAATCGCTTGTTTCCTTTTTAAGTTTAGTTTTTCTGTATACTAGGCTTTATTCATTAGATAATAAGGACCAATTGCTGAAAATTTCAAAGCAATCCGCTTACTATTAAAAAAAGTTACATATGTTATTGTAAGTAATAAAAAGTCGTACATGCACTCGGTTTTGATCGCCAATGTACATACCATATATGTCCACGTATTTTTTTAAACAAACCTTCTTGCAGAGAACTTTTTTCATTTGCACAAGCCGAAAAATAAATATTTGCTTACTAAACAAATCAAAAAGTTTTATTGCTCCCTTTATTTCAAACGTTTTTTCTTTTGTTTTAATAAGTTATAAAAAATAAATTGAGCGAAAAACAAAAGCAAAGCACGAATTTCGATGTGAAGCAAAACTCTCTGGGAAGACAATACCTGTAATAATTGTACCATGGTTGTAATCTAAAATTTGTGCTCAATAAATTTTTATCATGAGTGATAATCAATCTATGGATTTAATAAAAAAACATATTTTTAGTCGGTAAAACAATAAATAAAATTATGTTCAAAAAGTTACCGACAAAATAAGAAGTGCTGGAGTTTTTATTTCATCAGTTAAGAAATCTCAATAAATCAATAAATGGCAGCTGCTCAACATTTTTTTACCTTCTTTTTTAACTGCCAGCTAAAACCGAGAGAACCGACAAATTCGATATAATGCAAAAAATATACGCTTCAATTGCTTCACTAAAGTCAATATAATGCGACGTATACAAGGCCCAACTGTTCGAGTGTAAAAGTAAACTGGATGAATGCTCAGTACAGACGTTTTAACGTGATGTTAAATTCACTGAGTAACTTTATTAAGCTAAGTGTACACGGCAGAGAAAAAACGCGAGACTTAGACGAAAATCTTGCTAGAGACGTGTAAACACTCAATAGAGCTCTAAGAGACTCACCTGCATAGTCTGCGTGTACCAGGGGAAGCCAATTCGTGGGGAATTCCCCGATTTACAGGGTATTTCAGTTTGCGTGGGGAATCAGGGAATGTACCGTTTTTTGTGGGAATTTCAGTTTTAGTGGGGAATAGTTAGGGGCATGAACTGTTTTTTTTATGAGGAATTAGGTATTAACTATTTTTTTCTTTTTTGCTTCACTTATTTCCTAATAAGTAAAAAAGTTTCATACGAAATGCAACTGCAACTAAAGTACTGATTATGCAACCCTGAAAATTATGCAAACTATCGTTGATTTGTTAGAATTTGCTTTATCGCATTTGCTTTCATATAAGTAGGGCTCGGAAGCTCATGAACTAAAAAATCGAAAATATGCGCATATAATATGCACACCAAATTAAAAAATATGCGCTATAAACAAGTAAAATATGCAATTAAAGACATTTTCCCAATATTTTATTGCCGGTAGGAAACTAATTAACACATTTATTTTAATAAGAAAATATCGAAAACAATTCACTTGAAGAAACAATACAAATTTATGTCTAAAACTAGGTTATAATCAAGCAGACAGTTACAAACTTGTGTAAATAGAAACATTGACACTTTAATAATGGTTCCCATTAATGTTTAGTTGGTTTAAGTGGATTGTCACCCAGGTGACAAGCAATTATCAAGTTTGCCATTTTAAATCCACAACTCGTTAAACCTACAGACATTTGGCGGCTTTAATGAATTTCAGTACGTCATACATAGAGAGCCAATAGCACTCTAAAACATTCTGCTTGGCCTTCAAGTGATACATTTCAGTAATTTTTGCGTGGGACACATTCAGTGCTGAGCTGCACCTTTCCAGTTCGTCAGCTCTCTCCTAAGTCCTTCATTAGTTGAGATTTAACAGAGGCCTCAATGACCGCTTGGCTATCCGAGAAGATATTCAGATGAATATATGAAAAAATATAAGGTTTTTTTTGTGAAGAGATTTCGCACAAAATTTATATGTTTGTAAATCAAAAAACCAAAAATATTGAAAAACCATATGCATTTATTATAAAATATACTAAAATATGCGCAATAAATATGCAAAAACAGGTATTTTTGCAAAATATGCCAAAATATCCACTAACGATTAAATGCCATTTTAAAGGAAATTTCATGATTCGTAAAGCTAACTTAACCATTTCCATTTGAAGATGACCAGTAAAAACATGCATTCCGAGCCCTAGTTAAAACATTAGGGGTATTCACCAAATTGAGCAAGTGGCCTGGCACTCTGGTAACAGTTGTTGCTTGAGCTAATCTGCTTTTTCCAGAGTGCCAGGCCCCTTGCTTAACTTGGTGAATATATAGTTTTAGCTGGATCTGCTCGAATTCCTTTCAAGGAAGTTTTTCATAGAAAAGATTGTTTGATAAAAGTAGACATGGTAAAGAAGGGAGAGGTTGTCACCCACTATCAAAAATTTATACACATAAAAATACATATTATTTTTAGGTACATTTATCTACTTTTAGGTAAAATTTTTTGAATTTGAAAATTTAATTTTCATCCCTAGTGCGAAAAAATATTTTATGACGCCAGCGAACCTTTATTTTCTACATTGTGGCTCTAATATACAAACAAATAACCACGTGTTGATTTTTTTTAATATTCGTAACGTTTCTCGAGCTTTTCGCTATTTTTCTATAAAAATACCGTCCAAGCTTTAACGAATAACTTATAAATCACAGTTTCAAACTTTGTACAAAATTTAACAAATTGAAATAAAAATTTCAAACTTTTATTCGGAGTCTTAAGATAATTTTTGGGTGTGTAGATTTATAACCCATACAATTTTAGTCTGATGAAGTGCAAGTTTAAAAAAAAAGATCCCGTTGATTTTTGAAAATTTGTTTTTGGTGACGGGTTTTTGCACTTTTTTCCATATAAGCATGCACTTCCTATGAAATAAAATGCGGGATACCGTTAGCAACAAAATTTAAAAAAAAGAACGATGCCAGTTTTTGTAATTTGCACTTGTTATTTAAAAAAACCAGGGACCGCAAATAACGATTACCTTTGAAATTTCAACTCAAAAAATCACGCTGAAAGAGAAAAGCTTCGTGCATAAGGAGTAAACAAATATGTTTCTTATTACTCGGAATACCTTCAGCGGCACTGATTTTTATTTATTAGTTTTCTTCACCTTCATCTTCTTCTTCAACTCCATCTTCATCTTCATCTTCATCATTACCATTCTCCTTGTCTTTTTATTTATCTTTAACTTTGTCCTTGGCTTGATCCTTCCAAACGAGCGAGCTCTGCTTGTTTGCTCGCGCTCCTATTAAATGAGCGAGGCTGTTGGGTGTTGCCTCGCTCGCAGTGCGAGGCGAGTAGCTGTCTGCATACTCACTCTGCTAGGAAAGACGAGTGAGCGACGAGCGAGCGCTCCGAGTGTACTATACAACACATGCATTTTTGTGCATAAAAATGTGGGAATGTATGTCAATAGATTATGTACGAAAGTATGTTAATAATTGTATGTACATATGCATATATATATGTGAAGTATTATATTAGGGCAGCATTTAAAACAACAAATAAAATTGATTACATACATAAGCATAGATTATGGAATGAATTATTTTTATACACGAGCGCACTTGTGCACAAGGGAATATTAATTTTGTTCACATAACAGTTGTTTGTAACATCCAAAACGAATCGAGATAGATATAGACAAATGTATACATAAATGATCAGGATGAAAAAAGAAATCGATTAAGCCATGTCTGTCTGTCCGTCCGTCTGTCCGTCTGTCCGTCCGTCCGTGTACACGATAACTCGAGCAAAAATTGAGATATCTCAACGAAATTTGGTATGTAGGTTTCCCTTAATCCAAGGTAGGTAGGAAAATGGGCGAAATCGGACTGTAACCACGCCCACTTCCCATATAACGGTAATTTCCAGAAATACGAAAACTGCGATATTTTAGTAACTACTGAAGATAATTCACTCAAAATTGATATTTACAATAACTTTTTGACGAAAAATTAGAATATTATACATTTTTGGAAAATGGGCGTAGCCACGCCAACTTATGGTTACATGTGTATATCTTAGGAACCGCTGCACCAATTTCTTCCAAACTTGGCACAGTTGTTGGCCTTCGCACAGCATACCGAATGGCCGAAAATTTTTAAAATCGGAAAATAACCACGCCCACATCCCATATAACGGTAATTTAGAGAAATACAAAATCTTCGATAAATCAGTAAATATTAAAGCTAATTTATTCAAAATTGATGCTTGCAACAAGTCTTTACCAAGAAATACGTTTATGGTAAAATTTTGGAAAAGAGCGGGGCACCGCCCACTTATAATCACATATATGTATATCGGTAACCGTTCTACCAATTTGTACCAAACTCGGTGTGGTTATTGTGCTTGCTACATGAAAGCAAAGCGTTGAAAATTATTGAAATCCGATTAAAATTACGGCCGCTTTTCATATAACGGTAAATTTCAGAAATGCTTGAAACTTCAATATTTCGAAATTGAAGGACGCCAATTTACTCAAAATTGATACACCCCGGCTTACCCACTAGCGGTAGGTTTCGGAAAGGTGAAGAAACATATATTTAATACTTGCGCCGGGTATTTAATGTTCGGCTCCGCCCGAACTTAGACTTTCTTACTTGTTTAGAGTTATATTCATACATGTGTACACACATAGCATGCATATTTATATATGTTTGTATGTACGTATTTATGCACGATTGAGAGAATACAAAGGTTGCGCCGATCTCGGGCCGCTATTCCTCTCTTAACGAATTTGACAGAATCGTTGTTTGCATGACGTCACACTGGTGCAGCTTGTTTACGTTTTCCTTGCAAAATTTTTTCTTCTTCTTCCATTCTTGGTATTTATGTATATATGCATTTATATATGTATGTACAATGCAAGAATGATAGAATACATGACTGCGCCGATCAGAGAGGATTTTTGAGAATACCTTTTGTGTGACGTCACACTGGTGCAATTGCGAGAGAGAAATGCCAAAACGTGAGCAAGAATGGAAGAAGAAGAAAAAATGTTGCAAGGAAAACGTAAACAAGACCACGATTCTGTCAAATTCGTTAAGAGAGGAATAGCGGTCCGAGATCGGCGCAACCTTTGTATTCTCTCAATCGTGTGTACAATGTACATTGTACATATGCATGTATTTTGTCTTTACAGAGAAAAGTAAGTAACGAAGATATTATAATCGTTTGTGCCGCAGAAACAAAAAACAAGTAAGCACTTGCTAACACCCCCAAAATAGTTTTCTACTTGTAGCAGTTATGCTGTATACCTGAATGAAATATAGTCCGTGGTGAAAAAATTTATTTGTGGCCTGTTGTTCAAGGACATGTGTACATATGTATGCATGTATATATGGATATGAAGACATGGGAAAATTTGCGTAAACAAAGAATAGAGACCGGTTCGCATACAACTTTGGCGTTGCGTCGAATTTCAAAGCAGCCGTCCACATATCCAAAATTTGGCAACGCTAAGGCCAACACAAAGCAGAAAGATCGCTGCGTCGGTCGCCAGCTGTTGCAAATAAATAAAAGTAAATGAAATGTTTTTTCCTTTTAATCAAATGAAGGCAAGAAATATATTTTTCATGCTATTATTGATATGAAATATTAATTTATTTCTCGTTAATATGTTAATTTTGTGGCCAAAGTAGTCTCTGCCAAGCTTCATTGTAGAACGCATACTTTTAACGTGCGTTCTGTCAAACCAACGCCAACTACAAAGTCAACGCGAAAGTTCTATGTGGACCAGCCTTAATTATCAAATAGTAGTTTGTATTATCCTACATACATATATATGTATGGGGCTAAACCAGGAATATTCATTTGAAAATGCTGATGTCCTACTCATTTATGAAATGAAAGACAAAATAATGATTTTTATAAATATTATGTTCTCATTTATACATATGTAACATAGTTACTTAGTCAAATTACTTAGTAATTACTTGTATGTAAGAATACAACAACAAATTATTTATCAGAAGTATTGCCCCTTGCATATTGAAAAAAAGTAATAAAAGCTCTCAAAAAAGCAAAATCGCTACAGCGAAAAGTGTTTGAAAAACCGCATAAATTCAAATCCGCATAAAAAAGAACCGCATAAAAAGAGACCTAAGTGTATAAGTTGAAATTTTATAAGAAATTATTGAACATTAAAAACATTATACCTACATAGATATGTATGCACATATGTGCCTACCTAGTAGATAAAACTGGTCCAAATAGCACGAATCTATTCTTCTGTGCATGAGAATATATACAAACATATGTGTATATACATATGTATGTATATACATATCTGCATGCGTGCATACAATCCTTTACTCGAAATTCTTAGTTGCTGCAATTTTTATCCCATACATTTTTGCCGACCAAACAACGCGTTTGCCTGTCTAATCTGCTTGCCTCATTTGCCTCGCTCGTTTATTCGCCTCGTCGTCTGCTGCTGCAAATGAGTGCCTCGCTCGCAACGACGCCCTCGCGAGGGCAGAGCTAATGAGGCCCTCGTTTGCTTGCCACTCTACTCTTGCGCTGCCCTCGTTTGCTTACTCGCTCGCTGGCTGCTCAGCGCGTGCGCTCGTACTTAAAAAGTTAAGTTCAAAACATTTTATAAGTTATATGAATTAGTAAAATATGGGTATCAATGTAAGGGGGTTTGAAAATGTTTAATTCCTGAACTATATTTAGCGGGGTTGTTTGAAAATTAAAATTCCGCTTAATTCATCAATTAATTAAAGTATGTATCGTAATGTCCGGTGAAGGAGAGTTAACACTGATTAAGTTTGAAGGTACTTTTGAAGAGGTCTGCCACCTGTTTGAAAGCTCTAACTCAATTAACTAATTAAAAAAGTATATGACCATTTCCAATATTTCATGAGAGTTGCCACGTGTTGTAAAAGTTAAATTCAAACTATTCAGTAAGTTGGATGAATTATTAAAAGGAGGGTATAAATTTAAATGGGTTTGAAAGGGATTTATTCCTCACCTTTATTTAGGAGTTGCCATTTGTTCGAACAATCAAATTCGAATTAGTTCTTCAGTTAATTGAAATATATGTGTATCACAATGTCAGACGAAAATGATTTAAGAAAATTTTAGTTTGAGAATACTTTTGAAAAGGAATTTCAACAATGAGATGTCAAATTAGAAGCCTTATGGCCTTATTCATAAAAAATAAAGTAGGTTTAAAGAGCTTCATAAATTGATGTTTTCATACATTTTTAAATTTATAAACCTTTTATAAAGCTACTTTATTTTTTATGAATAAGGCCGTTAGCCTGTACATGTATGATAAAGTTTTATTTTTTTAATTAAGAACCCTTTTTCATTGGTATAGGGTGATTTGAAATTCGATCAAAATAAAAATATGCACTATGCGAGACTGCTCTTCATTGAGAAACGGCTGCACGGTTTTGATAAAATATGGCACTCGGCTCTCTTATAACTCTGACTAACATTTGGAATATTTTTTAAGTTTTAGAAATGATTGAATTGTTTGAATTTTACTTCTTAAACCTTGTTCCTACAATTCAAGTAGAATTTGAATTTTTAAACTTGTTGAAACCCTGCTATACATACATATGTTGCTTAGAAATAAAGGGTCAGAAAATTACGTGAAATACCTCAAACAAATATATATGTGCGACTATAAAAACAGGTGGCAGCCCTCTTCCAAATATTTTCCCACTAAAACCCCATTTAATCCGTTTCGTCTGATGGATGTCAGTATATTGAGGTAAGAGTGCGCAATGAGGCCTCTTGCCATCCCCATTCTTTAACCCATTCCGTGGATTTGTCGAATTTAATCGACATTTCATATGCGATTGATTAACTGCCCTTTCATCTTTTTCATTTTGTATTTAACCTATTTTCTTTGAAAAGCCTTCTATTTAGTAGCATTCTAGAAATTAATTGTAACAAAATTAGTTTTTATAGTTTTTTTTTCAAGTTTTAGTGTTGTGACTATCCCACACGTAAAAACTCGTAGTTCTAACCCAGCAAACATTTGGAGTCATAAATGAGTCTTTAGGGAGTCCCATTTCTTAGCCTTTACGCTCATAATGAGCTCATTTAAGAGTGCGCAATGAGGGTGTTTCCTTTCCTACGAAGGTCGACTTATATGAGCTTAAATTCATACATCAAATGAGCCTCAATATGAGTCATATTCCAATTACCAAATTCCCTTAATTAAAGAAGAATTTGATCTTTCAAGCAGGTGGCAACCCACTTACATGGGGTTTGGAACTAAACCCTTATCAAAAACCTTTCTATTAATACCCATATTGTAGTAATTCGTTTAAAATAATTGAATTTAATTTTTAAACGGGTGGCAACGCTTGTAAAATACTTCAGTATAATTCTAAATGTTCAATCTGAAGGTTTCTTACCAATCTTTCATTTGACATCCATATATTACTTTTTCAGAGAGCTTGCCAATAATTAATTTAAATTTGGATTTTCAAGCCGGTGACAACCCTCTCCAAAATATTTTACAAACTAAAACTTTTTTAAGCCTCTTGCCATCCCCATTCTTTAACACTTTCCGTGGATTTGTCGAATTTAATCGACATTTCATATGCTGCTGATTAACTGCCCTTTCATCTTTTTCATTTTGTATTTAACCTATTTTCTTTGAAAAGCCTTCTATTTATTAGCATTCTAGAAATTAATTGTAACAAAATTAGCTTTTATAGTTTTTTTTTTTCAAGTATTAGTGTTGTGACTATCCCACACGTAAAAACTCGTAGTTCTAACCCAGCAAACATTTGGAGTCATAAATGAGTCTTTAGGGATTCCCATTTCTGAGCCTTTATGCTCATAATGAGCTCATTTAAGATTGCGCAATGAGGGTGTTTCCTTTCCTACGAAGGTCGACTTATATGAGCTTAAATTCATACATTAAATGAGCCTCAATATGAGTCATATTGGACACTTATTGGCGTCATATACGGCTCAATTGAGATTCTTTTTTATGCTCTTAAATGACTATTATTGGCCTCATAAATGCCTACATTCGGAGTCTTATTTTATGCTGTTCTGTGAGTATTATTATTATTGGCCTTATTCTTCGACTCTTGTTGAACTTAATTTAGCGCCATGTTTTCAAGGGCATTCATTTTAAATACTATTGAATATATACATACCTCTGCGCATACATATATGAGACATTCATTTTCATATCGGACACCAAATTTGGTGTCACACTTTCGATTGGCTTAAAGTTTTTTTATGGGTTCTATACATACTAAATAACCTAAAACGTGTTCGAGGATTTTTTTCTTCGGATATATGATCTGTCAAAGCTTGCACATTTTCGTGATTCTGACTAATCATGTACTACTTCAAATCGCTATATCTCGGGTTCTGCGCATGAAACTTCATCTTAACGTCGTTTTAAAGCCAAAGAAACGGGATCAACATTTCTATATATAAGGTGGTCAAGATTTCCCTAAAGCTAACTTAGCTATTAACAGTTGAACTTTTTGAAAATGATTTGCATAGTGAAGACCAGTAAATTACGGTTTTTAAATTATACCATCGTATTCCTTATTTAATTCTCTATTAAAAATGTGGTTCTAAAAAATGGGCGTTTTTAAAGAGCTATTTTTAAAATTCTCTATTAAAAATGTGGTTCAAAAAAATGGGCGTTTTTAAAGAGCTATTTTTAAAATATTTTTTTTTTTATGACAAGATTCTGTGAGAGTCAGCAATTTTTTGTAATTTTTTTTTCGAAAAATTATGATGAGATATTTTAGACAGGTGTTAAAAATTGGGTTTTTGCAAAAATTTAAATTTTATTCCGGATTCCGATAGGATACTTGTCGAGAAATAATATTTGTACGGCAGGGTTTTTATTTAAGGTGGCCAATTCCTAAAAATAGACGTGGCAATTGTAGGACTAAAGTTAGCGAAACACGGATTTTATTGCGGATTTCGGAAGAATATCCCTTCGTTAACAGAACTTGTTCCACAACTTTTTCAACCAAAGAATATTCTTGAAATGGGCGCGGCAATATTAAAGCCAAAGTTCAAAAATTTAGACTTTATTGTGTATTTTGCCAGAATATCTCTACGGATTGAAAAAGTTGTGAAACAAATATTGTTAACAAAGCCATATTCTGCCGAAATCTGCAATAAAATCTGCATTTTGCAAATATTTTTTCTGGATAGGTATTCTATCGGTATCCGCAATAAAATTTTACTGTTTGCAAAAACCCGATGTTTAACATCTTACTAAATATATCTCAACATAAGGTTTGGAAAACAAATTAACAAAAAAATGGTTGATTCTCACAAAACAAACCATCTCGTCATAAAGAAAAATATTTTAAAAATAGTTCTTCAAAAACGCCCATGTTTTTAACCACGTTTTTTTATTGAAAATTAAACAAGGATTACGATGGCATAATTTTAAATCCCTTGTTTACTGGTCTTCACTATGCAAATCAACTTCAAAAAGTTCAACTGTTAATAGCTAAGTTAGCTTTAGGACAATCTTGACCATCTCATATATAGAAATATTAAGCCCGTTTCCTTAGCTTTAAAGCGACGTCAAGATGTGGACTCTGGGATGAGCAGACCCCGAGATATGACGATTTGAAGAAGTACATGATTAGTCGGAATAACGAAAAAATGCAACATTTGACAGATTATATCTCCGAAGAAAAAAAATATAAAAAAATTCCTCGAACACGTGTTAGCTTATTTCATGTATAAAACCCATAAAACCAATTGGAAGCGAATCGGAGACCTGACATAATTTTTTTTACGAAAACAGGCCGAATTAAAAAAGAATGACTCATATATGTATATTGAAACATTAATTTAATAGCAGCTGCTGCAGCTAAATTTTGTTTAGGATCAACATGTTTGCGGGAAAAACTCAGAATATATAAATGTGATAACCAAAATAACTTAGTTTTAATTGTTTATTCGCGGTTATAACAATTTTTATAAATGTTAGGTGCCCTGTCAAATATATCTTTCAAGCTATAACTTTTTAATGATAAGCTTTCCACAAACAAACATATTTTTTTCATGTTCAGGGGGTTGACTTTTCTTGATATACAAACTTTTAGATTTTTAGATTACCGTACATTTTTTTCGACACTGAAAGGGTTAATATAATTTTCAAATAAATAATTCCCTTAATTCAAGTCGAATTTGATTTTTTAAACAGGTGGCATCCCTCCGCCATGAGTATGGAATTGATTTTATATATCTATACATTAGCGCACACAAGGGGTGGGATTTAGGCTTCAAACCCCCCAAAGCTCATAACCTCAATTACAAACTGTATCTTAATGCTTAGAATCCAGATCTCAAGAAAAATCCCAAGATAAGTATTTTATTATTTCTGTTGCTTAAAAAAACAAATTTTCTTGAAGAAATAAATATACAAACGATCATTTTTTTCTTAAGAGCTGCAAACTGATTTCAGAAATTTTGATAGAAGAAAATATCTTTTCCCTTTCTTGTGTGTCATTTTATATGAATTTTTTGTTTTTCTTGAGAGCTCTTAAAATTTTAACTGCGAATGAAACCATTGTTCTAAAAGTATGCAATGCATACTCACTGTTGTTTTTTTACAATTTACAGCCTAAAAGAGAAGATTTAGTTTGCCAACATCGATTTCGTTCTACAAAAATGAGCTACATAATAAAAATACAAGCTCAGTTAATTTTTTCGGTATTCGAAATATTAAAAAGATGGGGCAATTGTGAAAAATAACCATCTATACCGAAAACCAAATACCAGAAATCGAGGGAAGTTAACATAAAAGTGTAAAAATTTCATGGAATTAATTAATTAATTTATATTGAAATTCTTTTATAACTCAATTTTATTGTGGCTTATTAACATTTTTATTTTAATACTTTTATTGTAACCCGATTTTGTTTTTATTAGGGAAAATTGAAAAAGCAACTAAGTATAAGCGGTAGAAGTTATAGCAGCTATTTCGGAGATCACCACATATCCTCATCAGACTTCTTTTTTCTAGACTTCAGCAGGGATCGAACCCGCATCATCGATGCGCAAAGTCAGAAGCGCTAACCACTGAGCTATGCAAACCCCGTAAGCTCTTTTTGCTAATTCATTCCCTTATTCAACCTACTGTCATCAAGTGCTGCTGATTTGCCGCTATTTAAACTTGACAGTGTGGCTGTTATTGTAAATTCTATACATTAATTTTGCTTTTGCTTTATTGTATGTACAGTTTCAGGCAGGCTCATCCTAAACTATGTATTTATCAATTTTCTTGTGGCTTATTAGCATTTTTTGTAAAATTTTTTATTACTTTTGAAAGTTGAGCGCATCTTGTGTTTATAGAACTTTTTATTAAACAAGTAATTTTTAAGCAAAAAACACAACTGACTTCAATTCTCATATACAAATTTATGAGTACCGTTAATTTTTTCATGATCCAATGATCGGATCTAACCAAATTACGGGACGACCCTTAATGTCCTTCTTTCCGAGAAAAAAAATATTTAAATAGGTTCACGCGCTCCAAAGATATTCGGTGGCATACATAAAAGAAGAAAAAATACTCCGAAGAATTGACACCCTCCCCTGTTTTGAAGTCAGTTAAAAATGTGTGAGTTCTTTGTTAATTTTATGTAAATAAAATGCAATTTATGTACCTAGAGTACATAAAACTTGCATAAATGTAAAACTGTATTATCTGAAGCGGTATTTTCTGATAATATACATTTAGAAGTACAAAACTCTTTTTTAGCCCTTTTTGGGAGAATATACTTATTTTTAAATGTTTGAAGAAGGCAACATAAATACTTAAAACAAAAATTGTATACAAATTAAAACATACATAAATTTTTAGCTCCTAGATAAATACTTTGTACGATAGGATTACTTTCTGAAAATCGAAGGGGTCACTTCACGAAATTTTACATATTTATACATTTACATTATATTTATATATTTTTCAGAATTCCAAAACCAATTATATTGTGTCAATTGTTTAAATACGCCCCAAGATGTACCCTTAGTTGCCCTCAAATTGCTCGGAAATCGACGAAAGTATGTGCTTAACTTTTTTTATGAAATAAAACCAGCGGGCGTTATTGCCCTATCGAAAGGGAAATAACGCCCGCCGGCAAAAGGCGTAAAGACCGCGGGCTTGATTTCGTTTTTGAAAGGGCCATAACGCCCGCGGGCTCATTTCCAAAATAGGGAAACAAAGCCCGCGTTATTTCACTGCACCTACAGTTACTTTGGTTCTGGCTTTGCATTATTTTGAAGTAATTTGTGATATTATAAGCAATGTAGTTTTGTGGCACAATCCGTAGAACTTAATGATTGATGATGATGTGTTGTATGAAACATTCAGGTTTCGATTTTTTTTTATCAGAAAAGATCAAATTTCTTTTGACTGTGAAGTTACTTTGAAAAATGTTTTACACATATCCTACAATACGCTGCATGATATTTTTTCCATTTTGTATATATGTAAATAACCAGAAGATAATTTACCCGGGCTATCTTAAGTGAGCCTTTCTAAAATACTCACTCAATAAAGGCTAAAAATTCCTTCCTTACATGCCTCCTGGAACGGGTTTATTTATTTAAAATTAACGCGAATTACCAATGAAATTCGATAAGCACTTTAACCCTCTTATTCTAGAACCCGAATTTTCGTAATTCGCAATTCGTAGCTACGCTAGGAAAAACGAAAAATCCACATGCTGCAACCCTTGCGGAAACATTTGCAGCATTGCCAGCTATCAGTTGTTTTTCGAAGATAAATAAATGAAGGAAAACAAAGTGGAAAGGAATTAAAAAAACACTCATCATGTGCTTGTTTATTGTAAAATTGGCTAATTTTACATATTTTGAGGAAAATTATGGATTCTGATGAATTCGCAATTATAGCAGCAGAGTAAGAGGGCGCTATGGCAATGGATTCACAAAGGTATGCGGAGCTGTCGGGCATAGTAACTATGGGCGCATCTATGTCAGCTTCTGGTTGAATTGTTGAACCACAAGCCAGAACTCCTCCTATGCCTGAAGCTCTGGTTCTCAATCCAGTTTATGCATTAACAGCTTCTTCCAAGGCATTGAAAACATGCACTTTGTTAGGTCCACCACCTGTTGCGCTTGCTTCTGCCTTCTGCCGCGCTTAGGGATTATAACCCTTACTAAGTAGACTTCTCCTTTCTCTTCTCCGGAGAAGAGGGGCTTCCGCATGTCAAAGGTATACAAAGGTATTCTTGTGCATATCACTCCTTCTACGCCATCCACAGTATTTTTGCGCAGAACCCACGTCGAAATTTGCAAAAAAGTGCATAGTGCAAACTGAGTTTATTAATAAGCTAGTGGTAGGAAATTTGAAACATTTATCTTAAAAATGTGAATCCTTCGATTACACGTGTATGTTAAAGTTTTTGGATTCGGGTTATGCGTTTGGACACAACAACTGAAAATCATTGTACAAATAACTGAACCGGACCCAAGTTTATCGATAAGGGGCAACAAAGATTATTTTTTGCTCGTTTATATAAAGCAGTGGATAAAAAAAAAACGTATATGCGAAAAGCAAATTTATCTGTTTAATTGAACACCACTAATATTTCCTGCAAACACACATCTCTTTACATTTTTTATCTCGCCTCCGACACAGAATTGTTTTCGTACAAAATTACGCAAAATAGCTAACTCGTTCGTTTTTAGGCATGCCATTGTTACGAATTTCGAAAGTTCGAAGATACGATTCGGATTGCAGCATCCTATTTCTACGATTTGTAGCAAAATCCGAATACGAAAGAGTTGCAGAATAGGGGTGTAAGTCTCAATAAAACATATTTGATTGAACCTAAAATAAATTCCTTAAAGAAGTATGATTTTTATGTATAAAAGAACAACTTTAAAAGAACTTCTCCAAAAGGCCTTCTGAAGTACGTCCTACAAAAGCCCTTCTGGATCTCTTTTCGTGGCGAAAACAGAAGCTCTCCAATTTGTGCGACTCCATCCAAAAAAAAGAAAGGAGAAAGGAATGACCTCCTGAAAGGTATTTTGGAAAGGTCTACTGGGTAGTATGTATGACCCCTCAACTTGCACTTTTTTGGCATTTGGCTGGAAAAAAAAAGATTTTAACCAAATAAACTAAACCAGATATTGTTCAACATGTTAGAAAAACCGTTTCGTTATCGATTTTCGATTACTAATAACCGAAAGATTTACCTTTTTTTCATAGCAATCATATATGTAATACTTCTATATTGCTAGTACAATATGACCACAATGAGTTTTCAATTCGAAATCAAAGAAAGACAGCATATGAAAATTTTTGTGATTGTAGAAGTATACGTGTATATTTGTAAACTACTACATAGAATGAAGTGCCATATCATAACAGGGGCGGTTCAGGGAATTAAAAAAACAAACACAAATTTGAGGGTCTCATGTTTACTTCAAGCTGCAATGTATATCGAGCCCTGGACGCGCAAATAAAGTAAGCGAACTTTTTTCAAAATTTAATTTTCATTCATAAATGCTCTTAGATCACCTGCATCAAAAAGTAATTAAACAAGTAAGAAAGTCTAAGTTCGGGCGGAGCCGAACATTAAATACCTGGCGCAAGTATTAAATATATGTTTTATGAAAGCTACCGCTATATGATAAGCCGGGGTGTATAAATATTAAGTAAATTAGCGTCCTTCAATTTCGAAATATTGAAATTTCAAGCATTTTTGAAATTTACCGTTATATGAAAAGCGGCCGAAATTTTAGTCCGATTTCAATAATTTTCAACGTTTTGCTTTTATGTGGCATACCGTTTGCTACAAATTGCTAGAACGGTTAGCGAGATACATATATCTGATCATAAGTAGGCGGTGGCTCGCCCATTTTCCAAAATTTTATCATAAACGTAAACGTCTTGGTAAAGAATTGTTGCAACCATCAATGTCGAAAAAATTAGCTTTAATATTTAATGATTTATCGAGGATTTCGTATTTCTCTAAATTACCGTTATATGGGATGTGGGCGTGGTTATTGTCCGATTTTAAAAATTTTCGGCCGTTTGGTATGCTGTGCCAGGGCCAACAACTGTGCCAAGTTTGGAAGAAATTGGTCCAGCGGTTACCAAGATATATACATGTAACCATAAGTGGGCGTGGCTACGCCCATTTTCCAAACGATTTTAATATTCTCATTTTTCATCTCACAATCATTGTAAATATCAATTTTGAGTGAATTATCTTCAGCAGTTACTAAAATATCGCAGTTTTCGTATTTCTGAAAATTACCGTTATATGGGAGGTAGGCGTGGTTATTGTCCGATTTCGCCCATTTTCAATACCGTCCGTACTATGCTCAAAAGAAGTGCACGTACCAAGTTTCGTTAAGATATCTCAATTTTTACTCGAGTTATCGTGTGCACAGACGGACGGACGGACGGACAGACAGTCACCGCTTTATCGATTTCTCTTTTCATTTGATCATTTATGTATACATTTGTCTATATCTATCTCGATTCGATTTGCCTGTTACAAACAACCGTTATGTGAACAAAGTTATAATACCCTTGTGCACAAGTGCGCTCGGGTATAAAAATAAAATATATACATTACTTTAGCGGTTAGGGCTCGATATGTCGACTTTCTCCGATGCCCTTCGTTATTTGGAAATCCGAAAAATTCGAAGATAGAAGATCTTTTCCTAACCCAGACAAACCTTGTTTACACATAAAGCGGTGTAGTATTTTATATGTTGGCCGAATTCAATAAAGCACGCTATTCGATTCCATACTATGCTAATCGACGCCTATTGGAAATGCCAACTGATGCTAAGTCCTTCTCCAACTGGTCTTTTGATCCTCCGCCACCACTAACGGCCACAGCGTTTCTCATAGATTTACAAAAATTTTATTTTTTGTTAATTTTTCATACGAATTGCTTTTAACCATATATGTAATACTTCTATATTGGCAGTAAGCTAACTTCTCAATGTGTAAGCATTCCGAAATCAAAGCGAGACAGTCCCTGTGGGGAAAATCTCTAGTTCTGAACTGGGGCGCTTTTAGTACATTTAGACCCAGTACTGGTTCGCGATAAATCTCTTTTGCATGCAAGCAACTGGCGAATTTAACATGGCGATGTCCTAGGAAGTGTCAATTGCCCCCCGCTGCATCCCTTTTTCGATAGTTCCGAACTTGTCCGAAATTCTATAGTTCCGAACCAGTTCTAAAATTGACAGACGAAAGAAAAAAGTATTATGATTTTTCAACCTTTCAGTTCTGTCGTGTGCGATTTTACAAAGAAACTTTTTTTTCAATTTGAATTTAAATTTGTTTGAATGATTGTAAGAAATGTACGTTTACATACCTTGCTGTAGCTGACTTTGCAGAGGTGCTCGCTGTTATTGGTTAGATTCCAGACGGCCCCAAGATGTTAATATGTTAACACAAAGCTTTGTTTTGTATTACCAACCTATGAAATAGCATCTGCGAAGCACAGAATAGAAGCGTATTTGAACGAAAAAGTCGCCGAACACATATCTATGTAAAGTAAACAAGCCCCCCGCTGCATCCCTTATTCGATAGTTCTGAAATGGTTCTAAATTCGATAAATATGATCTAGTTCGTTCTGCATCCCTTTTTCTATAGTTCCGAACCAATTCTAAATTCGTCAATTTAGATATAGATTTGTAGTGAAAAAAACTGAAAAAATTAGTTTCTTAAAAGTACCACTTTTCGCCGATTTTGGACTGGTGGGGATCTAGTTCCTATCGGACTAGTTCCTTTTGGCGATAAAGACCTAGTACGGAACTAGAAATTTGATTCACTAGTCCGCGGTTTCCCTGCAGGGAGTCTAGTACCGTTTTTGTCAATGTATTGTGTACTTGAGTGCCGTTTTTGTATATGTGTTGTGTACATGTTTATTTATAAACGTATGTGTACCTTTTCTTTCGTACGTGTTTATTGATACATCTGTACTGTAGTGTTTTCGAACGGTACTAGCTCTTACTGCCAATATAGGAGTATTACATATATGCTTTTAACTAAGAATTTGTGAAGCCGCTCCTGAATTTTCAAAAGTAAAATTGTCATTTTGAGTACATTCTCTTATCGGATCTCTCTTTCTTTTTTCAATATTTCGGCACTCTGAATGTACTTTGTATGTACTAGCAATATAGAAGTATTACATATATGATAGCAATAATCTGTTAAAAATTAAATGGGTGTCTGCATCGACCTTCATTAAAAAAACACAACAATTTAGGTGTGGACAAGGACACTTGGACAATTTGTCTAAAACCAGAACAAATACTGGAAAACCAGGACATCTGGATGCCCTAAATTAAAAGCATGTTTTTTAAAGTTTCATGAAAATAATTTTTTTAATCATGGAAAAATAACACCAAAAATGCAATTTTTGAGTATAACCTTTGGTTTTGTGAGAGTGGAGAGCATAAAACAAAAACTTACCAATATTCCATCTCATTTAATGATTGGCACCACATTTTTTGCGAGCGGAGACGTTGTAGTTACAGTGATGCCAGATATTTTCTGCTAAATTACCCACGGAAATCGGGAAAAAATCCCTCAATTACCCACATCTTAAAAATTTATCCCACAAAATTCCCCAAACAATTCAAAACATGTATTTCAGTAGTAAAAAAGTAGCATTCATATATGTACTTACTTCGTTACATTAATATACATATACGTATAATATTCTTTCGAAATGCGAAGATCGGTAGATTACAGACTAAAAACCTTAAAGAGTTCTGGAAATTCTTAAAACTACCACTGTTACAATTTATTTGCATTGTCTAAGCAAATATGATTTTTGTTGACTTTAAAGCTGAATCACTTACATTTTTTTTTGATTCAAAAGCAACCGTTATTTTATATACATACATGTACTATTTAACTTTTCATCAGATAATTTGGGCTGCTTTTTACATTAAAACCCAATTACAATTGGAAAGATTCATTCTTAGTCAGCGCTCGAATTGGTTAAACTGAGAAAAATTTCCAAATTTTCCTTTTTTAATACTTATACATAGCTTTACTCCACATCACAACTTCAGAACGATTAATTTCGTAAGAGTGTCGACTGTTCTTGAATTCTGATCAATTATGGATCGATAATTGTGTAAAGTGAAAATCCCTTTTCTCCCTTTTAATAATTTTTTGTTGCAAAATATCCCTCAAATAGGGAAATTACCCACAATCTGGCATCACTGTGTAGTTATCGAATCTTTCCCATATTTTATATTAAAGCATTTCTTATAAAAGAAAGATTACAAACTAAATTTCATCGAAATCGGATGAAATTTAATGTTTCCGCCCACAGCAGCATAGGGCGTGCCAATTAGCACATCTTTATCATATTTCATAATTCCCTATTTCTAAGAAATTTGAGCACAAATCAAGTTTCCGTGAAATCGGTGCACATTAAATATTATTTCCACCTGCCTCCACATCCCTGTGCGCAGCTATTTTGCCATACCCAGAGATTGAAGCTCAATTGTAACTAAACACCGATGCTTCGGATATCGTCGTAGGAGCCGTGCTGCATCAATTGATTAACTACAAGCAGAGTTGCCATAAGTCAAAATTTAACTTGAAAATTAAGATTTTTCAGGCGGTGTTTTATTAAAAATCTTCCAAAAAGATTTTTTTAAAAACAAAATTTTACACTGAAAAAATCTTCGAAATGAACATTTTTGGGTATGATGTAAAATTTTTAAAGTTTAAGTTAAAATTGTTAAATTATTTATATTATATTTGCTCCATCATTGTAAGCAGCAAATGAACGAAGAAGAAAAATAAAATATGAAATCCCCTACAATATTATCTGCCTTCTTCTCTCGCACAGTAGTTAAAACATATACTCTAGTGCAGAGTGTAGAGTGGAGGAAACGAACAAACGGTCTTTTGTATCCCCTCTAGTTTAAATGACAACAATGGAAATTTTCAAGTAAACTGCCATTTAAGCTGATGAGTCTACGTGGATAAATGTATAACGAGAAA
>NW_023458563.1:19568415-19571469 GCF_013731165.1 Rhagoletis pomonella
GCAAGAATTGCTTTCAAGTACTTGAATCATGTAAATCAGGTGTAACATTCGCGAACGCGAACGATCTGGACTTGTTTTATGCTTCTCGTTCGGGAAAGAGAATCAATAGAGAATATTTGATACGTTCACGCTCGCGTTCGTGTACGAAGGCATCGTGCAGTTTCATAAGTAAAGTAACTCTTCTTCTTACCGTTTTTCCTGGCAGGCTGTAGGTGTGTTTTTGGTTAGTGGATCGGTGTTTTTGGTTAAATTTGTTAGTGTATTTTGAATAAATTGTTATAGAAATGGAAGAAATTGTAATAGAAATTAAAGAAATTGTAAAAGATAAGAGCAAATGCCAAAAAACAGGTGATCTCAGCTGTAGGCATTTTTTGGCAATCAGCTGATAGTGTTTTTACTTAGGTCGGTGTTATGCAGAAATTTTGTTTGGCAAACTGCGTGCAATTGTTGTTGCAGCAAACTCGGAGAGAGCGAGTTTGGCGACTCTCACAGCAAACTAATTTTGTTTGGTCAAACTTCAGCAAATTCGGTGTTGTCATATACAAAAATTTTAAATTTTGCGCGTTATGTACATCTGAAATTCTCATTTCGTGTTGGCAATAGCCATGAAAACCATAATGAACGTGCAACCCTGTGCCAAACTCGACATAACCACCTGCGAGCAAACTAAGCAGCCGCCATTTAATTTGGCAAACAAAAGTTTGTCTGCATAACACCGACCGAACCCTGGTCAGAAGTAATAAAACAAGGTTATTCCACTATTATTGCCGTTTCGCTAAACTCATTAGCATCCACGGGGGCTGTTTGTTTATTTTTCTGTTTCAACAATTAATACATAAATATTAAAATTGCAAATATTAACATTTGACAGAAATGATTAAAGCAACATACATGTATGACGTGCAAATGAGCAATTAAACTTTTTTAACACCGTACTTAAACATATATCTACTTTAACATATTTAATGAAAATTTTAATTCTACTTCGGTACCATCTGTTGTGGTAGTTTTGTTAACACTGATAATTATTTAAATTCGTTATAAACATAAAATGTATGCAGCAGCAATGTGATCGGTGTCTTCTTGTTGATTGTGTTTTCTGTTTTTTGCAGTATTTTTAGGCTCTCCAATGTATGCCTAGCCTCTTCCCTTTTTTCTTGTCTATTATTTTTGTGTTTGCAAAGTCAGCTGTGTGCCCACTAGTAGTTATGTGTTGTTATAATTTCTGTTTTAAGCTGTTCAATGGTCTTTTTATAGCCAATTACAGGCTAGTTATCCCTACAGATCTGTAGCATGTTGGTTTTACTGCGATATCGTAGACACATTACTGTTACTACGTTTATACGTAAGCTATTTGCAAATAAAAATAATTTGCAAATACCCAACTCACTGTATATTCGATGGTGAAAAATTATTTTTTAATATTCAGCCCTGTTCTGCAATCCGATTCGAATCGGAGTCGGATTTGTTTCCGATTGTTGGTGTTCTGCATTCCGACAATCGGAAATTATTTCCGATTCCGCCTTGTTCTACATTTCGATCCAATTCGAATCGGAATTCTATCGGAATTTTGATGTTCTGCATTCCGATTATCGGAAATTTTTTATCGGAAATGTTCCGATCAGCTAAAAGCCAGTGGAATAGAAAATAATCAAAACGAAAAACAAAAATATAACTGTTAACGGTCAAAGGAAAAATTTTATAGTCAGCAAACAGCAAAGAATGTAAGTAAAGAATATAAAAGTGGTAATTATTAAAATTAAAATTATTAAAATGCAGGGGAAAGCACAAGACGGCGGAACAAAGCAAAAATATGTTGGATTTCATGGAAGTAAATCCAGACATAGCCAAAGGCTTCTTCAAATGAGACAAAGTGGCTCTTGAGGAAAAGTGGCGCCAACTAACGGAGTCGTTGAATAGCCAAGGACCACCAATAAAAAACACAAATGAGTGGAAGAAAGTAAAATATTATTGTGATTATAAGGATTTCACTAATATTTAGATTTTTTGCAACTAGACCTGGACTGAGTGGAAAAGTGAAGTGAGGAAGAAATTGGCACACAACAGAAGAGAGGCCGTAGCTACCGGAGGCGGCCCATTTAAAAAGTACACATTTTCGGAGGCGTAGGAAACAGTAGCAAGAATTTCCGGACTGTAACCTGTTGTAGAAGGCATATCAATGTCCACTTCTTTTGGAACTGGGGAGGAGGCAGTATCCGCGCCCAATTTAAGCGATGATGACTTGCCTACCACATCTGCAAGAGCCCGTGAGGAGGAAACCAATCCGTCTCCGACCCCAAGGAGGCACAGAAATAATCCCTCACCACAGGTAAATTACAAAATAAAATATGAGTACTTACATATGTATATATGTGTATATGTTTATGTATGTATGTATATATTATACCTTTTGTATATCACTGTGGAACAAATTCAGGTTAGCAAAAGTTAGGTCGATTCTGAGAGTGAGGGGTGAAAATAGAGGCTAAATTAGAAAACCCGTATCGCAGCGTTTGTTTATGTTAGTTCGAATTTTTTTTTAATCGACCTTCGAACTTTGCAGTTAAATGCCGATTTTCAGCATATTGTTTATATGGTTTTTTGGCTACAACTCGTCGACTAATTGATATTTTTTCAATCTGTTAAAGCCAAATTATTGCTAGCGACCTGTGCAACAATTTAAATTAAAAAAAAAAATTGATTTAGAAAATTTTTGTAGTGCTTATGAAGCAAAATGTATTGTGCTTATGAATGCAAAAATCGTTGGACCATGTAGTCTATTTGTGGTATATTGGAGTACTTACAAAAGTGTTCCTCTGTCATGCTGTAGCGGACCAACTCGTGTCTCTGCACCAGCTAATTGTTTGTTACCCGATAACTGCTCGTGTTTCAACGAAATGTGATTGAAGTTGAGCATTTGAAAGCACATTTGCATGTCTGGCTGTAGGTGGACGTGTAGAGATACTCGCTGTTAGTTGTGAGTAGGGATGTGAAAATAACCTTTAGTTCGATACTTATACTTGGAAGTATTTTTCTGAAAAGGCATCGATACCA
>NW_023458563.1:19571569-19579886 GCF_013731165.1 Rhagoletis pomonella
TGCACAAGTGCGCTCGGGTATAAAAATAAAATATATACATTATTTTACCGGTTAGGGCTCGATATGTCAACTTTCTCCGATGCTCTTCGTTATTTGGAAATCTCAAAAATTTGGAAGATAGAAGATCTTTTCCTAACCAAGACAAAATTTATTTACACATATATAAAAATCACGGTGTCACGGTGTTAGTGGTCGAACTCCTCCTAAACGGCTTGACCGATCGTTATGAAATTTTTTGTGCATATATGGTAGGTATGAGAATCGGATGTAAAGTATATTTCATACCGTTAGGTGCAGGGGGCGTTGCACCTCCCATACAAATCGAATTTTTCACACTACATATCTCTGAAAGTTTTCATGGTAGAGTACTGAAACTAGGTATGGAGATATATGAAATCAACCACATGGTCATGAAGAAAAATTGGGGCTATTAGAAAAAGGGGCGTGGCACATCCCATACAAACTGAGTTTTTCATACTGCATAACTTTGGAAGTGTTCAGGGTAGAGTACTCGAACATGGTATGTAGATATATGAAAACAAGCGCATACTCATGGAGAAAAACTGCGGTTATTGGAAAAGGGGTGTGGCACCTCCCATACAAACCGAATTTTTCATACTGCACATCTCTGGAAGTTCTCGTTGTAGAGTACTGAATCTTGGTATAGAGATATATAAAATCAACCAAATGGTCATGAAGAATAATTGGGGCTATTGGAAAAAAGGGCGTGGCACCTCCCATGCAAACCGAATTTTTCACACTGCATACCTCTGGCAATCAGGTTGTTCTTTCCTAAAATATTGTCTAAATTTTTTTCTTTTAGAGTTTTTAGTATTTTTGTATGAAAAATCTAATATCTAAAAATATCGTGTCAATGTGTTTGTGGTCGAACTCCTCCTAAACGGCTTGACCGATTTGCATGAAATTTTTTGGTATATTCGGTAGGTATGATAATAGGTTGTAAAGTATGTTTTATACCGCTAAGTGAAGGACGCGTGGCACCTCCCATACAAACCAAATTTTCCACACTGCATATCTCGGGAAGTGTTCATGATAGACTACTGGAACTTGGTGTGGAGATATATAAAATCAATCACATAGTCATGAAGAAAAATTGGGGGCTATTGGAAAAAGGGGCATGGCACCTCCCACACAAACCGGATTTTTCATACTGCATATCTCTGGAAGTGTTCATGGTAGAGTACTCGAACATTGTATGGAGATATATGAAATCAATCAAATACTCATAGAGAAAATTGGGGCTATTTTATAAGGGGCCGTGGCGCCTTTCAAACGCACTGAAGCTATTACGTATCTTTGTATGCATATACACTTTTGCTAGGTTATTTAAGATGGCAACGAAAATATGCCTTCTGACAACCACCAAACCGTCATATTGGAAGATAAATGCGTCATTGAAAATCATGAACGTGAACTGTTGGTGAAAATGTTGGACCAAAATGTTTCGATACAAAATCGCCGGGTCTGCTAGTTAGATACATATAAATATAAAATAAACAAAGAAAAAAATAGTTAAAACTAGTCCAAATGTCGGTTAATTTAATCAGCTGAAAACCAGGGCATATAAGAAGGTGGTAACCCTATTCAAAAAAGTTAACCCTACTTTCCCATCTGTTGCTAGTTGCCCTGTCATCAACGCAAATGTTGAACGCAAAATTGAACAATGCAAACACTGCTTTCCTCATCCTGGCAGTGTTGCCAGGTCATTGAAGTGAAAAATCGTCAGTTTGGTTCTCAAAAATCGTCATTTGCTGGTAAAAACCGTCAACATATAAAAAAATTTTAATAAACAGAACCAGGAAGCTCTTTTCTTCAATTTACTCTAGCTTCCGTTTGCTACGCGTAAAAGATAAAGTTTAAAACTGTTCATACTTACAAGTTTTGCTAAAGAACTTATTCATAATTCCCTTCGCTCAATAAAATATGTACTAGTAGAAAACTTCATAACGCAAAAATTACGAATTTTAGTGGCAAAAACTACACAAATAATGATGAAACAAAGAAGAAAACTACTTATCGATAACTACTAGTTATTATTGCTGCCATATTATATAATTTCGATGCGGAAATTAGTATGTATTAGAAAAAATTGTAAACTTTCAACAAGTGTTGACACTGCAATTTTTAGTTGTCTGTGTAACTATCTTCCAAGTTGAGAACCAGTCAAACTTGCACATAAAGAAAAATCGTCATCGGGTCACAAAAAACGTCCAATCGTTAAGGCTCAAATTAAAGATCTTGAATAGTACTACAGCGTACTTGTTATTCGAGTGATATAAAATTGTGAGAAGGATGCGCAGCTGCATGCAAATAAAAACAAGTAAGAAAGTCTAAGTTCGGGCAGAGATACCCGACGCAAGTATTAAATATATGTTTCTCACCTTTCCGAAAGCTACCGCTACATGGTAAGCCGGGGTGTATAAATTTTGAGTAAATTAGCTTCCTTAAATTTCGAAATATTGAAGTTTCAAGTATTTCTGAAATTTATCGTTATATGAAAAGCAGCCGTAATTTTAGTCCGATTTGCTTTTATGTGGCAAGTACAATAACCATACCGAGTTTGGTACAAATTGGTAGAACGGTTACCGAGATAGGTATATGTGATCATAAGTGGGCGGTGCCACGCCCATTTTCCAAAATTTTATCATAAACGTATTTCTTGGTAAAGAATTGTTACAAGCATCAATTTTGAATAAATTAGCTTTAAGGCATCCACACACCTCTGCGATTCTGTCGGAACGAATCCGCACCGTTTTTGTTGCTACGGACTTCACTACTTCTATCGCAGTAAAAACTGTCAATTTATAGTCAAACGAAAAATATATTTCAACGAAAAAAAAATTATAAACTTCTCTACATCAAACATCTTTTGTTTTTTTACGTTCATTTTTGTTTTAATCTTGTAAAATCCGTCTATTGGCATTTTTCGTTCTCAAAACGCGGCAGTCTGCGATTTCGGCACGACTAAAAGATGAACGCTGAATATTCGTGTGTGGCTGTTACTTTAAAATTGTTCTGCATTGATGTAATTTTCGTCGGTACGGATTCGCATTTAGCGAAGATTTCGTATTTCTCTAAATTAACGTTATATGGGGTGTGAGCGTGGTTATCGTCCGATTTTAAAAATTTTCGGCCATTTCGTATCTTATACCAAGGACAACAACTGTGCCAAGTTTCGCAGAAATTGGTGTAGCGGTTACGAAGCTATACGCATGTAAGAATAAGTGGGCGTAGCTATGCCCTTTTTCCAAAAATTTATAACATTCTTATTTTTCGTCTAAAAATTACTGTAAATATCAATTTTGAGTGAATAAACTTCAGTAGTTACTAAAATATCGCAGTTTTCGTATTTCTGAAAATTACCTTTATATGGGAGGTAGGCGTGTTTATTGTCCGATTTTGCCCATTTTCAATACCATCCGTCCTCCGCCCGAAACAAGTGCACGTATCCAGGTTCGTTAAGATATCTCAATTTTTACTCGAGTTATCGTGTGCATAGACGGACGGACAGACGGACAAGACAGTCACTGCATAATTGATTTCTCTTTTCATTCTGATCATTTATATATCCATTTGTTACATGGGAAGTGGGCGTGGTTACTGTCCGATTTCGCCCATTTTCAACACCAACCTACCTTGGATTAACAGAAACCTACATACCAAATTTCGTTGAGATATCTCAATTTTTGCTCGAGTTATCGTGTACACGGACGGACGGACAGACGGACAGACGGACGGACAGACAGACTTGGCTTAATCGACTTCTCTATTCATTTTGGGCATGTATGTATACATTTGTCTATATCTATCTCGATTCGTTTTGCCTGTTACAAACAATCGTTATGTGAAAAAAGTTATAATACCCTTGTGCACAAGTGCGCTCGGGTATAAAAATGCAATCAAAAATGCATTTCTTAAATTGAGGGGTTAACATTTTTTTCCGAGTTTTAAACAGTGAAATCGTGTTTCTCGTCTCAAAATCATTAATATTAGTATAATAAAACATACAAAAAAAAATTTATTTTGAACAAATCCGGTGGATTTTGCATGTTATTTTCGAAGAACACAATTTTTGACCAATTTTTTTAAGGTGAAAGAGTAGTTGTGGGTCAATGGCAGTATGTTTTCCGTGAAAGGGAATAACATTAGCTTTCAAAACTACTTTGTTTCATATCAAAATATTGCTTTTGTCGAAAGCGCTACGATTAATTCGCACGGAGTGTTCAAAAAGCACACTGTGCGGCCTGCCAAGACGGATTTCCTAAGAATTTTGGTGAAATTGTGTTTTCTGGCGGGGTCATTCCAGCGAAGACGACACCTCAAGTCAAAAATATATGACATAGTTTGCGTTTAAATCTGTGACAACAGTTAAGCATGTATAATGATTTTTTAGAAACCGATTTTTATCGCTTTTTCACTATATTCTCTATGTCTACTATTATAAACGCAGCCGTAGTGCGACTATCTCTGATATAGTATTTTATCATCAAATTGTTAAAGCATTTCTCCTGTAAGGGAAGGTGACAATGCAAATAATAAATATCCACAAAGAAAATACAACTCATGGACTTAAAAACAGTGCTGAGTTTTTACAAAATACGCTTATGGAGAGAAGTTGTCAGCTTTCAAAGAAATGCTTATTGGATGTCCCACCCGTCACAGCAAAATTCCTTTTTTTAACCTATTTAACTAGGAAATACGTTACCTTTCCCTTATTTTAATAAGGTCCTTTGTTAAAATTATACAAAATATTCATATCAAACCAGTAGAGTGCACTTTACTCAAGAACTATGTGTCCTCAATGACTTGTTCCACACGTCACAAGCTAAAATAGTTTTTCTTTTTATTTTCAAATAAAATAATGCCATTAACACATAAAATGTATCTAAGCATTCTATGTATTAGCTACTCATGAGAAAGGCGCTATGAATGAAATATTTATAGTTTGTCTCAAATTAGGAAACAAATCCATCAAATCAGAGAGGTGGATCTCATCGTTGTCCCACCCGTCACTCTTGGAAAATGTAAATTTTCTGTGTAAACTATATAACTAAATTTTATATTTTATTAGTTTCGTAATAATCTGATATCTGACTTTGAGTGTTAACGTTTTGAAACTTTTCAAATTAATGTTTAAGGAGCAATTACTTAAGGTTTCAGCAAAAACTAGTTAAAATGTCCCACCCGTCACGTTGGAATGCCCCAGCGGCATTGCTTAGAGAATCGAATGTATGACCATCTGTCATACATTATAGGTTAGGTGGTTTGCTATTGTCAAGAGGCCAATCGGTGATCTATAGCCATGGTACAATAAAAACAGGTAGAAGCCAATTTGACGTCAAACCTACCAAAGTCCAAGTTTTCGGGTGAGTAAAAATAAAAATGAGCGTGTGTAAGGAAAAATAAAAAAATTACATTTCACTGGTTGACGTTTTTAAGTAAATTTGAAGTTTGTTTTTATTTATTTAGTTTCTTTAGTTAAAATTTCTTAATTTGTATGTTGTTCTCTGTTTGATTTATAAGTTGTGGTGTTTTTAGGGACTTTCCGGCATAAGGCTCATAGTAACAGCACTTGGCATCAAACGTGCCTTTCCTGTACCTCCCGGTGAATTTATGAAATCAGCTGCTTTAAAATATTTAACGCACAGCAAGGCATTTCGCTGAAGCTCTGCCCCACAGCTGCTTTCGCAACGCTCCTTACGCGAAGGACGTTGAGGCACGTTAAAAAATTAGTGGTATCTGCTTTATATTAAGCGCCAGATAAACAAGTAAGAAAGTCTAAGTTCGGGCGGAGCCAAACATTAAATACCCGGCGCCAGTATTAAATATATGTTTTTCACCTTTCCGAAAGCTACTGCTGCGTGGTAAGCCGGGGTGTATAAATTTTGAGTAAATTAGGGTTCTTAAATTTCGAAATATTGAAGCTTCAAGCATTTCTGAAATTTGCCGTTACATGAAAAGCGGCCGTAATTTTAATCCGATTACAATAATTTTCAACGTTTTGCTTTATGTAGCAAGTGCAATAACCACACCGAGTTTGGTACAAATCGGAAGAACGGTTACCGAGGTACATATATGTGATCATAAGGGGGCGGTATCACGCCCATTTTTCAAAATTTTATTATAAACGTATGTCTTGGTAAAGAATTGTTGCAAGCATCAATTTTGAATAAATTAGCTTTAATATTTACTGATTTATCGAAGATTTCGTATTTCTCTAAATTACCGTTATATGGGATGTTGGCCGTAGTTATTGACTGATTTTAAAAATTTTCGGCCATTTCGTATCTCATACCAAGGACAACAACTGTGCCAAGTTTGGAACAAATTGGTGCAGGGGTTACCAAGATATACACATGTAACCATAAGTGGGCGTGGCTACGCCCATTTCGCAAAAATTTATAATATTCTTATTTCTCGTCTAAAACTTATTGTAAATATAAATTTTTGAGTGAATGATCTTCAGTAGTTACTAAAATATCGCAGTTTTTTTATTTCTGAAAATTACCGTTATATGGGAGGTAGGCGTGGTTATTGTCCGATTTTGCCCACTTTCAATACCATCCGTCCTACGCCAGAAAGAAGTGTACATACCCAGTTTCGTTAAGATATCTTAATTTTTACTCGAGTTATCGTGTGCACAGACGGACGGACGGACGGACAGACAGTCACCGCTTAATCGATTTCTCTTTTCATTCTGATCACTTATGTATACATTTGTCTATATCTATCTCCATTCGCTTTCCCTGTTACAAACAACCGTTATGTGAACAAAGTTATAATACCCTTGTGCACAAGTGCGCTCGGGTATAAAAACAACGATTAAGGTGTTTTTAACACATACACTAAGAATAACCCGCACATAATAATTTAATTAAAATTTGTTATTAACGAGCATTCAAAAAAACACGACATGACATTCAAAGCGAAACGAAATATAGGAAATAAAGAAAAAACAAGTTGAAGCATATATGTAATACATACTTCTATATTGCTAGTACAATATGACCACAACGAGTTTCCAATTCGAAATCAAAGGAAGACAGCCTATGAAAGTGTTTGTGATTGTAGAAGTATACGTGTATATTTGTAAACTACTACATAGAATGAAGTGCCATATCATAACAGGGGCGGTTCAGGGAATTCAAAAAACAAACACAAATTTGAGGGTCTCAGGTTTCCTTCCTGCTGCAATGTATATCGAGCCCTGGCCGCGAAAAGAAAGTAAGCGAACTTTTTCAAAATTTAATTTTGATGCATAAATGTTCTTAGATCACCTGCATCAAAAAGTAATTAAACAAGTAAGAAAGTCTAAGTTCGAGCGGAGCCGAATATTAAATACCCGGCGCAAGTATTAAATATATGTTTTCCACCTTTCCGAAAGCTACCGCTACATGATAAGCCGGGGTGTATAAATATTAAGTAAATTAGCGTCCTTCAATTTCGGAATATTGAAATTTCAAGCATTTCTGAAATTTACCGTTATATGAAAAGCGGCCGAAATATTAGTGCGATTTCAACAATTTTCAACGGTTTGCTTTTATGTGGCAAGCACAATAACCATACCGAGTTTGGTAGATATTGCTAGAACGGTTAGCGAGATACATATATGTGATCATAAGTGGGCGGTGCCATGCCCATTTTCCAAAATTTTATCATAAACGTCTTGGGAAAGAATTGTTGCAACCATCAATTTCGAATAAATTAGCTTTAATATTTAATGATTTATCGAGGATTTCGTATTTCTCTAAATTACCGTTATATGGGATGTGCGCGTGGTTATTGTCCGATTTTAAAAATTTTCGGCCGTTTGGTATGCTGTGCCAGGGCCAAGTTTGGAAGAAATCGGTGCAGCGGTTACCAAGATATATACATACATGAAACCATAAGTGGGCGTGGCTACGCCCATTTTCCAAAAAATTTTAATATTCTTATTTTTCGTCTAACAGTCATTGTAAATATCAATTTTGAGTGAATTATATTCAGTAGTTACTAAAATATCGCAGTTTTCGTATTTCTGAAAATTACCGTTATATGGGAGGTAGGCGCGGTTATTGTTCGATTTCGCCCATTTTCAATACCGTCCGTCCTATGCCCAAAAGAAGTGCACGTAGCACGTTTCGTTAAGATATTTCAATTTTTACTCGAGTTATCGTGTGCACAGGCGGACGGACGGACGGACGGACAGACAGTCACCGCTTAATCGATTTCTCTTTTCATTCTGATCATTTATGTATACATTTGTCTATATCTATCTCGATTCGTTTTGCCTGTTACAAACAACCGTTATGTGAAC
>NW_023458563.1:19579986-19584248 GCF_013731165.1 Rhagoletis pomonella
AAATTCAAATGAAATGAGGTATAGCAAACCACAATAGCAACGGTAAAGTTTGTTTGCTCTGTTGCTCAAATGGCTTTGAGTTGATCGAATATTGTGCTCTCACTTATTGCTCTACCTCTCTCAATCGTGGCTCTACCTTATATTTTGGCATTCGTACTTTTGCTTTACAAGCGATGGGAGTTTATGTATGAGTACTTTTTGCCGATACCAAGTACTTTTATCCGATACCTACTTATAGTATTTGGTAAAAGTATCGATGCCAAAAGTACTTGGTTTCAAGATGAAAGTATCGAGTACCTACTTGTATTTACTTGTATCGTAACATCCATGTGAGCTCCCAGCATGTTCGGGTTCGAATGCCATCAGAGGCAACATGAAATTTTTAATTTTTGTCTTGGTTTTTATTAATTTCAAAAAAGGATCTGAGAAGTGAAGAACAAAAGCGTGTACAAACGAAATAATATACCAACAATGCCATTGTTAATATGTTGGAGTAGTTTTTTGCTACTCTGCTGTAATGCAGGGATGGAATATGTATATGGTCCTGCCCTAGGACATCGCAATGTTAATTGGACCATATTTTTTATATGAATTGTGGTTAATTTTGGAGTATTCCTTGGTCCTTAGGGAGTACTCTTTTCACGCATGCATGGAGTAGTCGCGATTTTTGCAGGGTAGCTTACTGAGCGCTCTGTGACCACCAGTGTTGCCGTTTTAGCCCTTTGGTGGCTAGATTTAGCTACCACATACTTTTTTTGGCCGCATAAATTTAAAATTGCCCATAGCCCTTTTTTTAGCCCTTTGGAGAATTTATTTATACTTGGCATGAAAATGTTGTATATGCTTAATTTGATCTCTTTTTTCATTTATGTAAGAGATGAGTTTTTAAACTAAGAAGACTCATATATATACACATATGTATTGTATGTTCTTTACGTTTTTATACAAACATACTGTAAAAGTGTTAGGGCTGTTAACTTATCTCTTAAGGATCTATCTATAGTTTAAAATATATAAGTGTATGGCCCTTAATATGCTTAATTTGTTAAATGGCCCATCAAGTCGATTGACCGTGTACTTATGTATGTTCTTGTGGTGTGATTGTACCAGCTGCTGGTGCGACTTCAAAAACTATTTGAAAATTTATGATTGTACCAGCATGCTGGTGTCGTGAGCGGTAAAAAGTGTGTTGGCGAAAATTTCTTGCACTATATGAGTCAAAGCCGTGTTTGTGGAAAATTAAGTTCTCGATATTGCAGATGTGAATTAAAAAAAAAAAACAATGTTTGACAAAATGGTAGACAAATTATGAAATTTCGGCTCTAATCATTTCCATCTTTCCTCGACCTCATTTCTAAAGAAATAAATATTGTACCAGCATGCTGGTAAGTTATATGCTTCGAGCCTGATGGTACAATCAACAATTGATGGAGCCGAGCAAGCTGGTGTCGTATATTTCCCCTTTTATACAAAAAGGTTTTTGGTTGAATAAAATATTTGTTTTTTTTCCAGAGTTCATTGTTTTTCTATACCATTACTAATTGATAATGTTTTCGTGTATACTTATATATGTATATGCAAGTAAAAAATTTTAGCTACCATTTTTAGCCACAATGACTTTTTTTAGCTCTTTTTTTAGCCCTTTTTTTTAAAGGAATTTGGCTACCACTAAAAATAATTCGCGGCAACACTGGTGACCACACGCGTGTTTCACCCATATACGAACAGCGGAGCGATGATTTCCACGCACACACATGGTTGCCACAATTGGTAACTTTTTACCAAAATTGGTAACTTTTAAACGGTTTGGTAACTTGGTAACTATTGTTTCATTTTGATAGCTTTTGCAATTAAATATCTATTTGCATTACTAGAATGAAATGAATTATATTTTGCATGTGCGTAATTATAAAAACCCTTCGAGTTTCAATGGCAGCACTACTGACACTTCTACAAAATTACTTTGGTAAAATTAGAGTCATCTCATATTCGAATACATACTGGAAATATTTGAATTACAGTGGCAGCACCAAGGGCTGCACTTCTAAAACAACTTTCGAATTTTTGCGATACATTTTGAATTCTACCATCTCACATTTTTTGAAATCGTTTTAATTATTCCTGCACAAAAAAAATGTCGCGTGCTTTTTACTAGACCCACCTACCGACATGTATTTCGACCCACTGAATCCGAATCTGAGGTCCGTTTGACACGTACACTAAATTATGAAAAACCGAAAAAATAGCAAAAAAAATTTGCAATTTTCGCAATTTACTCGAAGTTTTGTACGAGACAAATGAACGGTTAAAAGCCCCGCAATTTTTTTTTTTGTGAACCGTTGCCATTATTCCGTGAGTAGCAGGTCCAAATAACGGCACATTCTGAACGAAAAATTACATTGAAAATGGCACAACGCCGAAACCGGTTTGGCTCCAAACCAAATTTGACAAGGGATGATGGAAAATCGTTTCACATTGCCTACCCTGTCGGAAACACCAACAACGAAAATGATAATAACGGCACATGCAGTAATTAATTGATAGCAAAATATTTTCTAATAAAAAAAAGTATTATAATTGTCAATGACATTTTCAATCTTGATAATTTATCAAGAAAATAGATTTAAACTTCTGTGCTAGAACTGTGAGTTCTTGATAAATAATCAAAAATTGACAAATTTTAAAAATATTGAATTTATTAAGTCACAGAAACTGGCTGTAGGTATACACACATTTGTTAAGAAATATAGTAGATTTATTCAGTATATTTTTTTCTCAGTGAAGAAGTGCAGATTTTGGTAGTGCAGAGTTGGTAACTTTTGGTAACTTTTCTTAGGAGATATTGGTAGAAAAAAATGTTGTCGAGTGGCAACCATGCGCACACAGTCTTATTCATTGAATCGTTTTTATGCAATGGTCGGCATACTAGCGCATTCAAACGATTCAATAAGTGGGAATGTGTGCATTGCTCACCTGGCGCTCTTCGTATGTGGAACACACAAACGCTCAGACAGCGCTTAGCATTATTTAGGGGTGGCTGACAAGCAGTGTTGCCAGAACTTTTCAGGGCGACCGGCTAGATTGGGCAAAAAAAACGGCTAAAAACGGCTAAAATGTTTCAACTAGAATAAAGTTTTTTTTAAATACATAAATTACAATTAGAAGGAGTAGTAAATCCATTGAATTTTTTTTTTGGTTAATAAAGATTATTTATACGTAGCTAAAGCTGTACACCACTTTATTTTTGTTTGAAGTCATGTTTGTATTACTTAAATATAAAAACAGAGATAAATTACAAACTTATGGCGTTTTCTTTTCTATTAAACAATTTTGCCTTCTTATAAATATTGGATCATTTTCAGTAGGTTGCTTTTTGTCCCGCAAAATGGCTATATTAGCTGAAAGTATGACACTTTTGCTTAGTCGGAGGGCAATATTTTGAGAAATGAACACGTAAAGCTGTGAAAGCAGAAGGTAGTTTAATTTATTGACATTCGTTGTTGTTGCCGACCACTTCACTTTTAACAAGTTTATGACATTTAACTAAAATGATGCCACCAGATTCACTAGCAGAAAAATTTTGGTTTCTTGAAAAAGTAAAAAAAAAAAAATTTGAAGTTAGTGAAGTTGGATGAAAATATTAAAAGCGTTGCGCGTTTCCAAACTGCCAGAATTCAGTACACCTGAGCAAACGTTCGAATATAAAGTTGTTTGCTTTTCCGAGGTAGGGTACGTAGTTTGATTACAAATTGCCGACGCAAAATATCTTTAAACCTCTGAAACATGTACCATTGGACAGGAAAGATGTCGAGTTAAAATGATGCCCTGCAAGTTGTAACGGTACCAATTTTTGGATTCTCGGAATTTTCTGGTAAAGATGTGGTGTTGCTTAATATATATACAAGAATTATACACATAAGATGAAAACTACTGCAGTTTCATTTTATAAAATTTGAAAAGTACCATGTATTGTCTTCCCAGAGAGTTTTGCTCCACATCGAAATTCGTGCTATTTTATTTTCTAAGTGTAACGAATAAAACTTCACACTTAAATTTAAGACATTCATAACAAAAATTTTATGAAGAAAATCCCCGCTACGTTCTCCCAAATATAAACAGGGACGCAAAATTGAAGCAAGGTTTGCCTATTTTTTTTTAGTTTATTAAATATTTATTATTTTTTATGAATATGTAGCTCATTACTAAAAAACAACAATACTACAAACAGATTTCACACTTGGTGTAAAAATTATGAAAATTCT
>NW_023458563.1:19584348-19591015 GCF_013731165.1 Rhagoletis pomonella
GAATGAAAAGAGAAATCGATTAAGCGGTGACTGTCTGTCCGTCCGTCTGTGCACATGATATCTCGAGTAAAAATTAAGATATCTTAACATAACTTGGTACGTGTACTTCTTTAGGGCGTAGGACGGATGGTATTGAAAATGGGCAAAATCGGACAATATCTAACCACGCCTACCTTCCATATAACGGTAATTTTCAGAAATACGAAAACTGCGATATTTTAGTAACTACTGAAGATTATTCACTCAAAATTGATATTTATAATAATTTTGAGACGAAAAATAAGAAAATTATAAATTTTTGAAAAATGGGCGTAGCCACGCCCACTTATGGTTACATATGTATATCTTGGCAACCGCTGCACCGATTTCTTCCAAACTTGGCACAATTGTTGGCTTTGGTGCAGCATACCAAATGGCCGAAAATTTTAAAAATCCGACAATAAACACGCCCACATTCCGTATAAGGGTAATTTAGAGAAATACGAAATCTTCGATAAACCAGTAAATATTAAATCTAATTTATTCAATTTACGCTTGCAACCATCATTTACCAAAAAATGAGTTTATGATAAAATTTTGGAAAATGGGCGTGGCACCGACCACTTATGATCACATATATGTATCTCGGTAACCGTTCTACCAATTTGTACCAAACTCGGTATGGTTATTGTGCTTGCCACAAAAAAGCAAGGCGTTGAAAATTGTTGAAATCGGCCTAAAATTACGGCCGCTTTTCATATAACAATAAATTTCAGAAATGCTTGAAATTTCAATATTTCGAAATTTAAGGACGCTAACTTACTCAAAATTGATACACCCCGGCATACCATGTAGCGGTAGCTTGCGGAAAGGTGAAAAACATATACTTAATACTTGCGCTTGCGCTTTACTTGTTTTGTTAATTTTGCATATGAATTGTTTTTAACTAAGAATTTGTGAAGCCGTTCCTCAATTTTCAAAAGTAAAATTGTCATTTTGAGTACATTCTCTTATCGGATCTCTCTTTCTTTTTTTCGGTACTCTGATGTTGGGGAATGTACTTTGAATATACTAGCAATATAGAAGTATAGAGTTGAAGTTAAAAGGTTTGGTTCTCATGAGAGCAACCTTAAAATGGCTTCTACCCAAAATGTATTCAACAAAGTGTGATTGATTTTGACATTGACCGAAATTAATTCTTAACCCATTTGAATTTTTTTTTTCAAATTTGAATTTGTTTAAAAAAATAGTTACACACAAATTTTTCAAGCAACAAATTTTCTTAATAAACGTGAAATTGTTAAGAGATAAACCGCCGAGGAGAGCAAGTAAGTACGTTTAAAGTTGGGTAATAAGTAAATACGTTCGACTTTTCTTATATATTTAATGTAAGGAAACCAAGATGAAACGGAGCAAAACGTTTGAACGGTGCGCTGTATGCAATAAAAGTCAGGACACGAAATTAGTGCGATGTTTTAAACCACCTAGTTGTGAATTAAGATGGCAGCAATCTGCAGAAAGCTGTGGTGTTGTACTACGTGTTTCATCTCGCGTTTGTGAAAACCACTTCAAGGAAAGTGATTTCGTTAGTTGTCCGTCCGAATCAAGCACTTTCAAACGAGCTCGTTTATACCCAGGCGCAGTCCCAATGCCATACGAAATAACTGAAACAAGTGAGGATTTAGAACGCGATCAGGATACATTATTTGTTGATGTCCAAACTCAAACAGGCCAGTCTTTAGAATGCACGTTGAGAACAGAAATATTTCTTCTTACCGAAATAATCAAAACCATGCAAGCAAGTATGGAAGAGCTTAATTTAAAACTGCTTGAAGCAAAGTCTTTAATGGAAAACTATTTGGCACGAAAAAAATTTAATTGCAAAATTGTTAAAGTTAAGCTCACATATAAAATTGGAAATAAATGTAAAATCCTACTTTTATAAGTGTCGCATAATGTTTAGGATAAAAAATTTAAATATAAAAATAAACGCACAAAAGCATAAAATTTGGGCAATTAAAAACAAGAAAATTTCTAAAATTATTTTATAAACTACTTGTTTTATTTTATTGACAAAATATATATATTCCAGGTAATGTAAGTAAAACAAAACTATAATCGAAATAAAAGCCTAGGGCATCAGTGCTGACAAGATACATGCAAAACTAAGGGTTAATTCGTTTGTTTATACGTTTTGACATAATAGTACCTTAAAAGAGAGCCGCACTGAATTGTCAATCACACCTTGTTTAATGCACCTTGCTTCTACCCATGGTACAATAATTACAGGTATTGTCTTGCCAGAGAGTTTTGCTTCACATCGAAATTCGTGCTCCCTTATTTTCATTTTTACGCAGTTCAATGTTGATTCTTTTAATTTTATTAGGCTTTGCTTTTTGTTTTCGCTCAATTTAGTTTTTAAAATTTTTCAAAACAAAAGAAAAAACGTTTGAAATGAAGTGATCCATATAACTTTTGAATTTATTTACTAAGCAAATGTTTTTTTTCGGCTTTACAAATTAAATAAGTCCTCTACAAAAAGGTTTGTTTAAAAAAACACGTGTACATATATGGTATATGGGGTATCGAAATATCCCTTTTCCCTAGCAGTAAACACTAAAAGTGTGGGCAACAATGATGTTTCTCAAATAAGGCAGATCGGAATATACGCTCTCTCAATACCTGTAATTATTGTACCATGGGTAGAAGCATGGTACAATAATTAAAGTAAAAGAACCAACATTGAACTGCGTCAAAATGAAAATAAGGGAGCACGAATTTCCAAGTGAAGCAAAACTCTCTGGGAAGACAATACCTATAATTATTGTACCATGCTTCTACCTGTATTTATGTGCCTTCATCTACAGCCCCAGTGAAGAAGTTTTCCGTAAAAAATAATCCCTGTATAATATCTCGCCTCGATATTTTGACGTATCTAGACTGTTCTACAGTGAGATGGGGCCTGTGCTGTTCATGTTGTCGAAGAAATGGTTTACCAGAAATCTGAAGCGTTTTCAGGCATTCCATTTTTTTTTTTAACTTTTACACCTGGCGGGCAGTGTTACCATGCTAGTATTTTTCTGGTTAGATCTAATTAGATTTTTTTTTCAAAAACACATTTATATCAAACGTAAAAAAACATGCAAACCTTTTATAAATTCCTAGCGAATTTGGCTAATGTGTGATACATTTTAACAATTAATATGTACATTGGCGCTTACACAGAATGTTAGTGTTTGGCCGAGCTTCTCCTTCGATTTGTGGCGTGCGCCTTGATGTTGTCACACAAAGGTAAGCTGACCAACCGTCCTCCTTTGAGGAGGATGGTCCTCTTCAAACGTGATTCGTCCACCTCAAAAATTTTGTCCTTCTCTGTCTTCCTTTTGAGCAAAAATATCATCATTGTGCTCTTTTTCAAGTTTTAGCCTTTTAGCTGTAATCGATAATATTTTACCCTTTACAACACTGAAAGACTAGCTAACGACGCGTTTCCACAGGCGAAAATTATTGCCTACCATATGTCATTTTTTTTGCCAGATATGCATAAGTTTTATCAGCGGCAATATTTGTGTATGGGGATTTTTTATCTTGATAAAAGATTTTGTAAGATAGCTTAAAATAAGTATGTTCGTTTCACTGGAGCGCAAATCAGCTTAAACAATTTTAGAAAATGTGTTATTTCACAGCTGTGTAATGATTGAATCACTTGAGTGTGCATTCTCATTTTCTCGTTTCAAAAATGTGATTGTTTGATTTACAAAATTTAACAACCACTCTTGAGATTGGTTACAAATTGTAAACACAATATATGTAGTGTGTTACGGAATGGTTGACACCCATTCACATAGAGAATGTGAATGCAAAAGAAAAACTCAATCATGTATGATTGTACGGTTATGTGATTGCAATCTGTCATTATCATTCAGTACTAATACTTTTTGTTGTATCAGGGTTGAGTTTTTTGTACTCAAAATGTGAAACCAGAAGATTGCCATCTACCTTAAAATAAGTAAACAAATAAATATTTGCTGTTAAAAGTGTGTTTGGCCGAGCTTCTCCTCAAACTTGAGGCATGAGTTCTGTTGCTGTCACACAAATGGAGACACCTACATATTTAAGGATGACTCCGAACGCCAAATGATTTTATAAGAAGAGTTTTCAAGGCAGAAGTATACTCGAGGATTTGCCATTGCGTGCCGAAGGACGACTGCTATTTTGGGTTATGATCTGACCAGGGATCTAACCATGGTTCTATGGAGTGGAAGTACGGACATATAATCACTCTGCTACGGCGGCCGCCGTAAGTACATGCTATACATATGTATGTATTAGGGATTTCGGGATCCCGGACACTTTTCCATGTCCCGAAATCACGGGATTACAGCTCCAGGATCCCGAGATTTTTACTGATTCATTTACAGAATGAAAGAGATGTTGAAAACAAAAAAAGAATATATTTGACTTGAAACACGAGAAATACAGAACACTAAAATTTGGATTCAAAGTGAACTTGAGTCATTTGTACTTGGAAGTGAATTTCAGGAACTGCCTGAATAACTGTACTTGTTCAAATATTTTGTGTAAGAACTGTGTAATAACGAAAAATCTGGTAGCAATTCAAAACACAAAAAGCTTTTACAGTGTGGCAGAATTGTTCTTCATTTTACTTTGTTGGCCTTTTTTGGGAAAGGATTTCCGTAAATATGAGTAAGGGTTTTCGAGAAATAGTATAGATATTTTAGAATTAAAAACATTTAAACATCAAATTACATACTCTTTTACTAAGGAGCATTATGCTCCCCTAAGACCAAATGTGTTGACAATGAATCTGTGTGGATTGAAAAAGGCGAACGTACTGTAAAATGCAAAAAGTTATTATGAAGCTGAAATCCCGAAAATTCTCGGGATCCCGGGATTTGAATTTTTATATCCCGAAATCCCGGGATTGTTAAAATGCTTCGGGATTGAATGCCCGTATGTATACATACTCGATTATTTGTTCTCAAAATGCATGAAAACTATAGTATGCTTGCAAACAATTAATAACATTTTGTGATAAACAGTTTTACAAATGTATTTGCATTCAAATTTGTGTTTTAATAAAGTATTAATTAAATAAATTATTATTGTAAATTATTATTTTAATAAATAGATATAAAAATATTTGTACTAGGCAACTCTTGGACTTTTCTTCATTTGTAACAAATGACAGATGTAAACAAAATAAAAATATAATTGTAATTTTACAAATTTAAAGCAAACGGGCGTTCTTTACAAAAAAATTTAGTTATGGATCGAATTGCGCACATTTTTTTTTTCCACTATCAAGTGCTCCCATGAAGTGTTAAACCACTAAATAGCGTAGAAAACGCTTTCGAAAATGCGAAACGAGAGTGAAGTGCAGTGTTCATTGTGATCGAAATTGCAGGCAAAATTTGTGCGTGTGTAATTAATGTTTTACTTATTTGAAGAAATGTTGCTCCTTGTCTTTAAAAATAAGCAAACCACTGGTGGTTACATAATACTTGAACAGCCCCTTAATTAACATGTGCTTGTTTTGTGCACGCACGGCCAGTTAAACAGGCAAGTCTGTTCTTCATCACTCTTAGCAATTTGATGTGCATTTTTATTGTTATCTGTTGCAAACAGACATTTTAGGAACTAAATAGCTTCTAAAATCTCTGTACACAAGCGCACTCATTTTTAACAGTTTCCAGTTTATGTAATATTAATCAAAACAGCTTTTATTTATTTTATGTATTATGTGATTTCTGAAAGCGTCGAATACAAAAAAGGGCTGTGACTGGGTTTATGTAATTTGAAATTGTATTGATCAGAGTTGGGCATTATTCGAATAAATTGCTATTTAGATAATTATTCGAATAAAATTTTATCCGTAATATAATTATTCGCAGATAACTTATTCACGAATAAATTATTCGGGAATAAATTGCCTGCGAATAATTTATTCGTTATTTTATTCGTTATTTTAAATAATGAATAAAAACTCATTTTTAACACATTGAGCCACCTTTTACTTTTATTTCTATTGTTAAGGATTGTAAGTTAGCTGAATTTTGTTTACTATTTTATCAAGAATACTAGCCCATTCCCTATGGTTTCGCGGCCCCTGATAAGATTTTTTGCGTTGGCCAATGCAAGAATAGCGTTGAAAACCAAATATGGGTAAAGTAAAAATTCTCACACATATTTCTGCCAAAAAATAGCGCTCTGATGCTGTATGCAAGAAAAAATTCCTTTCAATGTCATGAGCTTTACCTCCACTTGTGAGATCTTTTCTAAGCTTGCGTAATCTTCTTCTATGATCTTGCAACTACAACATTGGTCCGATGCGTCAACCTCTAGTCTTATGTCATGTAGGCCAACAAAAAGTCCTTATAAGGATGCTGAAGAGCACAGATGTGCGTCCTCGATGTAAAATTTGGCCATTGATATAGGAATTGGAAGGATGTGGTCGAAACTTTCCTTGCTGATTCGCCACTTTTAAAATATCCAAGAACTGGTTTCCTTGAGTCTTACTGCTGCAGCAATGGCCGCCCGAGCAATTTCATCAAGCGGAGGTAAACGCAAGGTCGCATTTAGGGTATATGACGACGTGGGACATCGTAAATTCGTATAATATAAACATAAAAAACAAAGGAGTCCAGACATATGGGGTTTCTAGAGA
>NW_023458563.1:19591115-19593441 GCF_013731165.1 Rhagoletis pomonella
AAAAAGGAGCGGTAAGCTTTATAAAATAATATCCATGTAAAAATTTCAATAAAAAATCGAATTAAAAAGCTCAAAATTGTTATCGACTTTGTCGAATTTTCTTAACTTTTATACAAAGATTGAAGTTTGGACTTCAATACTGATAGATAACGAGCTATTCTTTCTTAAAAAAGAACATGTAATTTTAAAACAAAAATCACAAGTGACTTCAATTCTCATATAAATATTGATAGTCAATTTCTTCATTATCCAATGACCGGGTCCTAACCAAATTAGTATGGGGCCACCCTTGAGGTACCACCTTTCCGATAAAAAGGAATTATCGAAATCAGTTTAAGTGGTCCAAAGTTATGCGGTAACATATATACATAAAAGAAAATATTCGCACGAATTGATAAACTCCTCCTTTTTTGAAGTCGGTCAAAACTTGCAAAATGTCGCGTCCCTATTTATATTTCGCCAGTGTATATTTACATATGTAAACTGTGCTACAAATTTTGTGATGACACGAGGCAATATTCATTTTAAGTTTAAGTTGTTATAAAAATGACGTTATAATTTGAAATTGGTAATTTTTTCAACCAACGTAATAAGGGCTATTTACAGCCATAAAGCCAATATCGAATTTTTTTTAAGGTATTTTTAAATGAATATGTTTTGGGATCGAAAAGAGTTTTTTAAGCTTTAAAATCTTATTTCGAATATTTTTTTGAAAAAAATTAAAATTTTTAGGGACCTTCTCTGGACACACTGCCTACAAGTCACAGTCCTTAGGCTACTTTTCACGACGTCTCCCCGATACTAAAAGGCGCTACTCCACGTACGACAGGTAATTGCTGTCAATTTACCTAACCGTAAAGCACTTCCAATTCATAATGGAAGTCAACGTTACAACTAGCGAATCCAATCCCGCATAAAAATCTGAATCCCGGAAGCCTTTGGGATCGAGTTCACCAATCCCGTGGGATTTGCGGGACTGAAAAAATCATATTATTTCTTCTAAACAGTTATATTTAAAATTGATATACATATAAAACAAGTAAGAAAGTCTAAGTTCGGGCGAGGCCGAACATTAAATACCCGGCGCAAGTATTAAATATATGTTTTAAATTTAAAAGTTACAACAAAAACCTACATAAAAAATGCATAAAAAAATACAAAAAATACCATGCCCAAGGGCTTGAACCTCGAACCTCAGCTATGACCCGCTAGTGTGGCAAAAAAGGTTGCTGTGCACAAATAAATTTTGAGAGCCCAAATATTAACCGATTTCAAATTTCTTTTTTTTAAATAAGAGATAATTAAATTTCGTGTCGACCCATCTGTGGCGATTTTTTTAAAAAGATCTAGTTTTTTCTTTATTCATGTTGAAAAATTAAAGGAAAAAAAATGTTTACGATTGAATGCTTCCAATTTTTTGGAAAATACTTGAAATTAATTTCAAAAGCCCGCAATTATTTAAAAAATTATTCATAAACATTTTTCTATAGGATATATTTAATCAACAAATGTTTTTAATTTCTCATCTGTACTGGTATATATTTTGAAAGCCGTTGTTTTCTAATCGGAGAACTCGAGAACAACTGTACCATTATTGTTGAAATTTGAGACATGTATGTGGTGTGAGAAATTTAGTTTGTATGGGAGGTGCCACGCCCCCTTTTTCAATAACTTCCATTTTTTCCATGAGTTTGGCGTTAATATTATATATCTCTGTACTAAGTTGCAGCACTCTACGACGAATACTTCCAGAGATATGTTGTATGAAAACTTCAGTTTGTATGGGAGGTGCCACGCCCCCTTCATATATCGAAATTGTATTTCATCTATTATCATCCTTGGATAGTCTGGAGTCGATGTCCAAAATTTCAAAAATATCGGTACAGCTATTCTCGAGTTTTTCGAACAGAAAAAAAGGAAAAACGGCTTTAAAAATATATATTAGTATAGATTACAAATGAAATACATTTTTTAATTAAATGTATCCCACGGAAAAATGTTATGAATATTTTTTTAAATAATTGCAGCCATTTAAAATTAGTTTCAAATATTTTCCATGAAATAGAAGCATTCAAACGTAATTTTTTTTCTTTAAATTTTCAGCATAAATAAATAAGAAATCAGAGATTTTAAAAAAATCGCTACAGATAGATCGACGCGAAATTTAATTATCTTTTATTTAAGGAAAAGAAACTTGAAATCAGTTTATATTTGGGTTCTCAAAATTGATTTGTCCACAGCAACCTTTTTTGCCCCACTGTGGTGCGTTGCATTTCGGTCAATGCGACTGTTGGAGTCAGGATTGCCACTGAGGAAAAAAATATTT
>NW_023458563.1:19593541-19607586 GCF_013731165.1 Rhagoletis pomonella
ATTCGAGAAATTAATGCGCTGATGAGAAAACGAAAACTCGTATATCGGGACGATAAAGTGGCCGGTAAACTAAAGGTTAGATGAGAAAACGGCCCTAAGTAGAGTGGAGTACTCAACTTACATTTTTATACCCGAGCGCACTTGTGCACAAGGGTATATAAATTTTATTCACATAACGGTTGTTTGTAACAGGCAAAACGAATCGAGATAGATATAGACAAATGTATGCATAAATGCTCAGAATTAATAGAGAAGTCGATTAAGGTATGTCTGTCTGTCCGTCCGACTGTCCGTCCGCCCGTGTACACAATAACTCGAGCAAAAATTGAGATATCTCAACGAAATTTGGTATGTAGGTTTCCATTTATCCAAGGTAGGTTGGTATTGAAAATGGGCGAAATCGGACTGTACCCACGCCCATTTCCCATGTAACGGTAATTTCCAGAAATACGAAAACTGCGATATTTTAGTAACTACTAAAGATTATTCACTCAAAATGGATATTTACAATCACTTTTAGACAAAAAAAAAGAATATTATAAATTTTAGGAAAATGGGCGTAGCCACGCCCACTTATTGTTACATGTGTATATCTTGGTAACCCCTGCACCAATTTCTTCCAAACTTGGCACAGTCATTGCCCTTGGTACGGCGTACCAAATAGCTCAAATTTTTTAAAATCGGACAATAACCACGCCCACATCCCATATAACGGTAATTTAGAGAAATACAAAATCTTCGATAAATCAGTAAATATTAAAGCTAATTTATTCAAAATTTATGCCTGCAACAATTCTTTACCAAGAAATACGAAATATATTTAATACCTGCGCCCTGTATTTAATGTTCGGCTGCGCCCGAACTTAGACTTTCTTACTTGTTTGACTTGTTTTCATGCAAATTGAGGAATATTAACAGGAAATCGACACCTGAGAGGAAGATCGACGTATCCCGGCAGCGAGTTCGAAACGCCCTATTTCAGAACTCGGTTCAAAAGCGCCCTAACTCAGCTGCCGAATCCAAAACGCCCAATCTCAGCACATTTTCAATACATATTCATTTGAGGTAGGGCGTGTTTGAACAGAAATCTGAAATAGGGCCTCCTTAAACCAAATTCTTGGATGGGGTTTTTTCAATAAAACTCTGAGATAGGACGTTCTTCAATCAAATTCTGAAGTAGGGCGTTCTTGAAAAGAACTGGCTGCCGAGATAGGTCGATCTTACACTCAGGTGTCGAAATATGACTACTATTTTCTTACCACGAACATATGTAGGACAGGCGTATAAAAAAATTATAAATGTGAAGTAAATACATATCGTCGCCCTTATGCCAGAAGCATGAATGTGCAAATTTATCAATTTTGAGTTATTGGGTTGACTTGTTTAACCTTTGGATGTCCTATGTTATACCAAAACCCAGAATACCATGCATACACGGAAACCACATATTTCACAATGTCAATTACATGAATGCAGAGTTAGGCACTGGGCATATTACGCGCCTAATCAAAGTAGAGTAATCGGTTCGTCATGCCGAAACGAATGCATGACGAGTCGACTTCTGTACACTTGCAGGCCGTGCATAAGTCTCCAGCTAATAAACACTTTATACACATAACAAATTTTCTGGCCGTTCTTTCGCAACTACGCACTTCCGCAAATATTTCTGCTCCGAAATATTGCATAAACGATTGTGGTTAAATACAATTTGCAATAATTTTAGCAAGAAATCATTCATTTTCTATTGAATTGACAAATAAATTTTATTTCCAACACATAAAAGTAAACAAATGATGATTTCAAAACTACAAGCGCCTTACAATGTTGGGCGCTTCGATTCATGAAGCTTTTATGTTTAGGCGAAAACAAGACTTTGAATCGTAATGTACAGAGCTTCATTGAAACACATGTGTTCGGCATAAAAGCTTTATACTTTAGTATGCCGAAACGATTACACTACTATGATTAGGAGCTTAATGTGCGGAGTGCCTTAAGTTTCGTAAAAAATTCAAACTTGGTTTCCCGAAATTCGAATTCTTACACATTCATGTTTCTGGCATGCGGGGAACGATATGTACTTGCCGATTTGTTTACAAAAATTATTTAAAAATCAGATGTCTCGGTTGCACAGCAAATCGGTTAATCGTTTCTGCAATTATTTCACATAGATTCTCTAAAACAAATTTTCGACGTATGCTTAAAATGCAAAAACTTAAAGGTAAATTTTATATGAAATTAAACTGACAATTTATTAAAACTAGTAGTAACCCCCGAAATTCAGGTGAATGCAGTAAAGAAATACTTACTAAAATTAAGAAATTGAATTTAAGCATATAATAAAACGTGATTGGACAGTTTCGGAAACGCTGGCTCTCACAACATCGAACAGCAACAGCTCGCCTGTCATTACAATTCCTTGAACCCCCGAATTTAACTTAATTCGTCATTGCACAGACTTACACAAACGGTGATATCCGTAAATATACTTCAGTATTTAGTTGAAGATTAATTTAAATAACTTCGTGATATATAAAAATTTATCTTGTACTGCTAGAGTCTTGATAACCCAGAAAATTGGCGCCGTTTATGGTGAAAGGCATTTAGTATCACACTTTTAAACTAAAGCTTTCTTAACCCTTTCAGTATAAAATTTCAACCACTGATTCTAAAAATTTTAAAATATGTATACCGGCTAATTGTGTATCGTTCATTTCAAAAATCGCATCATCAAATTTGTAAAGCTTTGATCTTTCCCGTCATTCAGGGTCCTTTATTATGGCCAGTGATATCTTAGGTGTTTAAAAAATGTCAACTATTTTTATTTTTTGCTTTCATAAAATATATTTCAAAACTATGAATAACACTGTGCCACAAAAACTAAAAAATTTCAGAACACACGAACTATGGGCCAAATACAGTAAAACTGCGTTTTTAGTTTTTCACTCTGATGTCAGGATTTTTTTTTTCAAAGGACTTTGAAACTCTAAAGATATGATTGATTCAAAAAATTATTTAATAAAATGAGTGCAATGTAGAACAACATTATGGGTACCAAATGAAAGAGAAAATTCTATTGAATTTAAAAGCACAATCTGCCTTATCCTGAGTTTCGCCTGAAAAAAATTCACCCGAAAATTGTCATCCACCCATAGTAAAACCATGGAAACCCAAAGTGAAAAGTGATCCGGTTCGGGGAAAATGAAACTCATGATAAGGCTGAATAAAGTTTTTTGGTTTACAAGGACGAATAGGTATTGAAAATGTGGTTTTAATAAATTTTATCTTTTCAAGCTAATAAAGTTTGCAGGACGAAATTGGAATCAAACAATAAATATTGCAAATTTTCAAGGATTTTTAAGGACAAAATTTTTAAAGGACTTTTCCATACCCATTCGTCCCTATGCACCAAAATATTTATTCTGTTATAATTCTAAAGAATTTTTCTTATATTTGATACCCTTATCTTTATACTACATTGCACTGAATTTTTTACATAATTTTTTGAAACAATCATATTTTTTAAATTCCTAAGTCCTTTTAAAAAAATCCTGACATCAGAGAGAAAAACTAAGTACGCAGTTATACGTGACTCAAACAAATGACCACGTGTTGGTTTGTTTTAAATATTCGTAATTTTTTTCACAGTTACAAGCTTTATACAAAATTTAGGAAAATTCCACAAATTTTCATCAAAATTTCAGCTTTTTAATCTGATTCTTTAGAACATTTTTGGGTATGCAATTTTAGTCTAAAGGCTGATTTTCACTATGTCAAATTCAGTGGCATTTGTTGTCAAATAAATGAAAACACATTGTCAAATGGGATCAAAAATCAGTTTATCGACTGATTTGGATCCGGATAGGCCTTTAGTCGTGTACATGCGCTGCTAAATCGGCTATATGTCCGTTTTTGGCCTATAATATCATCGGTCAAGGTAGATAAAGGATAGAAAACTGTGTCAAAATGTGTCGCCAAATTTTGGCGTCAAAATATGACATAGTGAAAACCAGTCTTAATGAAATGCAAGATTAAACGGCTTTTTTGGTGACGGATTTTTGGACTTTTTCCATATAAGCATGAATTTCTTATGAAACAAAATGCGGGAGACCGTTAGCAATAAAATTTCAAAAAATCAACGCCATTTTTTGTAAATTACACTTGTTATATAAAAAACCGCAAAGGTAGTCTCCAAAAAACAATTATAAAAAATCAGGGCGATTTTTTAGCTGGTTGAAACTTGCACTTCATTAGACTATGACATTGTATGGGCTAGAGCCACTGCTGAATATGTAGCTTTATCTGAGTCCGTTAGCGAATTGAGTGTATTAATCAGTTTATTTAAGGATCTTAATGTTAAAACCGAGAATCCGATAAAGGTATATGAAGACAATTCGGGAGCTGTTGCTATAGCTAAATATGGAAATTTTTCAAAAACCTCAAAATATATAGAGGCACATTACCACTTTGTATATGAATATTGTGTAAAAAAAAATATTGAAATTATAAAAGTGAATTCCGAAAAAAATTTGGCAGATGTTCTAACAAAATCTTTGGGTAGAACTAAATTTGAAAATTTTAGAACTAAGACTATTATAAACTTTGTAACATAAATTTAAGGAGAAGTGTTGAATTATAAATTTATTTACAAAACTAAATGCAACCCTACATATATCTATGTAGATAAGTATGTTAACTACAGTGGCCAACGCTGTTAAAACCAAGCTTGTAAGAATTGAATTGGAAAATAAAGTTTAACTCTGCACTAAGCTTAGAAAGAGAGAACACCTTTTATTAACAGTATCATTGATATGATTAGTAAAATTACTTTCAGCCAAACAAAGGTAAATTTAGAAAACCTTACGTTGGTTTTGTCATAGCTAAATAAAAGTGAGATATTCATCGGAATCCCGCAAAAACGCTAATCACAAATTTGGTTATTTTTATCAACTGAGAATTTTGTACACGTGTGAATAAAATTATATCTGTAATAAGGCCCGTCAATTTGCATGTCGGTTTGTCTCTGATGCGTGTAGCCACGTGTATCACACTGTCATAGTGAGTCAGTGTCAGTGACATGGTTAGTGTCACGCATACGTACTGTGACCATATTTATCCCACCAAAATACGGGACAAAGAATCGCATATGAATTTTTCTACAATAGTTAAAAATTTCAAAAAATTTTTTGTTAAACTACATACTTTATGTTTAAATGAAATTTTATTCGACTAATTTTTGTTCCTAACCAGCAGTACCCAGTTTTTTTTTCAAATTAAAAGGTTATTTTGTGTGCTTGGCAATAAGACGAAGAATATTTTTAAATATCTATTTAATTTTTCTGTCCATTCCTATTTACTGTTTTTCCAGTAATCAACCACTCCACATATATCATGCGAACTGTGCACTTTGGTTATCACACAATATTTAGGATGGTGCACTAACATACCGCTCAAAACCCATTTCCGTCAACAAACTTCGAAGAAAAGATACTTCTTTTGCTGCATTGCACATCGCAATATATTCCGATTCCGTTGTGCTCAGAGAAACGACATGTTGCTTCTTTGACTCCCATGCAATGAGCCCATCGCCCAAAAACACTGCATAACCACTAATCGACTTGCGGTCTGTGGAGTCTGAACCCCAGTCAGCATCTGAAAAAGAAGTTAAACTTTGACGGTTAGCTTTATAAGTAATCATACCCTTCGGCTTCTCCCTTAAGTATCTTAGGACACGCTTGGCTGCCACGAAATGCTCCTTGTGTGGATGGCTATTAAATTGTGCCAGCTTGGACACAGTATGTGCTATATCCGGCCTAGAAATTATAGCCAAATACGTTAAACCACCAACGAGTTTTTACAGCTGCATTTTTCAAGAATCGTGCCGCTACCTTAAGGCGTCGCAGCACCTTTGCAGTCTGCCATATTCCAACGCTTCAGCAACTCGTCTACATACCGCCCTTGGTGAATAGAAATATTTCCACGAAGACCGTCTCGTTTGACCTCCATGCCGAGATAAAAACGAATTGGACCACGATCGACAGCTTCCACTTTCTCGTTCAACATTTTGATAATTTTATTCATCGTGTTTTCTGACGAACATGCCAACAAGATATTATCAACGTATATGCTCAGTATGTTAATTTCACCATTCTCGCACATGATGTAAACACAGTTGTCTGCTTTGCACCTCTTAAAACGAATGTCGCACAACACCTTGTTTATTTTATCGTTCCAATACCTTCCGGCCTGCTTAAGGCCGTACAGCGATTTTTGAAGTCTGCATACTTTCTCAGGATGATTCTCATTAAGGAAGGTATGCTGCTACGACATCTACGTGGTTAACTAACAGCTTATACTGAACCGCCAACGCAAGAATCAAGCGAATGGTCGAATGTCTGACCACTGGTGCGTAAGTAAGAGAAAAATCTTCACCAGGCTTCTGAGAACAGCCTTGCGCTATTAAGCGCGCCTTATACTTTTCTAGTTTACCATCTTCGTCGAATTTTTTCACGAACACCCACCGACAACCAATCACGTTTTTTCTAGGTGGACGGTTAACAAGAGTCCAAGCGCCGCTTTTGATTAGAGAATCATATTCCGCCTGCATAGCACCTCTCCACTGCGAACTTTCCTCGGACTGCAATGCATCTGCGACTGAAGTGGGGTTTTCGCACGCCAAATTCAAAACTTCCGGATAATTAACCATATACTTTTTCCTTGGTCTACCCACTTTCCCCGTTCTGCATATCCGCGGCCTTCCTCGTTTTCTTTTACCTAACACGATCTCGCCTTCGTCTCTTACTATATCGATAGTTCTCAAATTTTTATCAATTTATGAGTTTTCTGTTTCATTTTGGTTATCACTAGTTTCAATAAATTTATTTTCACTTTCATATATTAATTCAACATTAACAGTATTAGTGTTATAATGTTCGTTATCAAGTTTTGGTAAAACGTCTTCAAAAAAATGACGTCCCGAGCTATTATAATGCTTTTCTTTGCCGGATCATAAAGCCTATACCCTTTGGTATGATTAGCATAACCTACGAAGCATACTTTTGAGCCTTTGCAATCGAATTTCGATCTACCTGGTTGCTTGTGTAGAACAACCGCTTCGCAACCAAACACTTTAAAATGGCTCACACTCGGTTTTTACCCTCGAAGGCATTCATAAGGTGTTTTGCTTTTCAAAATTTTCGTCGGACACCGATTTCGTATATATGCGGCGGTATTAACCGCTTCGGACCACAACGATTGCGTGAGATGTGATGAAGCCAACATACAGCGCGCCATTTCGACTAAAGTTCTGTTGGCACGTTCGGCCACGCCATTCTGTTCTGGCGTGTAAGCTACAGTCCTTTGGTGCACAATGCCTTTGCCTTTTAATTAATTTTGGAAATCAATACCTAAATACTCGCGCCCGTTGTCACTGCGTAAACATTTTACTTTGATGCCAATTTGATTTTCTACACGCGTTACGAAACGCTTAAATGCATCGAATGCATCGGACTTTTGCTTTAAAAGATGTACTTCGATGAAGCGAAAAAAATCGTCAATGAAAGTAATGAAGTAATGCGACCCGCCTTGCGACGTTGTACGCATAGGCCCACAAATGTCCGAGTGGATAATTTCTAAACATTTTGAGGATTGTACATTAGTATATTTAGCGAAAGCGCTTCTTTTTATTTTGCACATCGCGCATATGTCACAGTCGATATTTAGAGTGTTGTCGATATACAATCCACGCACCATATTCTTTTGCGACAGCATAAACAAGTCTTTATAATTTGCATGAGCGAACCGTCGATGCCACTTTTGGGTATTGTCATTGTTATTTTCAACTATTGAGTTACTATTTTCTCTATTTTTCAGCGTAGTCAAATTTACACAAAAGACTCCGTTGTGCATTTCAGCAATGAAGACTAATTTGCTTTCTTTTGTTTTAACTATTGCCTTATTGTTTTTGAACCTCGTTCCCGTTACTGAGTATTTTGCTCACCGCTAAATATTTTTTTTTTAATTTTGGGACCGGATTTGAGCATTACTTTCCCATCTCCTTCTGCGTGAACAGCTTCTCCAGATGCTAAAAATACTTTCTCGAGTCGACTTGCGCAAAGAAGTGAATAATGTCATGTCACTGCATATATGAGACGACGCACCACTATCGAGTATCCAGGTGTTCTCACCTTCCAACCTTCGAACGTGTGAATCAAACAAACTCAGCACTGTTGGAACTTGTGAGCTTTTGCATTGCGCTCTAATGTGACCTCTCTTCCTACAACTATAACACTTAACGTTGCATACATTGCGCTTGCTATTTTTTGTTTTGTTGCTATTACGATTGTCACGTTCATTGAAGAGATTATGAGAATTTGCAGAGAAAACTTTTTCAGTTTCAGAAAATCGTTGCCCTCGCCTTTGTTCTTCTTCTAATATCTTCATTTTTAATGCTTCCATTTTCGGCAACGTATATCTGCTTTCGATTGCTATTACAAAGCTTTCTAGCTAGGCTACCTAATAGTAATATACAGAGCAAGTCCTCAGGTACAGTAACGCAAATTTCATTAAGATTGTCGACGATCGAGCAGAACTCGTTGATTTGAAGGGCAAATTTCTCAGAAGCGTTCAGCTTGAACTGTACCAATTTCTTAAACAAATTTACCTTTCGAGCTGGACCGTCTACGTTGTAAAGATCGCTTAGTAGACTCCAGGCAGCTTTTGCTGTTTCGCACTTTTTATGTGAATCAACTCCGACGGTCTTACGCACAGATGTATCATTGCCAATACTTTTTGGTCTGCTGCCCTCCATGCCCTTGCTTCCAAATCTGACGGTTCCACCTTAAGAGTTTCTTCGACGACGTACCACAAATCCTACGTTACCAGCAAACTCCGCATCAACAGCGCCCACGTTTAATAATTTTCGCCGTTGAGCTTTTCTATATTAGTTAACGACGAACTCATTTTCGCGTGTAAATTGTATTTTTTAGGATACAAAAAAACCGACTAACGATTTACATACATATATGACAAACAATATTACTTTATTTTTCGAACCACGTGATCTGGGCCCATAACCCATGTAATTTCATAAGGTAGAAATTGAAACACGACTGTTCTAAAGCAATTCATTTATTGTAGTAGTATATCTATTGTTAATACAAAGCTAAAGGTATTTACTCAAAATGATACCGCGTTTGGGTTGCCAATGTTACAGACCATAGGGATGCATTTTCTTACATGAACTGTTATAAACAAATTTTCACCAAAATAATTTTTTTGGTTTTGGTTTTGTAAAAATTTGGGGTTTGAAATTTTATAGATAATTGAATTTTAGTATAATAAAGTGCAAGTTGCAAGTGGCTAAGAGTTCGCGTTGATTTTTATGTACTTATGTATAAACATTTTAATATTTTTGTCAAGGTCATTTTAACGATTTTCCACCTGTACTGCTACTGCTCACTACTTCATTTTAATACTTCCCAACCCAAGTTTTTACGCCTTAAAAATATTGATGCGATTTTTAACTTGGATTATAAATTTTTTTGGGAGTCACATACAAATAGCAATAAAATTTCCTCGATAGTAGGCATTGAGCGTCTGAGTTTATAGCCACGATATTCCAATGAACTGATACAGTATTAGGTAGGTAGGTACACCTAGGCCATAGATAGAAGGCCCATTGTGTTACTACAGTTGACACCGTTCAATTATCCTCCCCATAGAACCACTTCAAGACTGTTTCCTTCTCTTCATCGTCCTTGCAGCTTCTGCAACATCTACGAAAAGGCACCCCGAGCTTTTCTGTATGCTTACCTATTAAGCAGTGCCCGGTTAGGGCCCCCACGACGTTAGATATATCCTCTCTTCTAAGAGAGTGGACCCTTCGTGAACCGGTCCCATTTAGGCCAAGTCTGCCTGGAAATTCGACAAGTCGTACTTTGACTCCATCTTTATTTAGCTTGTTTGTAAACAAATTCACTAATTAACACCTTGCAAGTGGCAAAAGATATACCAATGCGTTCTTTACCAGGAAGAATCTGCCTGGTCGTGCCTTGCCTTGCAAGTTCATCTGCCATGCAGTTTCCCTCTATGTCCCTATGACCAGGGACCAAGTGAGGTGAAGTCTGTTCTACTTGGCTATCTCCTGTAGAGATAGGCGGCGGTCCAGCGCAACCTTTGAGTGAAACGTAAAGGAGCTCAGAGCTTTGATTGCAGCCTGGCTATCACTAAAAATGAAAATGTCCCTTCCCATAATTTCGGTTCCAAGCTTCTCAACAGTTTCCATGATAGCTGAAACTTCAGCTTGGAATATGCTGCAGTAGTCCGGTAACCTAAAAGAGATTTTTAGAGGACGGTTTCGTAAGAAAACGCCGCCTCCTACCTTGCCGTCGAGTTTTAAACCATCTGTATAGATGTTAATGTTATCGGATGGAGTGTTGAAATCTTCTTTCTACTGCTCCCTGCTTGGAATTCTGGTGCTGAAGTTGCTTACCGGAACCGATATCGAAGCACAGCGGAAGCAAAATTCATTTAATATACAAGAGTATCCCTGGACTACAGGTTTCCATTGGGATGACTCTCTTAAGCGAAAAGCAGCGAGCGCTGCCATCTGCTTTCCTACCAAATCCAGTGGCAGAAGATCCAAAATAGCGTTCAGAGCATCGTTTGGCGTGGTTCTAAGCGCTCCGCTTATGCAGATCATACTGGACCTTTGCACCTTGGTGAGAAGCCTGAGGTTGACCTCTTTATCTAACGCAGGCCACCACACGATCACTCCATACAGGAGGATTGGTCTGACGACCGCTATAAATATCCATCGACAGATCCGGGAACTGAGGTCCCATCTCTTGCCTATGGCCCTTTTACAAGTAAAGAGGGCAACGGAAGCCTTCTCATAACGCTGAATCATATTTTCCTTCAGCTTCTTATCTAAGATAACGCCAAGAAATTTGGCTTTTGTAGAGAGACTTAACCGACGCCGTTCAGCTCCGGTGGAGTCACGGAAGGCATTTTATACCTCTCGTAAAGAGGACGAGCTCCGATTTGATTGAGCTGACGCTCAGGCCACAGCGGGTAGACCACTTAGATACATCCCGAAGCGTTCGCTGCATCAGCTCGCAGAAGTGGAGAAAGAACACCTCCTTGGGGAGTGCCCCTCGTCACAAGCCTCGACACCTCGCACGCTCCCAGCCTCGCTCTCACCACTCTGCAGCAGAGTAGCTGACCGATAAACCCCACCAGTGAGCTGTCCACTCCTAGGGCCCCGCGGCGTGAGTAATAGCCTCCGGAAGTACATTATTGAAAGCGCCTTCAATATCCAAGAATGCTACGAGACAGAAGTCCTTAACACTGAAGAACTTCTCGATATAGGCGATCAGACTATGAAGTACGATCTCCGTCGATTTACCTTTACGGTACGCATGTTGGTTATCAGACAGTAGACGACAGTCTATAGCAGTGGTGCACAGCGTTAGCAGAGCTCCCAATACAAGCGCAATATTTTTGTATCTGTATATGTGTACTCAGCAAACCAGCTCGCGCAAGTGATGCTTACAGCATGAAGTACAAACGCGAACTGACCGGCTGCTAGCGGCGCATAAGGTCGGTAGCTGCACACACACACGACTTGTGTGTGAAAGCCGAGTAGCTCCCGGAGACTCCCGTGTGCATCACTGGTCTATAGTGTCAGAAAGGAAGCTGCTAACATTCGTTTCAAGTATCTTAAGAGCAAAGGAGGAAAGGCTGATGGGCCTAAGGTCCTTCCGGTTAGTATGTGAGGCCTTTTCGGCCTTTAGAATAAAGACGACCGTGACATTTCTCCATGCTAACGGTATGTGATTAAACTTGAAACAAGCCTTGAAGATACTTAGAAGCCATTTCGCAGACACATCCAGTGTCTTAATTAGTTGTGCAGGTATCATACCATCTGGTTTAAAGCTTTTTATTGCCCATATGACTCTATCTTCCGAGATAGGTATGTTCACTGCGTAGGAAGAAGTTACAGAAGGGGATTTTTCCCTTACATCTATGTTCCCATGAAAGTGGGTATCTAGGAGTAGCTCAAGGGTTTCCTTTACCGTGGAGGTGCAGGATCCATCGTGCTTTTGTAAGAAGCCTGTCGGGTTGGGAGATCTGGAGAGAATTTTTCGCAGCCTGGCAGATTCAGAAACACCTTCAATGCCACTACAGAAAACTCTCCACGAAGATCTCTTTGCTTTCCTCAGAGCTTTTTTATAGGCCCGGAGTAACCGCTTATACACCTGCCATTCAAGCTCACAGCTGAGCCTTTTGGCCTTATTGAATTGCTTTCTGCAAGATTTGCGAAGCGAGTCTATCTCCCGTGACCACCAGTGTAGTTTACGTTTACCCTACGGCTTAGGGCCATGGCACGCCAAACCTGGGGTCTCTGAGCAGGTCGAGGTAAATACGTTGGCCATTTTTTCTAGATCCTCGGTACATTCAGGTTTTATAGGGGCTAAGCTAGAGAGCTTGTAAAGTAGTTGTTTATAGTAGGTCCAATCTGTATTTTTAAAGTTTTTGCGTAGTGTTGGGCTAGTTGGAGCGAAATTCAATACTATTTCAATATAGCGATGGTCAGAGAAGTAGTGTTCACCTAAAACCCACCAACCCTCGACCATCTCAGTTAAGCTTTCACTGCATAAGGTTATGTCTAGTCCTTCCTTACGGTTTTTAGTAATGAAGGTGGACTCCCTACCTTTATTGCATATAAGTAGGTTTGCTGTTAGGAGGTAGTTGAAAAGTGCCTCACCCCGATCATTTATATCTGAGCTGCACCACTGGACGTGGAGGGCATTGGCAGCGCTTCCAATCAAAATTTGACCATTTTCGTACTTGGTCACCAAGTTCCGCACCGTTGCTTGAGGAGGGTGCTCCGATTCATAGGGCATGTATGCCGAGACCAGCACGGTGGATGTGCTCTCCAGCTCTAGTAGTGTTGTCGCGACGTCACCATCACTGTAGTTAGGTAAAAGATAGATATTTAAATCCGCTTTTGCCAAAATGTGGGCTCTAATTTTACCTTTACCACGCTCTGAGAACAGCTCGAAACCAGTGGCACTCAATCCACAGACCCTTGGGTTGCAAACCCACGGTTTCTGGATTAGTGGCACTTCAACATCGCCTTTGGACAGATGACATAGAAGAGCCGCCGACGCTGCTTTAGATTTGTGGAGGTTGATTTGCCGCACTCTCTTCTGGAGTATCTGCCACCCCCTCCATCGCTACGACGGTTTGTCAGCCTCGTACTCCCCGTCGATGTAAAGCAGTTCTTGCTCCGCAAACACCCTACGCATTGTCGATGCGTAGTTTGATTGAGAGGAGGCATTGCTCTAAGCGTCGGAGAGCTCCGGGTCCGTTTCCGGTGCCGCAATGTCCATGTCCATTGCTGCACCCGAACTGGAGGCGCGCTGAGCGTCCCGGGATATACCCTAATTATGACCTCGTCGAGGCCATAATATACTCGGCCTTGCCGCTTCTCCAGGAGCTCAAGTGACTCCTTGTTTACGGACAAAACTACCTGTCTTTAAGGGCCATCAGCGTCCTCGACTCAGATGAGCCTCCAATCACTCGTCGGAAGGGCTGGGTTTATCATTCGAAGCATCTTTAGGATGCTCCCTGGTGCCGAAGGTGTCGTCGGTACACATGCCCTTGCTCTTGGTCTGACTGGAATATCCTTCCAGTCTACAACCTCCAACCTAGCCCATGGATAGACAGGGCCTATCTTTGCAACGGCAGCCTTGTACACTATTACCCGCACTTCAAGTCTACAACCTCTAACCTAGCCCATGGATAGACAGGGCCTATCTTTGCAACGGCAGCCTTGTACAGTATTACCCGCACTTCAAAAATTTCACAATTTTTGGTTCAATTAACCGGAGAATCAATTAACCGATACTCGTTTAATTGAAAAGTTAGTTCAATTACAGATATTCCGCTAAATGGGACAACCTAATCAATTAAAAGAAAATGCATGTGTGTATTTTAAATTTAATGATATTTGTATAGTTTAAGCTTTAAACGAAGAAATA
>NW_023458563.1:19607686-19613105 GCF_013731165.1 Rhagoletis pomonella
AAATGTAGTGAAGTTTCACTCTACGGAATAACAAATTTATTTTTACCGGAAAGGTAAGAAAACGAAAACACTTTAAATTGAGGAACAATTTATCTGCCCTGTTAGTAAAGGCAACTTTACTGCTTACATTAGAAAACGGCCCTTAGAGGCATTAATTTAACATGGCGGTAATGGCTTGCAGACGGCTTTGCATTCCACATTATGGGATAAAAATGCGAGTTTCAGTTTAGACATTCCAAAGTAAGTAATACCCTCTAGAATACGTTCCCAGCTAAAAATCTGGAATTGTTTTTATATGTGAACATCTTCTTGATGGTATTACATAGAATGTGTAAACTTTCCTTCGATTGTTTAACTCATTACAGGAAATGCAAAGTAGTTTGCCAGCCATTACCGCCAATGGCATGCACATGTTAAAGTAATGCCTGCTAGAAGAGATTCCAAATTTGCTGGGTAGTCATCTACATAAAAACATGCAGCATACTTAAAAGACACATATAAATATCAGTTGAAATGCATATTGCTATGCCAATGACAAGCAACATGGTTCACCTCAAGATCCGTGATATAAATTCTTTGTGACTGCGACATCGACAAATTGACTAGACAAGTGGCTAAACATTCTTTAATGACATAAATTGTATTCATGCATAATAAAATTTTTTGGCAAACAGTAGAGCTGCAAAATTATCGATAGTATCGATTTCTCACAAGTATCGATTGTTTTTGGGCACTATCGATAGTCCATTATATGGGAGTGGGCGTGGTTACAGTCCGACATTTTCAATACCAACTAGGGTGGCCAGATTTTTTACGTGCGAAATCAGTACCTTAGATTTTTTCATGTTATAAAAATCAGTTCTTTTCAGTACACTTTTATTCAAAGCAAAATTATGAATGTAAGTAACAGATAATACCATGATACAAAAAAGAAGGTAGTTCCATTGTCACTTTTTCGTCGCCATATTAACAACATGACAATTAAGTAGATTGTGACATTTCGTGTTACCATACCTACTATCTAAAACCCTCCAAATTTTGTTATGAATTTTTTGGTTATTTACAAATATTTTGTTCTTAGAATCGAAATTTGAAGAAGCAAAAGGTATATTGTTGGGTACGACTCGGTTACTTGTACAATAATTTTGGGTTAATGTGTCCAAATGCTTAACCCAAAGCAAAAAATTAGTTTAAAATATAGATTTCTAACATAAGGATACAAATTTATTACTAAATTCGGTTTGAAATATGGACCTTTATTTTACAAAATACTGGATCAGCGTAGCCGTAGTTGGACTTACATTTTCTCTGTCAAAATTCTAATTTTACCCAATTTTTTAGTGGGTCCGTCTCCGCTTGCCACCCCAAAACCATTGAACAAATAACCGAACAGTTCACCTTTTGTTTTTGAAAGCGAAGAGGTCTAACGCGCAAGAAGTTGATAGTTGTGTTTCTAATTTTCATACTAACAATAAATCATTAATCTTGTTTCACAACCCCCTCCAATATTTAACAGTAAAATATATTTGTTTTTACCCACAGAGACAACGATATTGTCGAAATATACTAGAATTAGATAATACTCACTTCTCTGAAAGTCATGTGGCTCATGGGTCCCAAAGTAAATTCCGTTTTAAGTTACTTGAAAGACATGGACAAAGACAATATCGAAATTCTAATTTCATTATCTGAAATATATCAGAAATAAACGTATCCGATATAGATGTAATAGTCCTGGCTATGGACATTGTGAAATAAAAATTTTAAAATATGTTCACTAAAATTTTATTAATGCAAAAATAAAGATTTTGGCAAGTAGTTATCGAATTTAATGTAAAATGTAAACTTTTTTAGGAAAAGATATTAATTATTTTTAAAAGGTAAATGTTAACACAACTATTTTATTTATACTCCCAAATTTAGGATATAAAATCCCCTCTTCCAAAAAACTTAATTGAGTAACGCCGCATCGAATTTTTTACAATTGAGCAACTGTCAAAAATCTCCTTTTTAATCAAAAAGTTGTTTATTGAAACTACCTTATTTTTTGTATCATGGATAATACTTTAAAACGCCAGAGTACTTGTGTTTAACAATATTTTGGTATATTAATAAAAATATTCATTATAACTTCAGTGTACAAACTAACACGTAGTATAAAATACCCTTATAATATCATTGTACACAGGAGCCAATAATTATTTTATATTTATGACATTTTTGAATAGCAATAATGAGATTATTTCCGTTTTCAATGGATAAAAAATTCTATACATTCCATTTTAAAATTACTTTTAATTTTAAGTTCACTTTCAAAAAATTTTAACTAGAAGTCGGTTTCTCGCTTTGCACCAGGAAACAAACTTTATTCTTAAGATGGCAGGATCTTCGTTTGAGTGTGGTATTGAAAAAAATGCATATTTTTTCAAACTGTGGAAACGTACCACTATTTAAGGACTTCATCTATACTTCTTCTTGGCTTAAATTACATTTTTCAACTGCGCGAAAACTTTGAAAGACTAAGAATTCGCTAAAAAGAGTATCCAAGTCATTGGGATGTCTTGTATGCAAAACTCAATTCAGTAAATTGAGAAAACTGAATTGTAAGTGGTAGGCAAAAGCCATTCAGTTATTTAAATATGTTGTTATTAAACCGAAAGATATTTTCGAGATAGCTAACAACACAAAAAAATCTCAGCCATCTTTTCAAATAATTTATGCTCCATAATACTATCGCAACTGGTACGTAACCAACCAGCGTACGTAACCAGGTACATAACCAGCCCACAAAAGGACTGCTCTTTTTGTTGCATTAATTCTTGCGCATATCAAACATTATCTGAAACTTTTTACAGTACAGCTTAAGGAAGTTCCAGCGTTATGTAAAACCTTAACAATATCCTAAAGTATTTTGTTTGCGTAAAATAATACTACACAAACAAAATACATGGGTAAAAATTACCGAACACCTTGTTACCGAGCACCAAGCACGGTGGAAAGAATCCTAATACAAATCTGTATACTCAGAATTGAAAATTCAGTGCAAATCAGTACTTATTATAAAAAGTCAGTACTGTACTGATAAAATCAGTACGTCTGGCAACCGTATTTCAGAGACGGAAACTCAAAATTATCCGTTCGCCAAATCATGCGAAAAAACTATTTCTTCGAACATGTTAATCATATGGGCAACGGAGATTTTACCTTAGCTTTTCAACAAATTGCAAACAAAAAATTGTCCAGCTTTTCCTGAAAGATAAATAAAAGGTTTGTCTACATGTTTAGCGGGTAATTTAAAAAATAACAAATTTTGAAAACAATTTAAAAACCACAAGTAGTTTGAATTCTTCCTTTTTTCTTGTAAGCAACTAAATTTATTAACAAGGCGATGTCCTAAAACCAAGCTAATTATCCGACGCTGCATATCGAGGGCTTATATTCAATACCCCCTATCTGCAAAGACCTAATTTTTCAGGAGAGCAAAAAAACTATTTTGACATTTATTTTTAAAAGTGTTAATAATTTTAAGTACCCATACATGTCTTAAAAATGCACGCTATATATTGAAACTAGGATTTTACCTTTAATTCATATTATTATAGTTTAAAGATCAGATAGAGGTTATTGCAATTCGAAGTTGAGCTCGAGCCTGAAAACAAACCTCTGGGCAAAAACGATGTGCATCCAATTTATAAATTACAATATCTGCTGCATCGTAGGATAACTGTGGAAAAACCGCATAAGAGAAATGGCCCTGTACAATGCACCAACTGCCAGGAGTATGGTCATACTAGGTCTTACTGCACGCTTCGCTCAGTGTGCGTAGCTTGTGGAGAGCTACATGTCTCTGCCACTTGCTCATCAAACAAAGAAGACCCGCGTGCAAAAAAATGTGGTAACTGCGGTGGAAATCACACAGCAAACTACAGAGGCTGTCCAGTCTATAAGGAGTTAAAAAACCGGATCAACCAAGGCGTGGCTTCCATACGTACTCATAATGTACCGAATGCCTTTGTACCCTCCCAAACGAATCCTGACGTATTCTTCGCCAAAAGAGCCACGTCGCCAACAGTTCTATCAAACACCGTCAATGGCGTCTCGTTTGCAAGTGCCTTAAAATCAGGCTTAGAAAACCATGCCCCTACAAAAACTGCACCTCAAGTTGCGCCGCAAGAACAGCATCCCCATGCACAATATGGTAAACAATCCAATATCGAAGCTATGATAGCGTCGATGCAACAAAGCATAATGAATTTCATGACTTTCATGCAAAACACAATCCAAGAACTCAAAAATACGCTGCTCAACCTGCTTGCTACTCAGCAAACAAGATAATTACCTTACTTAAAATAGCCCTCTGGAATGCTAATGGCATTCCTCGCCACAAACTAGAGCTGTCAAAATTTCTTAAGGACAAGGAAATTGACATAATGGTCCTTGCTGAAACACACCTAACTAATAGATATAATTTTGACATTTCGGAATATACCTTTTATTGCACAAATCATCCAGATGGAAAGGCGCATGGCGGAACTGGTATTTTAGTCAGAAACCGGATTAAACACCCTCATTTGACTAGAATTGCCGAGAATTATCTGCAAGCAACATCAATATGCGTACAAACAAAGCAAGGTGATATTACGCTGTCCGCGGTTTATTGTCCCCCACGTTTCGCGATAACAGAAAAACAGTTTATGGATTTCTTCAGTTCGCTGGGAGAGCGCTTCCTTGCTGCAGGTGATTATAATGCGAAGCACCCTCACTGGGGCTCACGCTTGTCCAACCTTAAAGGCAAGCAATTATATAGCGCGCTTATATGTAGAAGAAACAAACTCGATTACGCTTCTCCTGGAAAGCCTACATATTGGCCGGCAGACCCGCAAAAGTAGCCAGATTTGATTGACTTTGCGGTGACAAGGAAAATTCCTCGCGGCTTTATTAGTACAGAATCAGTTGCAGATCTCTCATCAGACCACTCACCTGTACTTTTCACCTTGTGGCATCAGCCGCAAGAAAAAGAGTCACCCTATATGCTCACGACAAGGGCTACAAATTGGTTAAAGTATAAAAAATATATCAGTGCGCATATAGACCTCGATCCAAATTTAGATACGCCGACCGATATTGAAAACTTCATAGCCGCTCTTGAATCTACACTTTGAGCAGCCGCTAGCATTTCCACACCCCAGAATGTTATGTGCAAAATAAAAAATATAATTTAACCAATAGGAAAATTGAAATGCTTGTCTTGGAAAAACGACGCCTACGACGGATATGGCACACTCATAGATCACCAGCATCAAAACAACTGCTCAAGGCGGCCACACATGCACTGACGAGAGCCCTCAAGAACGAGGAACAGTACGCACAGTACCGGTACATCCAAAAGCTCTCACCGACTAGCACAAAGCACTCGTTA
>NW_023458563.1:19613205-19616315 GCF_013731165.1 Rhagoletis pomonella
GACGATAAAGTGGCCGGTAAACTAAAGGTTAGATGAGAAAACGGCCCCTAGAAGCGAAAGGGGAAGCGCTTCCCAACTTTTCTTTCGATTCCACATTCATTTCAGGGTGTTTATTTGTGCTCGTATCCAAGAAAGCATTTAAGTAAAATGATTTGAAATCAGAGAAGTAGCTTTTTGGATGTCCAGTGTTTGAAAATGATCTGATACTAATTTGAAAATTACTGCGATCATCATATCGTAAGTCCCCACAACAAACCTTGAAGCGAAGGGCACAATAGACATAAGGTCGTAGTGCATAGCCTCTAACAAATCTAAAACTTGAAGCGAGACATAAAACGCACGGGCATCTTAAGAGCTGGCCCGAAATTTTTTGTCGTTCGAGTGTTAAAAGTTTTTCTGCTCCTCATATCAAATTTCAGAAATGTAATTTAAGGACTTTTGTAATAAAAGCCTTCAATTGCAGCCTTGGAATCAGTTCACGCGTATTTAAAGTATCCCGATAAAAAAGTTTTAATTTTGGGAGTTCCGACGCATTTAATTCCTAAAAATTAAAGAAAAATAATTGCCTAAATTAATTAAGGAAAATAGGTGTTTGTATTCAAGTACTCAATAATAACTCCGTAAATACACCAACTCCAAAATTATATGTTTGATGGGTAAGAGGCAACCCTAACACACATACAAATTGATGTAAATACCCTGCAGGAAACGTATCTAGCTACAAGTTAACTTGAAGTTCATTAGGAAGGAACTAATGGTCACTATTATTTGCATTTGTAACTAGCTACTTTGGATATAAAATATCAACATTAACATTACATATTTGTTTACATATTCTGTAGTAGGTGGTCCCATATTCGAATTCCGTCAGACATAACTTCAAAATGATAATTTTTGTTTGCCCTGAATCCAAAAAGTATTTTTGAAGTGCAGAAAAAAGTGTATTCAAAGTAAAATTTGTATGAGGATATTTAAAGCGAAACTTGTCTAAAGAAAACAAACTTCTAATTACGTCTGCATGACTCCTGCGTTACTTTTCAGCTAGTTTCAAGTTAGTTTTTTATAGTTAGTTTTCATCAATTGATAGTTTTTATTATTTTTGCAGGGTACTTATATACATATGTACATATGTATGCATGCAACTAATTTACACACTCTTTCGGCCGGCAGACTGGCTGGCCGGCCAGAAACTTCTGCCAGTCTACTGGTGCGTCAAAAAATTCAATCCGACACCAAGCAACGCTTCACTTCGCAGTCGTGGCGTCTGCTTACGGTGACCATCCGTCGTGCAATGTACGGGACAGCCCTTCTTTATAGTCAACTGTCCTCGTTTGTAATTTATTCAGTTTATTCGGGACACGAAATTTTCTCCATTTCTTTTGATTTCCGTATTTTCCCAATTCCTGTGCCCAGTTTTTCTATTGAATTGCTTTTACACTATTACCCGCTTAATTGTCTCCCGGTTAATTGATTTCCCTGCTTATTTGACGTACCTCAGGGTAAATAATATATTGCATAAAAAATCAATGTAAATGTTTCAGCATAATTGAACCCGGTTAATTGGTTTCCCCGTATAAATGGTTAAAAACATGTGGCAATGAAAAGAGATAATACCTTCATTTTTCCACGGTTAATTGTTCCTTACATTTATATAATTTTTTTATAACAATTATCTCTAAATTGTGAGGACAAGTATACATACTTACGTACGAAGAATAATAAATACAAATTGTTTTTATACCCGAGCGCACTTGTGCACAAGGGTATTATAACTTTGTTCACATAACGGTTGTTTGTAACAGGCAAAACGAATCGAGATAGATATAGACAAATGTATACATAAATGATCAGAATGAAAAAATAAATCGATTAAGCGGTGACTGTCTGTCCGTCCGTCCGTCCGTCCGTCCGTCCGTCCGTCCGTCCGTCCGTCTGTCCGTCTGTGCACACGATAACTCGAGTAAAAATTGAGATATCTTAACGAAACTTGGTACGTGAACTTCTTTTGGGCGTAGGACGGACGGTATTGAAAATGGGCGAAATCGGACAATAACCACGCCTACCTCCCATATAACGGTAATTTTCAGAAATACGAAAACTGCGATATTTTAGTAACTACTGAAGATTATTCACTCAAAATTGATATTTACAATGAGTTTTAGACGAAAAATAAGAATATTTTAAAATGTTGGCAAATGGGCGTAGCCACGCCCACTTATGGTTACATGTGTATATCTTGGTAACCGCTGCACCAATTTCTTCCAAACTCGGCACAGTTGTTGGCCTTGATACATCATACTAAATGGCCGAAAATTTAAAAAATCGGACAATAACCACGCCTACCTCCCATATAACGGTAATTTTCTGAAATACGAAAACTGCGATATTTTAGTAACTACTGAAGATAATTCACTCAAAATTGATATTTACAATGAGTTTTAGACGAAAAATAAGAACATTTTAAAATTTTGGAAAATGGGCGTAGCCACGCCCACTTATGGTTACATGTGTATATCTTGGTAACCGCTGCACAAATTTCTTCCAAACTTGGCACAGTTGTTGGTCCTGGTACAGCATACCAAATGGCCGAAACTTTTTAAAATCGGACAATAACCACGCCCACATTCCATATAACGGTAATTTCGAGCAATACAAAATCTTCGATAAATCAGTAAATATCAAAGCTAATTTATTCAAAATTGATGGTTGCAACAATTCTTTACCAAGAAATACGCTTATGATAAAATTTTGGAAAATGGGCGTGGCACCGCCCACTTGTGATTACATATATGTATCTCGCTAACCGTTCTAGCAGTTTGTACCAAACTCGGTATGATTATTGTGCTTGCCACATAAAAGCAAACCGTTGAAAATTGTTGAAATCGGTCTTAAATTACGGCCGCTTTTCATATAACAATAAATTTCAGAAATGCTTGAAATTTCAATATGTCGAAATTTAGGGACGCTAATTTACTTAAAATGTATACACCCCGGCTTATCATGTAGCGGTAGCTTTCGGCAAGGTGGAAAACATATCTTTAATACTTGCGCCGGGTATTTAATGTTCGGCTCCGCCCGAACTTAGACTTTCTTACTTGTTATTACTTATA
>NW_023458563.1:19616415-19621895 GCF_013731165.1 Rhagoletis pomonella
CCATCCACTTGAGAAAAATCTACCAAATCTAAAAAATTTCTACCAATAAATTTTTTTATAGTTATTTCAATAAAAACTATAGCTTTATTTTATTCTTTTTTTCAATTAAAACTAAAGTTTTGTTATTTTTTTAGTTATTTCAATAAGAATTAAAGTTGTTTTTAAGGAAATTTTTATTTAGCTAATTATACGGTATTTGAGTCATATTATTAGCACATTCGCAGTTTCTTTCAAAGCGGAAGTGATGAAACTAAAGGCAACAACGAGACTTCATAATTTGAAAAACTTCAACTCGAGTTATTATAGACAAATACTTGTTCTTCTTTATTGGCGCTGTAACCGCCTAAGCGATTTTGGCCGAGTCCAAAACAGCACGCCAGTCATTTCTCTTCTGTGCTAACTGACGCCAATTGGAAATGCCAAGTGAAGCCAAGTCCTTCTCCACCTGGTCTTTCCAACGCAGAGGAGGCCTTCCTGTTCCTCTGTTATCAGCATCGCGGCCCGCGTTGAAAATTTTCAGAGCAGGAGCGTTTCTGTCCATTCCAACGACATAGCCAAGCCAGCGGAACCGCTGAATTTTAATTCGCTGCACACTGTCTATATCGTTGTAAAGCTCATACAGCTCATCGTTAAATCGTCTGCGATATTCGTCATCACCAACGCGTAAAGGTCCGTAAATCTTTCGCAGAATCCATCTCTCGAAAACTCCAAGAGCCGCCTCATCAGATACTTTCATTGTCCATGCCTCCGCGCCATACACCAGCACAGGCATGATGAGTACTTTTAGAGTGTGAACTTTGTATGACGAGAGAGTACTTTACTTCTCAATTGCCTACTCAGCCCAACGTAGCACTTTTTGGCAAGAGTGATTCTCCGTTCTCTCAAAAAAGCACCTGGTGATTTTTTTATTATTCGCAATGTTTTTCAAGCAAAATTTTTTTGTTGTTTTAACTAAATTCATAAAAATTAAGGATTCAAACTATATACAACATTTAGAAAAATTCAAAAAATTTTCGTCCAAATTTCGAATTTTTTACTCTGAATTTTTAGAACAATTTAAGATACCGAGTTTTAAAGCAAATAATACTTGAGTATAGCTCACACTGTGGTTCCCGTTGATTTTTTTTTTTTTAATTTTTTGCCACCAGTCTTTTGTGTTTTTTATTTAACAATTTCTATTGATAAAAAATGACGTTGATTAAATTTTTTTTGCGAACAAGTATAGTGCGTCATTACATACCTGTAAATTTTATTTTATTTGTATTTAAATAATCATTTAAAATATTTAGGCAATCAAAAGATCCCCGGGATTCCAGTAAAATGAGTTTTGAATGGAGCACGATATGTTCGCCTTATATCGAAAAATAAATCGGTAACGAAGAGTTCAACAAATATCTACCAAAATGAGAAAAAATTTACCTTTTTACCAACCCAAATTTTTTCTACCAATTTTGGTAACAATTTACCAAAGTGGCAACCCTGGTTGGAGTGCTGGAAGTAAAATCACGTAATTATTTCTTTCACAAGGGATGAATATGCCGACTATCCCATCAACTGGTAAGAAGCTACTAGTATTTCTACTAGTAGATGCATAGCCAGACAATAGACATTTCGTAGGACATCGCCATGTTAAAAATACCACTTCGATTCTCATATAAAAATTGAAGATTATCGTTAATTTCTTCATGATCCAATGATTGGATTTAAACCAAATTAGTTTGGGACCACCTGTGAGGTAACGCCTTTCCTTTAAAAAAAGAATTATCGAAATCGGTTATATGTAATATAAATAAATAAATAAATAAAAAAATATGCCGACGAATTGATAACCTTCTCCTTTTTGTGAAGTCGGTTAAAAAAGGATACAACTTGAACTAGTTGGGCCAAAATTTGCACTGATGGCAATAATAGGAACTTCATTTTCTTGACTAGTATTGGCTAATTTCTTTTTTTTATTTAATAATTAATATTTTTTATAAATGTCTAGCTCTTTATATGTACATACATAAAACACCGTGAGGTAGTAAATTTTACACGCCAAAATCAATATATTCGCGAAACCATGAGCCAAATATGCTAAAATTGCTTTTTTAAGTATTCTCTGGCGTTAGTAATCCAAAAATGATTTAAAAAGTTCAGTGAAATGTACTTAGAGAAGAAGTATGGGTATCAAATTAAAGAGGAAATTCTGTAGAATTAAAGAGGAAATTCTGTAGAATTTAATCGGATTCAATTTTTTGGTACATAAGAACTAGTAAGTATTGAAAATGTCCTTTTAAAATTTTATTCTTGAAATTTCGCAATATTTGCTTTTGAAAAAATTATATGTTTAGGACTTATATAAAATCGATACCATCCTCGAATTTCGTTCTTCCAATCAGCTTAAAAAATTACCTATTCGTCCTTGTGAATCCAAAAAATTTTAATTTTTCAAATTCTAAAGAAATTTCCTCTTTCATTTGATAGTTATATTTTTATTCTACATTGCATTGATTTTTTGAAATAATTTTTGGAATTAATCATATCTTTGAAATTACATAGTCGTTTAAAATGAATCCTGACGTCAGAGAAAAAAAAAATAAAAACACCACTTTAAATAAAAAAGTAGGCCTCAGACCCATTTATTTATTATTTCTTTTATGGTAGGAGATATAGAAAAAATTTTTTCGTTTTAAGTTGTTGAAAAGTAATGAATATCTAAATCCCGGGACTAATTGTGATAGTAAAAAGCGGGATAGTAAAAAGCGCAAAAATTAACATCCCTAGTAGGGATTGGTAAATTCGATATTCGAAGATTCTATATTCGAACTTTAATCGAATTTTAGCTCCAAAATGGCGAATTTTTGAAATCGAACTTTGTGTTGCTAAGATTCGAATAAAATCGAATTTTTCTAGAAAAATCGAATTTCATCTTTGTTTCCAAAACATCTACTCTTCAAATTTGTTCTTTCTGACTAAATTTGCCATCACTGTGTATGGCACTCCATTTGTTTTCGGGATGCATGTAAAAAAATACATGTTTTTCGATCTGATGAATCGAAACAAAAAATCTGTGCCAAGAAAGAAATGTTATTCCAAACTCAATTTTAAAAAAAATTTGCGTTTACGTTGGTAGAAGCAAGCTTTTGGTTGAGAATAATTTTCTAGAATATATCAATCCCCCAACGACCTTCCAAATTTGCCTTTTGCGGGATTCCTTGAAGTAAGGGTCAAAATTATCATAAAATAAAAATACGAGCCAACTTTTGCAAATTGATCGAGTGTTTTACTACTGGATGGGTATACTTTCAGAAAATGTTAACAAAGTCCGCGCTGGTTTCGGCTGTCGCACAATGTAATTTCATGACTTGGTTTAAATATTTAACGCAAACATCTCCGAACTCGATTAAGAAGTTTCACTTCAAACTAATTTTGGAAAATTCGAAAAAATTCGAATTAAATCGAATCTGCACCACCAAATTTCGAATCGATTAATCGAATGGTTGGACAATGTTCAAAATTCGGAAAAATCGAATTTCAACCCCCCACTACCCATCCCTAATCCCTAGTACATAAGTAGTTCTGTGAGCGCGCGAGTGTGTGAACGTTTTCACTTAAATACATGTGTTCACGAGTATATTTTTTGGAATTCATTGAGTTTAAACTTGCGTATAAATCTTATCAAATTTAAGCAATCATCCAGTCGTTCGTCACCACTACATAAACAGCCTATCTGTCGTAACATGCCTGAAGTGTTTTGTATCCTGCGGATATTTGTTTTAGCGCATTATGCAACTAAATCTTATTACAACTTTGTTTGTTTTTATTGTTGGCGCCGTCGTCAACGAGTTGGCGGTATGTATTATCGTTGCTTAAGCTGTGCTTGTTATTTTGTTTTCTTTTTGTTTCTCGTTTTTGGTTGTCGTTGTCATTGATGTTTCGCTTACCTTCATGCCAGTTGTCATTTACATTCAAGCGACAAGCGAAAGCTACATACATCATAAACAACAAGACACAGAGCACAAAAATGTTTAATGCGCAGCTTAAATATTTCGTGGGAGATCACAAATCAAAAACCCCCATCGAATAAAAGTAAAAGTAACCACAAATCCTTAACTAATGTAGAGGTGTAACAAGGCTGCAACCCTTAATTAGGCCCATAAAGAAAATCACACAATTAGTTTCATGGGGTCCTGAGTGACCCCAATAAAAGAAAAAAGAGTTTTAGAAATAAAATCAAGTAATTTTTAAGCTAAAAACAAAGCCGACTTCAATTCTCATATAAAAATTTAAGATTATCGTTAATTTCTTCATGAACCAAAGATCGGATTTAAACCAAGTTAGTGTGGTACCACCTGTGAGTAACACCTTTCCTTTAAAAAAAAGAATTATAGAAATGGGTTAACATGGTCCAAAGTTATGCGGTAACATACATAAAAAAATATATATATATTCCGACGAATTTATAACCTTCTCCTTTTGTGAAGTCGGCTAAAAACGAAGTGTGCAATCAAAAATATTAAAGTACTCTATTATAGTTAACGCAAAAAAAAACAAAAACATAATTTAGAAAAAAATAAATAACTAAAAACTTAAGTCCGCCAAAAAATGATACGTAAGTGGTCGCAAGGGGTCAGTACTCAGCCGTGACTAAATAAATAAAACGAAATGTATATTGTCATAAATAAAAAAGCTTTTTATTATAGTTAACTTTAAGAAAGAAAAGCATAACTTTCACTTCAAACTATATACAAAAATAAATACTTACCTGGCCGTGACTAATTTACGTATCCCATGCGCCTAATTAAGAGTTAAATTACCGATTCGATCGAACAAGAATTGACATATAGATATTCATACTTATGTACATATACATAATGCACGCCCACTTCAAAGTTCACATATTTCTGTCGAAAATAACTGACTTGTCACAGAAATTAATCAATTGACAAAGTAGTTGGAAACAAACTATTTGTGCAGTTTATGAATTTTAAAGTAGTTGGGACATATCGAGGGCTTATATTCAATACCCTCTATCTGCAATTTTGATGAAAATGATTTTTTGATGGTAACGTAAGCTCCGATTAATCTTTCACCCATGACAATAATGTCAAACTTAAAATATAGCTTTAATGGTATTATATTCTCATTTTGAAAATTCCACTATCTGCAATAACATTTTATTATAAGAGCAAAATCCTCTATCTACACAATTTTGGTAGAAAATTGTTTTTAATAAAATTGTTTGTGGCATGTAAGTTACATGTGCCTATGTATGTATGTATGTATGTATGTTACCGGTAAAATCCGATCTTAGGTCAAACTAGTTTTGCCCAGGCTTAACTAGTTATACCTAATGCGGTATATCTGTCCAACCGAAACCAAATTCGATACAAAAAAAATATTCCATATCTCGTCAAACATAGAGTCATTAAACTCCATTACTCTAAGGGTCGTTTTCTCATCTAACCTTTAGTTTACCGGCCACTTTATCGTCTCGA
>NW_023458563.1:19624895-19626778 GCF_013731165.1 Rhagoletis pomonella
AAAATCGCTTAGGCGGTTACAGCGCCAAATAAGAAGAAGAAGAATAGTTAGGGTTGCCAGATTTTGAAACGGAGAAAGGAGTACATTTATATTTTCGATAGAAAAAAAGCAGTACAAGACCTAAAAAAGGAGTAAAATTTTTTTTTTTTTTTTTTGTGCAATTTATTGTTACAAATTACCATTAATTAGGTACAAATAAACAAAGATATTTTAGAAATCTTTTTCAAAACAACAATAAATGTTAAAAGTAAATAGCTAAATGGGCTGGCTTTCCAATAAGGGCGGTCGTTAAAGAGATGTTGATCAAAGGGGGAGTGGGCGTGGCACCCAATTGTGATATTTGGCGATTTTTCTAAAGCGTCCCTAGGGACCCTTTCGCTCACCACCTCTTCAATGACCGCCCTTATAGGAAATTTTCCCCAACTAAATTCTACAAAAGAATTCCAAACTCTTTCTGAATATATGACCAGTTTTTTAATTTAAGCCTTATAATAAATTTAATATTTTTCTGATTTTTATACCCGAGCGCTCTGCACCTACTTTGCTATGACCATGCCTACCTTTTCACTATCACACTTAACTTTGCTTACTAAGTAGTGTTTGCCACAATATGAATGGCAAAGTACAGGGCGTAAGATATTAACTGTCGCACAGGTTTTTTGAAAAATAAAACGATCCTTTATAGATGTTGCGAAAAAGAGTATTTTTTTGTTAACTTTGTAAATATTTTACATAAATTTTATTAATCCTTATTTGCATTTGCCAGCTTTGGGAGATAAGTTCATGCGGCACTCACGTCTTTTATAGGTGTACTTTTTCTTAGACTTTGTATAAAAAAAGAGAAAAAAAAAATGTATAGGGTTCGGTTCCGAGTCTTTTCGCTTGGTGAGTATGAGGCCTTATGTTGGACAAAAGACGGAGTATAAAGGACCAAAATGGGGGAAATTAGCCTATATTTGCAGAAGATATGTAATAAAGTAACCGATGAAGACTTGCGTGCCGCTTGCGTTTTTCTCCCAAATGAAGGTTAAAATTTAAAAACGAATTAATAAAATTTTCGCAAAATCTATAAAGGTCCCTTTTATTAAAAACAAAAAAAAAACGTGCGACAGTTATTATTTTACACCCTGTATATGATAAAATATTAATAGCTGGAAAAAAGAGAACAAAAGAAGTATAAAACTAATAAAGGAGTACATTTCCATATATTTGTTTTGGGAGTATAAGGGAGTACATTGCAATAAAAAGGAGTACGTGTACTCCCAAAAGCAGTACGTCTGGCAACCCTACTAATAGTATACCTACATCTGCTTTTCTATCCCATTTAGACTTTCGTTTAGCTTCTGGTACCTTTACAAAAACTTCGCTGCAATATAAGCGTAAATTACTAATATTCGGTTTGTTGCCACGTAAACTTTCATACGGAGTTTTATTTTCCGTGGTGTTAGCTAAAGTTCTATTTTTTAAGTATGATGCAGTTTTGATAACTTCAGGCCAAAGCCTGCTGTGCACTTTTGCTTCGGATAACATGCATCTGGCTGAATCCATTATTGAGCGGTTATGTCGTTCAGCTGTACCATTCAACTGATGTACATAAGGTGGACAAGGATCAATAGCTATACCTTTTTCCCTAGATAACTTATAAATGTATTTATTTACATATTCTTTTCCATTGTCACACCTTTTATCGTTTACCTGTTAGATTTTCAACACTGTTTATATAATCAACAAAACAATCAAATACTTCAGTTTTCGATTTAATTGTAAATATTTTCGCAGCCTTGCTATAATCATCGATAAAAGATAAAAAGTATTTTTCTCCATTTAAACCTGAAGTTGTATGAGGACCGTTTAAATCTGAGTGTATTATTTCTAATAGCTCC
>NW_023458563.1:19626878-19630347 GCF_013731165.1 Rhagoletis pomonella
TTGATTTAGTTCTATTGCTTAAAAAAGGTAAATTGGGCATCTTATTTTGAATGCAAATAGCACATTTTAAAAAGTTTGGCTCTAATTCATTTGGTAGTCCTTCTACCAACTTGTTTTGACATATTCATTCTAAGTAGTTAAAATTTACGTGCCCTAATATTCTATGGTACTTTTCTTTTGACGTCATTTCCTTGTTGCTTATTGTAAAATTTGATTCTTTGATATCTAAGATACTACAAATTTTATATAAACCACTTTCTTTACTAGCAATTCCGATTAGAGCATTCCGTTCATTGTAAATTTTCGCTTTATCGCCTATTGATACAATTTTGTTCTTATCAGTTACCTTAGCAAAACTTATCAAATTTCGATCCATATCTTCTACGTAATATACATTAACCATATTAACTTCCATTTTCTTTCCATAAACAATAAAATAAGTTTTTATATTACCAATCTTCGTGGCTTTTAAAATACTACTATCTCCAATTTTAACATCCACGGGAATTTTCAAATTCGCAAATTCATAGAAATATAAACAATTGTTAGAAATATGATCAGTGCAGCCACTGTCCGATACCCACTCGATTTTCTTGCCATCGCAGTTAAAATTTTCTGCAATCATACATTTACTCTCCGACTTAACGTCTATCTCTGTGATAAAAGAACTTGCACTGTTTTCGTGTTTGCGCTCACCTCGTCGCCGTTCCCCTTCGCTTTGTTGTTGCCAATTGCTGCTTCGAGTCCCACACTCTGCTGATCGAACCTTTTTCCACTGTCACCTCTAAAATTACCTTCGGACTGCTGTTGTTGTTGTACCCAGCGCATATTCACTTTTAAATTACCAATTTTACCACACCGAAAACAGGTCTTTCCTTGACTGGACCTCTCCACCAAATGCGCTTGATTTGTTATGAAAATTACTGTTCTCACCCTTTCTCTGATTTCCCACATAATAATCTTATTGTTGATAAATTCGCAACTTTGATCCGTCTCCTTCACAGCATCAATTAAATCTCCGATGTAGCTTAAAGAATCCGGAAGGATATGCATTAATAGTTCAATTTTTCTTTTTCGCACATAGTTATGCCGGAAATTTTCAGCTCATTTGTTAGCTTTTCAAAGTTGGAAAGAAAAGAACTAGATGCAACGTAATCTTTCAGCTTGTTTTTTTTCTAATCTATTTCACATATTTGGAGTGCCGTCGATTCTCTTAGGTAATATTTATCAAACTTTTGTATGACTACATACGCTGTCTCCTCCTCAGCAACAAATTCCATTTGTTAATTCGAAATTCCACTGTATATGTAATTCATGGCTTTTATGTTATCTTCGTCCCACGCGGGCTCATCAGCAGTTATTTTTTCTCTTGTATCTACTTTTTCACATTTTTTCCACTTCAAGAACAGTAGTATTCTTTTCTTCCAGATTCTGTAATTCTTTCCATCAAAACCATGTAATTTTAATTCTTCCGCCATTTTCTTCAGTTCACTTCAGTATAGTTTAAGCACCACACGTGTTCCTAAAACTTTCAAACTTGTTCTGATACCATGTTAATGAAAGGTGTTCTCTCTTTCGTAGCTTAATGCAGAGTTAAACTTTATTTTCCAATTCAATTCTTACAAGCTGGGTTTTAACAGCGCTAGGCACTGTAGTTAACATACTTATGTACAAAGGTATATGTAGGGTTGCATTTAGTTTTGTAAATAAGATTATGATTGTAATGCACGTTTTCCAAAATAAAATTTTTCCCAACAAAATATTTTCATGACCTTATTCATATGAAGAAAATAAATTTAAAGAGCTCTATAAAGTGTCCTTTTCATACACCTTTTCGATATATGCAGCTGTTAAAGCCTTACTGATATTTTTTTTAAGAGTTTGAGTGGCAGACTCTAACTATTATATCACCTAAAATATTTTTTCCCCCAATAAGAGTTTCTGCAAATTCTTCATTTAAAATATTTCCCTTCTAGATTCAACAAACTTGTGGCAACTTAGCAGGGGCGTTTTAATTAACATACCCCGAAAATTACCTATATCGATAAAAGGACAGATATCGATAGCAAATAATTACTTGACAGGCGGAAGTAATGTTTTGTCAAATTAGCTTAGGTCGAGTCTTAAAATCTTTGTATCCTTCTTTTCTCATCGCTCCGTGGAGCAGATAAGACGAAAAAGTTAATATTTAAATCCATATTAATTTATTCAATCAGTAACATAAATTTTGCTTTCAACAGTTTTCGCTTGCTACGAGCTCGTAAGTATTTAAGTGTAGTTATTTTATTATTTTCAACCAAGCTGGTTTTAAGCAATCAATTCCTTGTCTTAGGTTTTTTTTTAGAAAACGCACATTGACACACGTAGGTGTTGTGAGTATAATTTGCCTGAAAGGTGCACACCAATCTTGATTTTTCAGTGCTTTGTGCACTGCAACTTTGTTGGAAAAGTTGGAGAACTACCAAGGCAATTTAATTAGCATTAGAAGCAGTCACAACATTGCACAAAACCAATACGGGACTTCAAAAGAAGCATTAAAGACTCTCCCACGCTTTGGACAAATACGATACAGAGCAACAGGCACGCATCAGGCAGAATCCCCAGACCGCTGCTCAGTACAAGTATCGGCTTCGGGAGAGTATTACATCGGTAACGTAGTAGTTTTGCGCCCGGCGGCAAATTTTCACAAGACAGCCCAAAAGTGAAAATAAAAACTACATGGTTTAAAATAGTAAAAGTGCCAAAAAGTAGAAAATATTCAAAACATACTCAACTGAACCAAATCGGATATAACTTTTCCCACTCTGCTCGTAAACGCTAAATATAGTAGTAGTGTAAAGGTATATGGAAAGTACAGTGGTGAAATCGTGCAAAAATTGCCCTAATTTCCATAGAAATTTATACAAAAGTTGCATAGGGCGTAAACAGTGCCCACAGCATAACGAAATTTAAAAGTTTTTCGAAGCGTAAAATGTTTATATGAAATAGTACGTAAGTCAGTTTGTTTAAATTTAGAAAATCGAATGCAAGCTTTTGGTGGTTCAGTTTTCCTACTAACGGTAGTGGTGTCGAAAAGTCATACCTCCATATCGTACGTTCTTCACGCTAACGGCAATATAAATTAAGTATATATAGGGTATTCGAAAAGAAGAAAAATCATTTAAAAATACTTGTTACATAAACATACCAAGAACCGAATTTTGCACGAGTATCATCGATTTGGAAGCGCTTTCAACATCGTCCCGACATCAAGGCATTGGTGAGTTAACATTTAAATTTTCCTTTATTGTATTACCATAGCAAGTCACTGTTAAGCGTACTCAACCGAAAATCTCACTGTTAGCTGATATCACTTAACAGCGGCGCGCTAAGTTATTGCTTATCAAACAGCTTAACACATGCAACGCTACATATATAACGTGTGCAAGTATATATAAACAGATTCCCTGAGTTAAGCTGCAGAGACAAT
>NW_023458563.1:19630447-19636050 GCF_013731165.1 Rhagoletis pomonella
TATCACCCCATGTAAAGTTATTCGCAGCATCTTTTGTAGTTAATTTGGTCAAGGACTAGCGGTGATCGCATAGTTCTTCACGAACTTTCTAAAAAACCCTGTGAGACCCAAGAATCGTCGTACCTCGGTCGCGTTAGTCGGTACCGGGAATTCACGGATCGCCTTCACTTTACACTCGCCGGGCGTAATACCATTAACGTTCACTTTATGACCGAGGAAGTTTATTTCTGTGGCCAGAAATTTGCACTTATCTCTCCGCAAAGTCAAATCGGCCTGTTCAAGCAAAGCTAAAAATTCGCAGTGTTTTTAGGCCATCACTCACAGTTACACTCGGTATTATTACATCATCGAGATATGCGATCACTTTCCTCGGTTTCATTTTAATGCATAGTTCATTCATCATGGTCTGGAATACCGCCGGCGCGTTTACGAGACCAAATTGCATACGATTATATTCGTAATGACAATCATTAGTAACGAACGCGGTGAATTGTTTACTACTCTCTTCAACTTCGATTTGATGATACCCCATGTTGAAGTCTAAGACCGTAAAATAGCGATTACCCGCGAGTATAGCAAAAAGTTCGTCCATAATTGGCATAGGGAACGGCTGCTTGACTGTAACCCGATTCAACTGTCTGTAGTCAACACACATCCTATATTCGTTATTTTTCTTCGCAACCACTACTATCGGCGAAGCATACGCAGAATTAGACACTCGAATAATATCTTTTTCTAATAAGTCATGAATCATCTCATTTACTAAAGGGCGTTTTGCAAAAGGCAACCTATACGGTGTCACCATCGATTATGTATTTATTTTCACCCGAGCATAGGACATCACGCCCGAGGGGAATATCATTTTCAATCAAATTGTCATCAACAACCAATAAATGTACGCAAACGCTCGCATTATCAATTTTCATCATGACATGTATTTTGTTATAACACTCAAACACTCCGCCTCCAAAACCTTTGAGGCGCACATAGCACTTTTCCATCAAACATTGTTCTATGTTTGCCGCAACTGAGTTACGCACCAACGAGCGTGAGCTACCTGTGTCAACAAAAGCTTCGATTTCGTTGTCATGTACCAAAACTTTTTTTACCGTAAATTTGATAGGTTCGTCTTCAATCGCGTTGCACTTTGTAATATTCCAACGGACGATTTTCGGTACACGAATTCGTTGGGTTACGACCGAGAGGTTAAATGAATCTTGTCACGGTGGGGTAGGTCGGCGGGACCCATATATAAGCTAGCGAAACAGTGGCGTGGGTGGGTTCTTTGACCCTTTCACCGGATATCACCTCATATTACCGTATTACAGAATCCCTAAAGTCCCTATTATTAGCACAAAAATTTGTTGTTTAACAATTAATTGAACGGAACCAAAAACAGCATAAGATCCTGACCTAATACAGCCAAACAACCGCACCGAAAAGGTCAAGCAGCATAAGAAAATTAAAAAGGGGGTATCTTACTTTACCTTACCCTCCCAACCTGGTCTTCACATGTATGGCCTTTTGAAGACCCCTACTACTAATTACGCTACCCTAACGACACATCTCACCAAGGAAACTAGATAATTTAGCTTTAATAATTCATAATAGATATTTTATACTATAATTTCATATGATATAATATAATATATATATAATAACAATTGCATGATAAACAATTTTTAATGACCGTTTCCCAAAACTTAGTAGGTAGAGTCGTTGAAAGTTCTAATTGTTTATAGATCTTAACAGCATTTAAGACGAAAATTTAATCAATTAAGTAACAAAAATTTTACCATATTAGTTCCAAGTCTTATATTCTAACAAAATTTAACAAATTCAAATAGGTAATTATTAATTACAACTTATAGCAACTACGTTTACCCTGTAAATAATCGTAAATATTTTACTAATCATACATTATATATTGAAGAGGATTTCTGTGTTCATATTGGTTTGCTTTTGTGGTAATACATTTACTATTCCTAACTTGACTTTAACTTGAGTTAAATGGTTATTGTTTTTATGTATGTTTTTAAGTATTATATATGTATATCAAAAGTAATTCGAATTGGTTTAGTTAGCACAGAAAAAAAAAAACAAAATTTTCAACAGCGTAACGGTGCCGAAAACTCTTCGAGCAAAAATGAAAGCGCGATGAATGAAAAAGATATCGAAAAAAAAAACCAAAGAAAATTTGCTCTGCAGCTTAACTCAGGGAATCTCTTTATACATACTTGCACACGTTATATATGTAGCGTTGCATGTGTTAAGCTGTTTGACAGGCAATAACATAGCGCGCCGCTGTTAAGTGATATGAGCTAACCGTGAGATTTTCGGTTGAGTACGCTTAACAGAGACTCGCTATGGTATAGTACAATAAAAGAAAATTTAAATGTTAACTCACCAAAGCCTTGACGTCGGGACGATGTTGAAAGCGCTTCCAAATCGATGATACTCGTGCAAAATTCGGTTCTTGGTATGTTTATGTAACAAGTATTTTTAAATGATTTTTATTCTTTTTGAATACCCTATATTTACTTAATTTATATTGCCGTTAGCGTGAAGAACGTACGATTTGGAGGTATGACTTTTCGACACCACTACCGTTAGTAGGAAAACTGTACTACCAAAAGCTTGCATTCGATTTTCTAAATTTAAACAAACTGACTTGCGTACTATTTCATATGAACATTTTACACTTTGAAAAACTTTTAAATTTCGTTATGCTGTGAGCACTGTTTACGCCCTATGCAACTTTTGTATAAATTTCTATGGAAATTAGAGCAATTTTTGCACTATTTCACCACTGTCCATATAAAGGGTGATTTTTTTGAGGTTAGGATTTTCATGCATTAGTATTTGACAGATCACGTGGGATTTCAGACATGGTGTCAAAGAGAAAGATGCTCAGTATGCTTTGACATTTCATCATGAATAGACTTACTAACGAGCAACGCTTGCAAATCATTGAATTTTATTACCAAAATCAGTTGGCAGAAAATCCGCTTTTTTATCGACAAATTTTGTTCAGCGATGAGGCTCATTTCTGGTTGAATGGCTTCGTAAATAAGCAAAATTGCCGCATTTGGAGTGAAGAGCAACCAGAAGCCGTTCAAGAACTGCCCATGCATCCCGAAAAATGCACTGTTTGGTGTGGTTTGTACGCTGGTGGAATCATTGGACCGTATTTTTTCAAAGATGCTGTTGGACGCAACGTTACGGTGAATGGCGATCGCTATCGTTCGATGCTAACAAACGTTTTGTTGCCAAAAATGGAAGAACTGAACTTGGTTGACATGTGGTTTCAACAAGATGGCGCTACATGCCACACAGCTCGCGATTCTATGGCCATTTTGAGGGAAAACTTCGGAGAACAATTCATCTCAAGAAATGGACCGGTAAGTTGGCCACCAAGATCATGCGATTTGACGCCTTTAGACTATTTTTTGTGGGGCTACGTCAAGTCTAAAGTCTACAGAAATAAGCCAGCAACTATTCCAGCTTTGGAAGACAACATTTCCGAAGAAATTCGGGCTATTCCGGCCGAAATGCTCGAAAAAGTTGCCCAAAATTGGACTTTCCGAATGGACCACCTAAGACGCAGCCGCGGTCAACATTTAAATGAAATTATCTTCAAAAAGTAAATGTCATGGACCAATCTAACGTTTCAAATAAAGAACCGATGAGATTTTGCAAATTTTATGCGTTTTTTTTTAAAAAAAAGTTATCAAGCTCTTAAAAAATCACCCGTTACCTTTACACTACAACTATATTTAACGTTTACGAGCCGAGTGGAAAAAGTTATATCCGATTTGGCTCAGTTGAGTAGGTTTTGAATATTTTCTACTGTTTGGCACTTTTCCTATTTTAAACCAGGTAGTTTTTATTTTTACTTTTGGGTTATCTTGTGAAAATTTGCCGCCGGGCGTTGGTAATGCTTTCGCGACGCTAAAACTAGCACGTTACCGAGGTGAGACTCTCCCGAAGCCGATGCTTGTACTGAGCAGCGGTCTGGGGATTCTGCCTGATGCGTGCCTGTTGCTCTGTATCGTATTTGTCCAAAGCGTGGGAGAGCCTTTAATGCTTCTTTTGAAGTCCCGTATTGGTTTTGTGCAATGTTGTGACGGCTTCTAATGCCTTGGTAGTTCTCCAACTTTTCCAACGAAGTTGCAGTGCACAAAGCACTGAAAAATCAAGATTGGTGTGCACCTTCCAGGCAAATTATACTCACAACACCTACGTGTGTCATTGTCCTTTTTATCAAGAAAAAAGCCTAAGACAAGGAATTGATTGCTTAAAACCAGCTTGGTTGCAAATAATAAAATAGCTACACTTAAATAACTAATACTAATAATAATAATTACTTACGAGCTCGTAGCAAGCGAAAACTGTTGATAGCAAAATTTATGTTACTGATTGAATAAATTAATATGGATTTAAATATTAACTTTTTCGTCTTATCTGCTCCACGGATCGATGAGAAAAGAAGGATATAAAGGTTTTAAGACTCGACCTAAGCTAATTTGACAAAACATTACTTCCGCCTGTCAAGTAATGATTTGCAATCGATATTTGTCCTTTTATCGATATAGGTAATTTTCGGGGTATGTTAATTAGAACACCCCTGCTAAGTTGCCAAAGTTTGTTGAATCTAGAAGGGAAATATTTTAAATGGAGAATTTGCAGAAATTCTAATTGGGGGCAAAAAATATTTTAGGTGAGATAATAATTAAAGTATGCCCCTCAAATTCATGAAAAAAAAATCAGTAAGGCTTTAACAGCTCCATATATCGAAAAGGTGTAGGAAAAGGTCACTTTATAGCGCTCTTTAAATTTATTTTCTTCATATGAATAAGGCCATGAAAATATTCTGTTGTATTTTATTTTGGAAAACGTCCATTACAACTTTTCGGATTTTTGTTTTTGCCCTGTGCAATCTGTTATACGGTGACCAATTTCACCACACTTTCCACATTTTGGTTTCTGTTTCTTCTCACTACATTCCCGCGATATATGGCCGGTTTTACGACAATTATAGCAAATAATGTCACCCTTTGACTTCTTTTCATTTGTCGAACGTTTGATTTGATTGTCTTGCATTGTCTGCTTAACCGGCGCGCTATTCTTCGCGACATTATAAGCACTATAGTTTTGAATCGCATATAATAAATCGATACCTTGCCACTGATAGACACTTTTTCATATCCGTATCGTTTAACCCGTTTATGACATACTTTATGATCGCTTGGTCATCCACCCGACCTTGATGACCTTTAGCCAACACGCGATAGTAAAACATTTCAGAGGTTTCATTTACCCCTCGCCGCATACTCATTAGTTCGATATGGACGTCAGCTGAATTAATCACTGACGGAAAGTGATCAAGAAAATCTTTCACAAAATGCGACCAATTTACATACACAATTGGCGCGGAATCTATCCACATTTTTGCAGCACCCTTTAATTTTGCTTGTACTGCAAAAAGAAGTATCTTCTCTTTCCACTCATACACATGTAATAGTTGCTCGACCCGACCGACAAACTGCACCGACTACAACGATTTATCATTCGGATCAAACGATGGCAGGATTTGTATAATG
>NW_023458563.1:19636150-19637496 GCF_013731165.1 Rhagoletis pomonella
ATACTTGCACACGTTATATATGTAGCGTTGCATGTGTTAAGCTGTTTGACAGGCAATAACATAGCGCGCCGCTGTTAAGTGATATGAGCTAACCGTGAGATTTTCGGTTGAGTACGCTTAACAGAGACTCGCTATCGTATAGTACAATAAAAGAAAGTTTAAATGTTAACTCACCAATGCCTTGACATCGGGACGATGTTGAAAGCGCTTCCAAATCGATGATACTCGTGCAAAATTCGGTTCTTGGTATGTTTATGTAACAAGTATTTTTAAATGATTTTTCTTCTTTTTGAATACCCTATATATACTTAATTTATATTGCCGTTAGCGTGAAGAACGTACGATTTGGAGGTATGACTTTTCGACACCACTACCGTTAGTAGGAAAACTGTACTACCAAAAGCTTGCATTCGATTTTCTAAATTTAAACAAACTGACTTACGTACTATTTCATATGAACATTTTACACTTTGAAAAACTTTTAAATTTCGTTATGCTGTGAGCACTGTTTACGCCCTATGCAGCTTTTGTATAAATTTCTATGGAAACTAGAGCAATTTTTGCACGATTTCACCACTGTACTTTCCATATACCTTTACACTAATACTATATTTAACGTTTACGAGCCGAGTGGAAAAAGTTATATCCGATTTGGCTCAGTTGAGTAGGTTTTGAATATTTTCTACTTTTTGGCACTTTTCCTATTTTAAACCATGTAGTTTTTATTTTTACTTTTGGGTTGTCTTGTGAAAATTTGCCGCCGGGCGTTGGTAATGCTTTCGCGACGCTAAAACTATCACGTTACCGAGGTGAGACTCTCTCGAAGCCGATGCTTGTACTGAGCAGCGGTATGGGGATTCTGCCTGATGCGTGCCTGTTGCTCTGTATCGTATTTGTCCAAAGCGTGGGAGAGCCTTTAATGCTTCTTTTGAAGCTAATTTGACAAAACATTACTTCCGCCTGTCAAGTAATGATTTGCAATCGATATTTTTCCTTTTATCAATATAGGTAATTTTCGGGGTATGTTAATTAGAATGCCCCTGCTAAGTTGCCAAAGTTTGTTGAATCTAGAAGGGAAATATTTTAAATGGAGAATTTGCAGAAATTCTAATTGGGGGCCAAAAATATTTTAGGTGAGATAATAATTAAAGTCTGCTACTCAAATTCATGAAAAAAAAATTATTAAGGCTTTAACAGCTCCATATATCGAAAAGGTGTAGGAAAAGGTCACTTAATAGCGCTCTTTAAATTTATTTTCTTCATATGAATAAGGCCAATGCAAATATTCTGTTGGGAAAAATTTTATTTTGGAAAACGTCCATTACAAACCAGATAATTTTACGGTG
>NW_023458563.1:19637596-19638908 GCF_013731165.1 Rhagoletis pomonella
ATATTTGATTCTTAAAGGCGTTTATAGGTGCCTCCGTTATCGGTATTAAATTATGTTCGGAGCTTTCATCGCTATGCATAGTACCTGTCAATGAATTTATTTGGGGCGGTCGTGAGAGTGCATCGGCGACCACATTTGCCTTTCCCGGTTTGTAATGCAATTCATAATTGTATTCCTCCAAGATGGCTTTCCATCTTTTCATTTTATTATTGTTGTTTTTTGTACTAAGCGCGTACGTCAGGGGCTGGTGATCGGTAAAGATTTTAACCTTATCCGATCCGTAAAGGTAGTTTCGTAAATTACATAAAGCCCAGATAATCGCCAACATTTCCTTTTCATTTCTGGCGTAATGTTCTTCTGTCTGGCTTAGTGTTCGGGATATGAAAGCAATGGGTTTATCATTCTGCGAGAGTACTGCGCCAATCGCGTAGTTTGAGGCGTCTGTTGTTAACTGAAACTCTTTTGAATAGTCGGGATGTATGAGCATTACTTCCTCGGCAGTGAGAGATAATTTAATTTTGTTAAAGGCTTCGATTGCGTTTTCATCTAGTGATATATGTGTTTTTTTTGAAACGCTTTTGGGCTTACGCCCATCTTCCCCTCTTAGAAGGACTGTAAGGGGTTTTGCCAGCTTCGCATAATCTTTAATGAAGCGGCGATAATACCCTGAAAGTCCTAAGAAGGCACGAAGATCTTTCAAAGTTTGGGGCGTAGGAAAGTTCACTATCGCTTCGGTTTTTTTTGGATTCGTCTTGAGGCCCTTCTCGGAAATAATAAATCCCAGAAACTCAACCTCAGATTTTAAAAATTCACTCTTATCTTACTGTATTTTTAAATTGGCGTTCTCTAGAGTCTCGAAAATGATTTTCATGCCATTGAAATGAGTTTCCTGGTCCTTGTTGAAGATGATAATATCGTCTATATAAACATAACATCGCTTGCCGATGTGATCCCTGAGAATATCGTCTAGGGCTCTTTGGAAAATTGAGGGAGCATTTTTCAGCCCAAAAGGCAGTCGAGTAAACTCGTACTTACCGTTATTTATAGAAAACGCTGTTTTTTCAATATCCGATTCTTTAAGTGGGATTTGGTGAAATCCACTTTTTAAATCGATTGTTGAAAAATATTTGTTTTTACCAAGTTGTGCCAATACATCTTTGATTTCGGGAATGGGATATTTGTCGGGCATTGTTACTAAATTTAACTTTCTATAGTCGACCACCATACGGTATTTCTTTTCTCCCGATGCGTCTAGTTTCTTCGGAACTACCCATACGGGGGCGTTATACGGCGATCTAGATGGTCGGATGAT
>NW_023458563.1:19639008-19645017 GCF_013731165.1 Rhagoletis pomonella
TTTTTTTTCGATCTCTTTTTCATTCATCGCGCTTTCATTTTTGCTCGAAGAGTTTTCGGCACCGTTACGCTGCTGAAAATTTTGTTTTTTTCTGTGCTAACTAAACCAATTTGAATTACTTTTGAAATACATATATAATCCTTAAAGACAAACATAATAACAATAACCATTTGACTCAATTTTGCAAGTTAGGTATAGTAAAGGTATTACCACAAAAACAAACCAATATGAACACAGGAATCCTCCTCAATATATAATATATGCTTAGTAAAATATTTACGATTATTTACAGGGTAAACGTAGTTGCTATAAGTTGTAATAAGTAATTACCTATTTGAATTTGTTAAATTTTTTTAGAACATAAGACTTGGAACTAATATGGTAAAATTTGTGTTACTTAATTAATTAAATTTTCGTCTTAAATGCTATTAAGATCTATAAACAATTATTACTTTCAACGACTCTACCTACTATATTTTGGGAAACGGTCATTAAAAATTGTTTATCATGAAATTGTTATTATATATCATATGAAATTATAGTATAAAATATCTATTATGAATTATTAAAGCTAAATTATCTAGTTTCCTTGGTGAGATGTGTTGTTAGGGTAACGTAATTAGTAATAGGGGTCTTCAAAAGGTCATACATGTGAAGACCAGGTTGGGAGGGTTTAGACGAGTAAGCAACCCAACATCTTTTGTGCTCGTAAGGTAAAGTAAGATACCCCCTTTTTAATTTTCTTATGCTCCTTGACCTTTCGGTGCGGTTGTTTGGCTGTATTAGGTCAGGATCTTCTGCTGTTTTTGGTTCCGTTCAATTAATTGTTAAACAACAAATTTTTATGCTATTAATAGGGACTTTAGGGACTCTGTAATACGGTAATATGAGGTGATATCTGGTGAATGGGTCAAAGAACCCACCCACGTCACTGTTTCGTTAGCTTATATACGGGTCCCGCCGACCTAACCCACCGTGACAAGATTCATTTAACCTCTCCGGTCGTAACCCAACGAATTCGTGTACCGAAAATCATCCGATGGAATATCACATAATTCAACAGATACGTATGTACACTCTAAAAAAAAAATTTTAATTTGCGCATATTAAAATAGATAACCAGTTTCCTCTCTTAATGGATGCAAATTTACACACCGTGTTAATGAAATTAAACACTGCTTGATTAGTTTTGCTTATCATATGTGTGGCGTAGAACAAACTTCAAATTTGATTGTTGAATTTCAAATACTTACCGTTCACAATTTCACAGTTTATACATAAAATTTTCAAAATTTCCTCTAACAAATTTTTGTTTAAATTTACGTATATAAAGAGAGTCAACCAGTTTCTTCTCCTAATGTGTGCAAAATTAAACACTGCCTGTTTACTTTTACATACTAAATTTGTCGCAAAGAGCAAATTTACCCATAAAATGTTTAAAGTTGAGTAAATATGAGCACTTAATGTTTATTATTAGTATAAAATGTATTTTTACTTTAAAATTTTTTGGAATTTTAAACACTTCATGCCAGTGATAACAAAGTGCCGTTTTTGGCACTTTCATTCTCAGAGGCACTTTTGGCACTATTCATCCTGCTTTGGCACAATACACTAACGTTTCCGTATGTCATTTTTCGTTTGTACCATAATTGTCCTTTAAATATACCAAAATTAGGTAAAAATGGAGCAAGCTGAAATTTTGTTGTCAGTTTTGCTAGGTTGATTGTTGAAACTAGAATTCTATAATTTTAAATGTACATTTGTATCATCTACATAAATGTACATTTGTAGATATCTACTAATTTTTTTTGGATCAAGGATGGGTGTTTGGAGGAAATTTTCTTATTTTTGAATGTGCCATGATGTGGTATCACAAATAGTTTTGAGAAAAATATTTCATTCATTCCGATATAATTAATTTGTATTTTAAGAAGGTTCTTGTTTCGAAAAGTATGCAATTGTAATTGGAATTGTAATGCAAAATCGGGGAAAATGTACCAAGCAGAAAATAAATTGCCAAATGACCCACCAGTGCAACTGTGGAAGTGATCAGCTGTTTCGAAGGCTGCAAGTTTTTGCAAATTTTGCGTTCTCGTACTTCTGTGGATTTTTTTCCCTTTGAGAGCGAATGCTCCTAAACTCTCAGAGTTTTTTCTGGTGGATAATTTTGTCCTCTCAATACGAGTACACACCTATTGATAAATCGGTTACCGAGATACACATTTGTGGTCATAAGTAGGTGGAGCCACACCCAAAATCCAAAAGTTTATAATAGTCTAATTTTCTGCTTAGTGCTCATTGCAATAATCGAATTAGCTTTGGCAGTTACTGATTTATCGGAGTTTTCGAGTTTCTGTAAATTATAGGAGGTGGGTGTGGCTATTGCCCGATTTCAAAGATTTTCAACAAATTTCTTAGCTGGATCCTAAGCAAGGCTCGTACCGTGTTTGGTAAGGATTGGTGAAACGGCTACTAAGATACAGTATTTCATCATAAGTGGGCGGGGTCTCGCCCCTTTTCCAAAAATTTTATAATAATATTATTCTACTTCACATACTAATTTTCAACAATTTGGATCCAATATTTACTGAAATATCATAGTTTGAGCATTTTTAAAAAATACTGCTATATGAGAAGGGGCGTGGTTACAGACCGATTTCGCTCATTTTCAATAGCAACCTACCTCAATCTATATACCAAATTTCGTTGAGATATCTCAATTTTTGCTCGAGTTATCATGTACACGGACAGACGAACGGACGGACGGACGGGCAGACGCTGTTACAAACAACCGTTATGCGAACAAAGTTATAATACCCTGTGCACAAGTGCGCCCGCGTATAATTAATCGATGAAAAGAATAGGCGAAACTGGTCAAAATGTCTCACTGCCATTATTTTGCACATAAAACGTATTTCGTGAAAATGTCAGAATAGCTATACATATGTATTTCGGTGTATTTCCCCTTCGTAATTGAAATACTGTCTTATTTTACAACGAATTTATTTATACCCTGCAGAAAAAATTATCTATTGATTAAAATAACCAACTTATGGTTGGTTTTTTTGCGGGATTTCGATAAATAACTAACTTCTAATTAGCTATGAAAAAACTAACTTTACATTAGTTGTAAAGTCGTGCAAGAGTCATGCAAACGTTATCGGGAGTTTGTTTCTTTACAAGCTTCCATTTAAATATCCTCCTACAAAAAATAATTTCAATACAGTTTTTTCTGCACTTCACGGATTCTTTTTCGAAAAATGAAAGAAACCATCAATAAGAAAAGATTTTTCCAACTTTTTTATATTTTTTTATGTCCAAAAGTAGTAAGTAGTAAAAAAGTAAGTTGACATCTAGTGCAGAGGAAGCCAGTTCTCACTATTTTGCGGCCATTGCCCTACAAAAGTAGTTAGTTACGGCCCAAGGAAATAGTTAATAAATAGTTACCACTAGTCGGCTGCTAGTTAGTTAATAGTTAGCTACAAACGAGTCCCGTTTCCTGCAGGGTATAAGTATGGCTGACTTCCAAAACGTATCAATACAGGCTGCATTTCTTTATTCATTCTGAACATTTGGAATAAACTTTTTTGTTTACTTATTCTTTAGAATATTCCTGATGATATGCTAACGTATATTTCAAACATATTCTGTTTGTTCCGGCTGTGAAATGAGATTATCCGGAATGTATAAAGAAACGCAGCCACAATGTTTGGAAACTGTTATACTGCGGTATTCAAACTGTTTGTATATGCAGAGTTGCGACACATTGCAACCTTATACATTGCATATTTTAAGTATTCAATTTATCAATGAACAATTTTTCTGAATTTTCCGTTTTTAAAACAGCAATGGTAACCAAAAACAAACGAAGCATCAACTTTGTTTCTGATGCACTGATTGCTCTAGCGATGCGTTTCGATAACTTTTCGAATGCCTTTTGGAAAAGTATACTTTGTCATCATTTTGTAGTTTGGCGTTATGGGACATTCTACTTTGTACGTATGCAAAGCAATTGACGTTTTGGAAGTCAGCCTATGTCTAAGGAATCCTTCATCAAAGTGATTTACTGTAATTACTTAGTTAATTAATAATTATTATATTATTAAAATACTATTTCTAAAAATAGATTGTTCTTAAAAAACCCTAAAAGAAAGCTATTTTAATTTTGTGGCACTTCATCTTCTTTTCGGCTGTATTTTTTAAAAACATTAGGTACATTTTAAAATTTCATTCCTGCTTCATGCACGGGCGTCACTACCTATATATGTATAAAAAAAATCATATCTAAACAATCAGAGGCATGGAAGATATACCTTATAAAGCACCAATCTAAGTGATCTTCAATGCTGTGTGTGATCGGTATGTAAACCGGTAACACAATTTAATGGTTTAGCTGTTTTAGAGGTTAGGTTAAAGGAGTTATATCGCAAGAACTTGTAGCTGAACTATCAGTAGTAGATGAGATAAAGCTTATACAGCACCGATCTTGACGATTTTCTCGGTAGAGTTTGCGTAATTATTTGGGAAATAGCTCACGAAGTTTCTCGGTTTTAGTTTTCCAAATACAACCAGACGGACATGGCTAAATTGGCTCATCTCGATGTTCTGATCATATAAGTATACATTTTCTGGTACTTACAAATATCGGAACAAAGTTATAAACCATTTCATGCTCATGAAAGGTATAATTATCAGATTTCAAATCGGTGAAGTAGGTGACTAAATATAAATTTAAACATTTTCTTAAATTTTTGCAAGCGTATCTATACACATATAATTGCTCAATGCAAGCTGCAGTTGCAGTTGCCCGTGTTTTTCAAAATGTAAAATGTGGCAGAAAAGTCGATAGTCAGTAATATAATATATTGAAAAGTATTAACCAATTTTCCGTGGAATTGAGTTTCGGAAAATGTATTACGATAGCTGAGTGGAAGGTCGACCTATCTCGGAAGCCAGTCCAAAAACGCCCTATCTAAGAAAATTTTTCAAGAACGCCCTACTTCAAAGTTTGATTGAAAAACGCCCTATTTAAGAATTTGGTTGAATAACGCCCTATCTCAGATCTCGTTTCAAAAACGCCCTATCTCAAACGAAATTACATTGAAAATAAGCTGAGATAGGGCGTTTTTGAATCGGCAGCTGAGATAGGGCGTTTTTCAATGAAATTCTAAAGTAGGTCGTTGTTGAAAAGTTTTCTGAGATAGAGCGTTGTTAAAAAAATTTCTGAGATAGGGCGTTTTCGAACTGGTTGCCGAGATAGGTCGATCTTCCACTCAGCCATCGATTAGGTCATATGCATAGTTTTGAAATATAATTCCCGAAAGCAAAAAAATAAAAATAGATGAGATCACTTTCTTTTTTATACACCTAGGATGTCACTGAATTAAAAAGGACCCTGAATGACGGCAAACCCGAAAGCTTTACAAATTTTTTGATGTGATTTTTAGAATTAACGATTCAAAATTAGCCGGTATACATATTTTAAATGTTTTAGAATCAGTGGTTCAATTTTTGTACTGAAGGATTAAGAAAACTTTAGTTTAAAAGCGTGACCCTAATGCCTTTCACCATAAACCGCGCCAATTTTATTGTGATTATTGCGTTTCAGATTACGACTAATAAAGTCCTGGAATATACCTTCAAGATGAATGTTTTCCCACGGCCCACTGTACGAAGCAGGGTTGTTGCGAATATTCGCATTCGCATTCACAACCGCGGAGCTTCCGCATTAATTTTAACATTCGCATTCGCTTTCGCATTCGCAATAATCAATGCGGATCTTTTGCGAATGCGAATATTGAAGGGACCGAAAGTAACAGTTATTTTCTTTACGAGTTAAACTTGGCCAAATATTTTTTATTCCCAACTGAAAGTCCTTTCCGGACAATAACCAAACCGCTTATCCAAATTAAACAAGTTTGGTATCAAATGAAAGAGGACTTAAATAGCTTTAAAACTGAAATGTCTAAACAAGCAAAGTCACCTATTGAAAAATATTTCAATAAAAAA
>NW_023458563.1:19645117-19649606 GCF_013731165.1 Rhagoletis pomonella
TATGCATATGCCTAAATGTATGCAACCATTTGGCAAGCGAACACAGGGTGCTTCTAATGAAAATAAAAATTTTATGCTGAAATACACATGCTAAGCCCTTCGAAATTTTGTGCTGGGATATGCATTACAGCTTCGCAAATTTAACCCCTACCGAAACCAAAGATGTATACACATCAAAAAGTTACATCATTCATTTGTAGTTTTTTTTTATAAATTTTATTTAAAACATGAATACAAAAGATATATGTACTTTAAACATGATTAGGTTCTTCAACTGAGCCTTTAGCTGTAGACTATAACCTAATGGGAATCGGAGAAGCATTGTTTTTGTCAAATTTTGACTACTGAAAAATATTGGCGAAAAAGACAAAAAACACACTTAACGAAGTATATTTCTTTATCCAGCTTTTTATAAAACAACAGGAAGTCTGCTAATTTATCCGATTCCTTTTAATAAGTGCAGCAAATCTAGAGAATATAATCAATGTTCCGTAAGTAACTTCGAAAGCATTTTAAATATATTTCCAGAAATCAAAAAGCGAGTATGGGTCAAATAGCTGTAGTTCTCATCTAAAAATATGAAATTTGAAGTTATCCTAGACACTGGGCTGTATGGATGAATAAAGGCTAGTTTTCACAATGTAATATTTTGGCAACAAAATTTTTTTACTTATTTTGACATTATGGGCCAAAAACTTACAAACAGCCGCCTTAGCAGCGCATGTACACGCCTGAAGGCCTATTCTGATCTAAATCAAACCAAGGCTAGTTTTTAGTCCCATTTCACTCATTTGACCTCAAATGCCACTGAATTGGACTTAGTGAAAATAAGCGTTAAAATTAATAGAAAAAAATTACGAAGCTAAGTAAAGTGTTAATTTTTCGTAGTGCCTGCTCTAAATGCAATGTAAAATGTTTAAGATAATACATAATATGGTTTTTTTTTTATGTCTTCCTTTTGACCACTTTTCTCTAGAATTGTTTATTCTTCAAAATGAAAGCGAAACCTCTCCCGTACCTACAAATGTATTAGAACGGTAAAGGAGAAAAACTAATAATGCATCTGATCAAAATGTGATTGTACCTAAAATCTAGTGACTGTACCTAATGTACCTTTAAGTCATCAAACGTCGGAAAAAGGTACAATTGTACCTACTTTTTCATCCCTGATATGTACACGATTGAGAGAAATAGAGATTGCGCCAATCGCGGTGCGCTAATCCGCTCTTTGTGATTTTGACAGAATCAGCTGTGTGCGTGACGTCATCTTGGTGCAATTGTTGATTGTGAGCATAGGAAAAAACCAAATAAAAATTTTTATATTTGTGTGTTAATAATTCTGAGTGGTTTTAAACAATTATTGAGACATTAAAAAGCAAAACGTAGTGTGCAGTGACAAAGTGTAATAGTGAAAACAAAAGGAATGCGTGCGATATAAGTTTTTTTTTCGTTTTCTACGGTCGCAAACCTGGCGAAAAATTGGAAGCAGTTCTGCCGGCGAGGAGATGCATTAAACACCAAATCGAGCTTTGTGTTATGTGTGTGAGCTATGAGCTTCTGCATGGAACTATGTTGGTCTTTCTTTGGGGAGTTCTAGTAGGTATATTTCCATGGTGAATGTAGACAGTTGGTGGTTTAGTTTGCTGCCAATGGCATACATACAAAAGCAGTTTCTACAATAAATAGATACATGAGCTTCACTACGTACCTATTTTTGTTAGTACCTGATTCTTTTTAGTGCTGGTATGATGTAATGTACCAGCGCTGTTACGTACCTAATACAAAACAGAGCCCAAATTATTATACATTTAAAAGTTCAGCTTAAATTATGTTTTACTTACATAGAATATTTGTTTCCAAAGAAGCCACACTCATGCATCCTCTCGGAAATGGTACAAAAGTCATCAAATAATAGCTGTGGTGTCAACAGCTATGGAGTTTATGGTGGTTGGCTACCGTCCACAAATATAAATATGCACTCTGCATGGCTTTTTATAATGGCGAGTCCAAAAATTCCCTTTGCTGCACACCTTCCTTTTGGTCTACATGAAATTGCAAGCACTGTTATTACATCCATTTTTTCATGTGCTAAAAATCGTACTTACCTAAAGGGCTGCATGTCCAAAGTTATTGCTACGTGTTCCTAATTGATCAATCTTTGTATATTTATTGATTCCTGCAAAATTGGGCCATGTAATATTAAAATTAACACATTTTTCTGCATTGTTTACATATTTTTATATGCGTTTTGGCATTTCTCTCTCGCAATTGCACCAAGATGACGTCACGCAAAAATTACGCTCAAAAATCCTCTCTCATTGGCGCAATCTTGTATCATTCTTGGATTTGGTGTTTAATGCATCTCCTCGCCGGCACAACTGTTTCCACTTTTTCGCCGGATTTGCGTCCGTAGGAAACGAAAAAAAACTTATATCGCACGCTTTCCTTTTGTTTTCACTATTACACTTTGCCACGGCACACTTCAATTTGCTTTGTAATGTCTCAATAATTGTTTAAATCCACGCAGAAATATTAACGCACAAATATTAAAATTGTTATTTGGTTTTTGGTATGCTCACAATCAACAATTGCACCAAGATGACGTCACGCACACAGCTGATTCTGCCAAAATCACAAAGAGCGGATTAGCGTGCCGCGATTGGCGCAATCTCCATTTGTCTCAATCGTGGTATTCTATCATTCTTGCTATATGTAGGCAACTGCAATGCATGGATTTATTGTACAAAACCAAAACAACCACAAAAATTATCAGAGTTGTGCTTGACTTTACACGTTTATTTTTCATTTGTTAATTTCTTGTCGGTTCTATTTCTCTGGTATTCTCATTCATTTTAAGTGAGTATCGGCTGAAAAGGTTGCTTGTGTGCGGGAAAAAGCATACTTACCTGGCGTAGAGGTTACCGTGATCATGAAGGCGGTTCCTCCGGAGCGAGGCTTGGCCATTGCACCTCGGCTGAGTTGACCTTCGCGATTATTCCTAATGCGAATAACTCGTGCGTGTAATTTTTGGTAGCCGGGAATGGCGTTCGCGCCGTCCCGACACTTATTAATAAATCATTTCAAACAAATCAAGTGTCGAACTACTTCAGATTTGGCGATTTCGCGCTAATTTGACGACTTTTTTTTTATATTTGCGCGTAAAAATTAAGAAAATCGCCTTTGGCGATTTTTAGCCGATAGGCCAAAACACAATAGCGCAGTGGCAGTGGCAGTGACAGTTTTTAAAATCAGCTGTTACTGCTAATATTGGCAGTCAATGCCGCAGCAAACACAATACGGCGTTGTCAGTGACTGCTTTTTTTGACATTCCCTTTTGTTTGTTTTAAGGGTGGGTAACTCTGTAAATTTTGGTGTGCTGACTCAGTAACTCCAACTCACTTTAATGAGTCAGCACAGTGAGCTGGCACAAGTGTGCTATCGCACAATTGGTATGTGCATCGAAATTATTGTTGATGTTAGTAATCGAAATCGATTTAGAAAAGGTTATCCTTAGCTTCTATTCGTAGCTGGCCGGCAAAATTTTAGAAAACTGATTTCAACTGGTGAGTTCATTTGCGTATATTCAATTGATGGTTAGTCTCCTGATGCCATCTATTATGGTACTTTTTGGAAGATCGTATTATGTGAATGTGTCAGCTCATCAATTGAGTTACCATATTGACACAGTTCTAAACAATGCAGCCGAACCGAGCTATGCAAGTGTCAGCACATCAACTGAGTTACCATATCGACTCTGAAGCACACTGAGCTATACATTGTCAGCACATAAACTGAGTTACTGAGTTACAAATTTTTTCAGAGGTGAGTCTGAGCGTGCGGCACAGTTCTAAGAGTCAGCACAGTAACTCAGCACAGTGCTGAGTTACCCACCTCTAGTTTGTTTACATTTTTGTTGTTGCCTTTTAGGCTTCAGTGACATCAACAGATGTTGGCTGCGTTTCATTTATGTCAAATTCAGCATGCGAAGTTTGCTGCGATGAAGGCAGTGGCAGTGAATTTAGAATTTGGGCTAAACTGAGCAGTACTGCTAGCTGCCACTGCTGTATTGTGAGTCGCTTCATTGGACACCACACTTTCTAAAAAACAGCTGATTTCGAAAAACTGCCGCTGCCACTGCCACTGCGTTATTGTATTTTGGGCTGATCTTTTGGTGAATACCACTATTGTAAACTGGTTTAAAATTGTTAATAAAAAATCATTTTATACATACCATACACTTGTGATCAGCTGATTAAAGTCATCAACATTTTGATCGATTTTGGTTGTTTTTCTTTTGTTTATTTAATGTTTATTATTTTTCCATAAAAGCCTAGCTCATTATATAACAAACACAATATATATCCACATTTCAAACTTTGTGCACAAATTTTAAAAATCTGCAAAGTTTCAGCTAGATTTTCGACTTTTTATTCAGATCTTTTAGGTTGCAAACAGAGTGGAAGCGAAGCCGAAGACGAAGATGAAGACG
>NW_023458563.1:19649706-19653065 GCF_013731165.1 Rhagoletis pomonella
AAAACTTATATCGCACGCTTTCCTTTTGTTTTCACTATTACACTTTGTCACTGCACACTACGTTTTGCTTTTTAATGTCTCAATAATTGTTTAAATCTACGCAGAAATATTAACGCAAAAATATTACAATTGTTATTTGGTTTTTTCGTATGCTCACAATCAACAATTGCACCAAGATGACGTCACGCACACAGCTGATTCTGTCAAAAGCTCGGAACACTTTGACGACAGCAAGCGACAAGCAGCATCTGTCAAATTTTAAATACACACGTTCTTACGGACACAATTATTTTGACGACAGCACGACATCTTGGCTGCAGGACTGCAATTATCGACGTCGCCAAATTAAATCTATTTCTAATTTTGCCGGCGACAATGAGTAGATGTAGTGCTGCAAAATTAAATTGTCGCAAAATTAATCACATATTCTTGATTGTTCATGTTTTTCTTATTTATTTAAATAAAAATACACAATTTGTGAAATAAATATACCAAAATGTCAAACTTTAAAATCAGCTGTTTGTTATGTCGCTGAGGTCTTCAAAATGTTTAAGAAGCTGACTTCAAGGCGACATTTGTCGACAAAATGATCTCGCTGTCGCTACGTCGTGAAGTTGCAGTCGTCAAAGTGTTTCGAGATAAAATCACAAAGAACGGATTAGCGGTACCGCGATTGGCGCAATCTCCATTTCTCTCAATCGTGGTATTCTATCATTCTTGCTATATGTAGGCAACTACAACGCATGGATTTATTGTACAAAACCAAAACAACCACAAAAATTATCAGAGTTGTGCTTGACTTTACACGTTTATTTTTCATTTGTTAATTTCTTGTCGGTTCTATTTCTCTGGTATTCTCATTCATTTTAAGTGAGTATCGGCTGAAAAGGTTGCTTGTGTGCGGAAAAAAGCATACTTACCTGGCGTAGAGGTTACCGTGATCATGAAGGCGGTTCCTCCGGAGCGAGGCTTGGCCATTGCACCTCGGCTGAGTTGACCTTCGCGATTATTCCTAATGCGAATAACTCGTGCGTGTAATTTTTGGTAGCCGGGAATGGCGTTCGCGCCGTCCCGACATTTATATTAATAAATCATTTCAAATAAATCAAGTGTCGAACTACTTTAAGGCCCGTCCACATACAACTTTGGCGTTGCGTCGGCGTTGGCGTCGCTTTGACAGCAGCGCGAGTAACGCCCGTGCTTGCTACAATGAACGCTTAGCAAAGAATACTTTGGTCACTAAATTAAAATACTAGCGGCAGAAAAACCAAAATTTTACATCAATAATTGCATTAAAAATATATTTCTTGCCCGCATTTGATTAAAAATGAAAATTGAATCACATAATTTTGATTATTTGGAACAGCTGACGAATGACGCGCGCGAAAAGTTGAGAGTTGGTCATCTTTCTGCGTTGTGTTGGCGTTGGCGTTGCCCAACTTTGGTTATGTGGAGACTTTCATATAAATGCATGTATTCATAGTCAGCTGTCGAAGCGACGCCAACGCCAACGCAACGCCAAAGTTGTATGTAAACGGGCCTTTAGATTTGGCGATTTCGCGCTAATTTGACGACTTTTTTTTATATATTTACGCGTAAAAATTAAGAAAGTCGCCTTTGGCGATTTTTAGCCGATCTTTTGGTGAATTACCACTATTGTAAACTGGTTTGAAATTGTTAATAAAAAATCATTTTATACATACACTTGTGATCAGCTGATTAAAGTCATCAACATTTTGATCGATTTTGGTTGTTTTTCTTTTGTTTTTTTAATGTTTATTATTTTTCCATAAAAGCCTAGCTCATTATATAACAAACACAATATCTATCCACATTTCAAACTGTGTGCACAAATTTAAAAAATCTGCAAAGTTTCAGCTAGATTTTCGACTTTTTATTCAGATCTTTTAGAGTGTTTTTGTGAGTATGCAGTTAGTTTGATAGCCCATTAAATTTCAGGGCAATGATGTGCAAGTTTTAAGTTGCTAAAGAATCGCGTTGATTTTTATTATATTTTCAATGAGGTCTTAAAAAAATCGCCTACTTTTTTCTAACTTTTTATGCTGCTAGAGCTTTTTTGGTACTTTTGCGAGCGTGCGTGTTGCAATAGATCATCTCTTCCAGATTTGGCTTTTAATGTGCAATTGCAAACATTGCAATAAGCCTCGTAACCTCAAGTGTTTATACAACCAGCCTTTGATCCTTAGTCCAAGAATAAGAAAAAAAAAATGCGCGTACGCTTGGTTTGCATCATATTTAAGTCATCTGTGTCCAAACAATAAATATCTTTTGAAGCAGCTGGTGCAAAAAGCAAAGCTTGTAAAGATTTATTAAGAAAAGAATTCAAAATCAGTTCTACTTACGAGATTTAGTAACAAATAGTACGCTATACATTGAATATATCGCACGTTTAATAATATAGAGATGTAACTCAGAATCTACGTTTTTGGAGATCTCATTATGCAATTAATAAGCTGATAAGTAGAACATGTTCAGTATAACAGATAACCAACGTTCCCAAATATGGCGAAGATATGTGTCTTTCCATCTGTCTTTTTGTATATCACCTGTATGAATTGATTGCGTTATCCCACAAAATTGAAATTTTGAAATACTTCGTTATAACGGGTGATTTTTTAAGAGCTTGATAACTTTTTTTTAAAAAAAAACGCATAAAATTTGCAAAATCTCATCGGTTCTTTATTTGAAACGTTAGATTGGTCCATGACATTTACTTTTTGAAGATAATTTCATTTAAATGTTGACCGCGGCTGCGTCTTAGGTGGTCCATTCGGAAAGTCCAATTTTGGGCAACTTTTTCGAGCATTTCGGCCGGAATAGCCCGAATTTCTTCGGAAATGTTGTCTTCCAAAGCTGGAATAGTTGCTGGCTTATTTCTGTAGACTTTAGACTTGACGTAGCCCCACAAAAAATAGTCTAAAGGCGTCAAATCGCATGATCTTGGTGGCCAACTTACCGGTCCATTTCTTGAGATGAATTGTTCTCCGAAGTTTTCCCTCAAAATGGCCATAGAATCGCGAGCTGTGTGGCATGTAGCGCCATCTTGTTGAAACCACATGTCAACCAAGTTCAGTTCTTCCATTTTTGGCAACAAAAAGTTTGTTAGCATCGAACGATAGCGATCGCCATTCACCGTAACGTTGCGTCCAACAGCATCTTTGAAAAAATACGGTCCAATGATTCCACCAGCGTACAAACCACACCAAACAGTGCATTTTTTTCGGGATGCATGGGCAGTTCTTGAACGGCTTCTGGTTGCTCTTCACTCCAAATGCGGCAATTTTGCTTATTTACGAAGCCATTCAACCAGAAATGAGCCTCATCGCTGAACAAAATTT
>NW_023458563.1:19653165-19656487 GCF_013731165.1 Rhagoletis pomonella
TACGAAGCCATTCAACCAGAAATGAGCCTCATCGCTGAACAAAATTTGTCGATAAAAAAGCGGATTTTCTGCCAACTTTTCTAGGGCCCATTCACTGAAAATTCGACGTTGTGGCAGATCGTTCGGCTTCAGTTCTTGCACGAGCTGTATTTTATACGGTTTTACACCAAGATCTTTGCGTAAAATCTTCCATGTGGTCGAATAACACAAACCCAATTGCTGCGAACGGCGACGAATCGACATTTCACGGTCTTCAGCAACACTCTCAGAAACAGACGCAATATTCTCTTCTGTACGCACTGTACGCATTCGTGTGGTTGGTTTAATGTCCAATAAAGTAAACTGAGTGCGAAACTTGGTCACAATCGCATTAATTGTTTGCTCACTTGGTCGATTATGTAGACCATAAATCGGACGTAAAGCGCGAAACACATTTCGAACCGAACACTGATTTTGGTAATAAAATTCAATGATTTGCAAGCGTTGCTCGTTAGTAAGTCTATTCATGATGAAATTTCAAAGCATACTGAGCATCTTTCTCTTTGACACCATGTCTGAAATCCCACGTGATCTGTCAAATACTAATGCATGAAAATCCTAACCTCAAAAAAATCACCCGTTATTATTAAACGTGCGAGAGGAAAATGTGCATAGAGGAAAATTAATGGAAAGTTAAAAAACGTCATTTTTTACACAAAAAACGTCCAAACGTCAACAGGATACAAAAAAAGTCCAAATGACGTTTAAAACGGCAACCTGGCAGCGCAGCTTGGAACGCTGTCAAAGTAACCAGCTGTCTCGTTGAAAAGCATAGTTGCCAACTTGGCGCTTTAAGCACTAGGTTTAGTGCTTTTTGAAAATTAAAAGGCCAAAAAAATTATTTAGTGCATATAGTGCCTTTTTTAGTGCTTTTTTCTGAACTAAAATTACTTCGAGATAGTTAAAACCTGAAATAATTTGAAATATTTAAAGCTGTGGCACACTGAATTTATAAGAATCTACAAATTTAAACGGACTAAAATACAACCATGTTTGATAAAAAGCTGAAGTTACAAACCCACCTTGTTAAATTCTATTCGCGTTGAAAATGCTAGTACGCAAGTAAGTTAAGTATTTCTTTTTCTCTTTTCCAATTATTTGTACAGAGTTTTTTCTTTTACCACCTGAGTAAAACACATCGTTTCTGGGTGCTGAATCCAAATCTGGCCTCACAATTGCTCCTAGCACTAGAATTTTGAGATATCCTAACCCCAAAATGCCAAAAACACGGTTTTTAGCGATATTTGAGGTTATATAATGAAAACATCAAATTTTTTGCTCATTTCTAATTAGGGCATCATTTTCGTTTGTTGCGATTCGATTTTTCTTTTTCGAGATATACCAGTTTTAATGTGCAGTACTTCGGTATTATGTTATGAAAAAGCATCCCGTGATTTAAAAAAAGTTGGTGCTTTTAGTGTGGTAAAACGCTTTTTTTCCCAATATTTCATGCTTTTTGAAAACGAAAATATGGCAACACTGTTGAAAAGTCAATGTCTGTTCCCTTAACGTTAATAATTATCAACTATAACTTAAAAAAGCGATTTACTTGAAGAAAAAAGCTATAAGAAGTGTAAAATTTGTAAAAGTGGGCTTTGCAACTTTGTACTATAAGATAACGATATGTTAAATATAAGTATGGAAACAATGAATCATTTTTATTTCATTTCGAATTACCTGCATTTTCTGTGACTTAAGCGTAAAAATGCTTTCAAATAAAACATTTGTCCTTTTCAAACTTTGAGGCGCTTAAAGCAAGTGAAGAAAAGCTGCTATTTGGCCAGCCTTTATACGTTTTAGCATATTCCAAATAATTTTTGACACTTCTCGCAGCGAAGCAGGCAAAGCAAGCCTGCATTGGGCCAGCACCTTTAGTTTTCCACGATAATTTTACGGAAGAAGGAAAGAAATTGCAGCGGGAACTAGGTATGGGGAATTTCAAAATGAGCTTAACAGTGTTGCCGTTTTAGCCCTTTGGTGGCTAGATTTAGCTACCACCACGGCTGCGAACTTGGCTCAAACCGTGCAATTTTTGGCCTTATTTTACATCAATGGCACTTAAATTTTCAATTTGGCACTTAAAGCCAGTGTTGCCATGTTTTCGGCATGAGGAAACGTCTCTTGGTCTGAAAAACGTCATTTCCTACCCAAAAACGTGTTTTCCCCATGTAAGCACACAGAATTGCTCTTATTAAACTTTTATTGTATACAAAGGTACATATGTGCGTAAGGTATATTAAAATGTCATTTCGACAGAGCACATTTAAAATTCATTAAGCTCTACCCATAATTGCAGCGGCCGACGGTTACCGCTGTCAAAATTAAAACTCACAAAGGCATATGGAATGGCTCATAATTGCAGCGGCAGCGGTTTTACCGCCGACGTTTTTCGGTTGATTTAAATTTATTTCTATTTTTACCGCCCAGCGGGGACGGCAGAATATTGATTGAGTGTTGATTGTAGTAATTTTTATTATTTTCACATGTTTTCATCCATTTCTATTTCCAGCAAACGAAATAATATTTAATTTTAATAATAATTTTCAAATCAAAATGACAACTGACGGAAGCCGCCGTGAGCCGCAATTGTGTTTACTCTGACGGATTTTACTGCGGCATCTGTGCAGCTGTTCACTTAAGGTCTGATTATGCATACTTCGCATAACTTCGCACAACCATTTGTAACTTAAGAAATCGTGAAGCAAAATCTAAACTAAACAGATCGCTAAGTTTTGAAAAGTTCTGCTAATTTCTGGTTAATGGAATGCATACAAATACATACAAAGTACATACGAAATTACAGTTTGAAGTTTATGCGAAGTATGCATAATCAGACCGTTACCGCCGACCGCTTTACCGTCGTGTGCTGTAATTCTGGGTAGAGCTTTAGTGGTATTCACCAAAGTGAGCAAGTGGCCTGGCTCCAGTGTTGCCGTTTTAGCCCTTTGGTAGCTAGATTTAGCTACCACATACTTTTTTTGACCACATAAATTTAAAATTGCCCCTAGCCCTTTGGAGAATTTATTCATACTTGGCATAAAAGAGTTGTATATGCTTAATTGGATCTCTTTTTTTTCATTTATGTAAGAGATAAATTTTTAAACTAAGAAAGACTGATATATATACATATATGTATGTATTGTATGTTCCTTACGTTTTTATACATACATACTGTAAAAGTACTAACTTATCTATTAACGATTTAACTATTCTTTAAAATAGATAATTTTACGGCCCTTAGGGCCATTTTCTGAAGTAACCTTTAACTTTAAAGCTCACTTTA
>NW_023458563.1:19656587-19658150 GCF_013731165.1 Rhagoletis pomonella
TCACATTTTGGCGTATAACATTAAAACTGACTGCAAATTTTTTGACAAATATCGTATACGACAAAATTTTACTAAACTCATAAATGGTTGACACTAAACTAAAAAAATAAGATAATTTAAGAATTTCGTGAACTAGTACATAGCATTCTCCGACACTTTGCAGAAGATCTGCAGTCGTGTTTCTGAGAAAATGCATTCCAAACTTCAATCGTGCGTTACTGAAAGTAACTTGTGACAATCTTTTATCCAGGCGACGAGATAACTTTTAGAATATATATACATCTAAATAAATTATAATTGTCATTATTTTCGCAGTTGGAGTATATGCCAGACGAGTAACGGGTATATACATACAAGTATACCTAAATTAGCGCGGTGAGCTTGTATATTTATCTCTCTCTAACGCATTAATTCTATATACGTCAGCACCAACGCCCGACAAAGTTATGCCTGTATTTAATAATGGCTCTATGATAAAATATTCATGAAATTTATTCATTTACTTCATTTCATACATTAGTATTGATCTGAGTGTTTTTTACTAAGTACCAGGAATAAATATTTAACAAAAAACTATTTCATTTAAGCTTAACTAACTTTAGTTGCTCGGAGCTAATTTTGGAACACTTCATGAAATATTTTCATAGACGGTAAATGCAACCCTGGGTGCATCATTAATGAGCTGAAAAACCAAAACAAATAAAAAAATTCCATCTGAAGCAATATTCCCAAAAATTATAAAGCAAAACAAAAACAATTTTTCTAATTTATGCACTGTTATTTTTATTATTGCAATACAGTTTCAGTTCTTCAAACATTTTCCATATTATGCTTTTAAAGCTAGTAGTTTCCGACCCCATTTGCTCGTTTTTTTTCAGTTCTGAATTTGGGCTAGGTTTTATGGAAACTTGCTGTGGGTGCATACAGACCACATTTTGTAAATATGTACATATATACACTTCAACTGAATTGTGATATTTAATTTTATTTTATAATGAATAATGAATTTAATTTGTGCAATTTTTTATGTTTACTAGATGTAAGACAATTTTTAATTTTCTTTATATATTGCATGCTTTAGTTTTAATTCCCTTTAAGTTAAGTTGTAAAGGTGAAAATAGGCCTCCTGGAACCGAGCCCCTTAAAAAAAAATCGGTAACGCGCCTAAAAGCAGTGGTGTGGAAAATGCAAGAACAAATATAAATGGAATAATTTTCGAAATTATGAAATGGTTATTGGTATTTTCCATCTCAAAGGTGATCATTAATGTGGGATTAATATCTATCCGCCGTTTTAATAAATACACGCTTTTAAAATTATTAAATAATACAACGATTATTGGTTTATTGATTAAAAGTAAACGATGCGTCCGACCGGTTCCGTGCTTCGTATTTGAGTGAATCGTTCGTCCGTCTTGCAAGTTGCTCGAAGCTCTCTTCGTTCAGTCAGGGTTGTATGTTTGTAAGGAAGTTCGTAGCGTGCAGAGATGCAATTTAGTAGTAGCGTAGTTTAAAAGTTCCGTCCGCTTCTTGTAGTCCTTTGTCCGTCTGGCAATCCCACATT
>NW_023458563.1:19658250-19664049 GCF_013731165.1 Rhagoletis pomonella
TTCCGTCCGCTTCTTGTAGTCCTTTGTCCGTCTGGCAATCCCACATTCGGCCATCCTGGCGTCTCATTCGCCCCGAATGATGGATTCCATGGTTTCATATACTCTGCCACGGTGTGAGTTATTCTTGGTCCCTCAGTGTCCCCGATCTTTTCTACGGTATAACGACCACGATCTCTTCTCTCTTTCACTTTATATGGCCCAAAGAATTTTTGTTTAAGTTTAAGCCCTGTTCCATACTGGGTGCGCTTAACGGCGACTAATTCCCCAACCTCATACTCTGTTTCTATTCTACGGTTTTTATTAAAATTTCGCATATTCTCTTCTTGTATTCGGCTAATATTGTCTCGCGCCTCCTCCCTTACCCTACTTCTCTCTCCCTCAAGTTCTTCCACAGTGGACTCTTCCAACAGCCTGCGAATGTCATGGTTTGCGTTAACGCGCATGTCAACACCAGTCAAAAGTCTGAATGGAGAATACTGCGTACTTCGTGTAGGGGTACAATTTATTACCTGCTGGACTCTGTCAACATTTTTATACCATAGTTTCGGATTCTCGATGCATAGTTTCGTCAACATTGGCATGACGACTTTGTGTACTCTCTCTACTTGTCCATTACCCCGCGGCACTCCAGTTGTTATGACCAGGTGTTGAATATTTTCCTTTTTGCAGTAATCCTCGAATGCATTCGAAGTGAAACCAGTTCCTCTATCCGTTATAATCCTTAATGGGTTTCCAAACGTAGATGCTTGTTTCTCTAAACGCGCCAACACTTCGTCGCTGCCTGTGCTCCTGGTGGGGTACAACCAAACGAATTTGGAAAACGCGTCGACTATTACCAATATATAATTATATCGCTTCTTCGTTTCTTCCATGGGACCCAGGTGATCCAAATGGTACGTTACGAGAGGTATGTCGTCTTTGCTTATTGGGTTTAGCATTCCTTCCTTCTTTCCCGATTTGGCTTCTGCGACCAAACATTCAACGCAGCTTTTTACAACGTTCGTAACCTTCGGCGTTACGTTGTGAATGAAAAAATCTCTCTCGACTAGATCTTGAGTCTTTTTCACTGCGAAATGTCCTTGTCTGTGAGCCATTTGGATAATCTCTCGCTCCATAGACGTTGGTATCACCATAAGTTCTTTAGCGAGATCTTTATGGAGAATCCCATGTTTCATATAGAAGTCATGGAAACTCTCGTGCTCCAAAACCTTCCGTATTGCCGCCAATCTGTCGTCTTTCAATTGTTCTTCCTGTATTCTATGTCGTAGGGTATCGGCCATCATCAAGCAATGTATGCGACTTAACGCGTCCACGTGCCTCATTTGACTTCCGGAGCGGTGTTCGATCTCATACTGATAGTCTTGGAGGTACATCGCCCAACGCGACACTCGTAAAGGTACATCCCGCTTCTTCATCGTAAGCGCGAAAGCGTTGCAATCCGTTATTATTTTAAATTTGATCCCCATTACATATACTCTCCATTTCTTCAGCGCGGATACAATGGCTAATACCTCCAGCTCGTAAGAGTGGTACTTTTGCTCCACCGGCGTAGTTTTCCTGCTCATATATTCGATCGGATGTAGACGTCTGTCCTGCGAATCTCTCTGCATCAATACTCCGCCATACCCGAACATGGATGCATCAGTATGTATCTCTGTCTGCAGGGCTGGATCAAAAAGTTGAAGAACGGGTGGTTTCGCTAAAGCAATCTTCAACTGCTGGAACGCAGCTATTTGTTCGTCTTGCATTCGAAACTCTTTATGCATTCCCAGGAGATCGGTTAAAGGTTTAGCTACCAATGAATAACCCGGAATAAAACGTCTGAAATATGACGTAAGGCCTAAGAAGCGTTGCAACGTCTTTCTGTCGGTTGGGACAGGAAAATCGTTTACCGCCTGAGTCTTCTCTCTAGACGGTGTTATAGTTGACGCCTCAACAACGTAGCCCAAGAATGTAACCCGTCTTTTTAAGAACTGACACTTTTCCCATTTTATTCGTAACCCGTAAGAATCTCCTGTCACTAACATTCTCCTCAAACTATCTAACCCTTCCTCCACGCTCTTGGAGGGGATAATTATATCGTCCATGTAAACTATGATTGTATTATCCCTAATAAGTTCTCCCAACACAGCATTAATGTATCTCGTAAAAACAGCTGGAGAATTACAGATACCAAACGGGGCATATAAAAATTCGTATTGCCCATTGTGTGTCACGAAAGCTGTGTATTTTCGTGATGTGGTTTCTAACGGTACATGGAAAAATCCATTACGAAGATCCAAGGTAGTAAAAAAGCTGGCTGATTGAAGTCTCTGCAATATGTTGTCGATCAACGGCATCGGAAAGTTGTCACGTATTATCTTTTCGTTCAACTTCCGGTAGTCGCAGCATAGCCGTTTTGTACCATCTTTCTTCGCTACTAGCACTATCGGAGATGCATACTCAGATGTACTAACCTGAATAATGATGTTGGTTAACCACTCTTCTACCTGCTTTTCAACTAGACATTGATCTACATACGACAGTCGACGCGGTCTTTGACATACGGGCACTTCATCTGACAGGATAATTTTCATTTCGATCGGCGACGGCTTTTTCTTCTCGCTACTGTAGTTTGTAATCAGGCTAATAACGTTTTGCTGTACATTGGTTGGTAAATGATTGAGGTCAACCTGCAGATCCGCGCTCTCCTTGCACACAGAATGTAAAATCTGCCCAAACTCCTTTTCCAAATCACTAATGCGATTTTCTCCATCACTGGCTATGATGTTCTCCATAACCACCTCAGGGTTTACTGGCTCCTGATCAGTCGTTCTTTTCTTTTGAAATCTTACACCCTCATCATCAATGACAACATCCACCTGCGTCAAAATATCTTTTCCCAAAATAGCATCATATAAAATATCGCGCTCTCTAGCAACGTGAAATTCGATATTAACTTCAACCCCATCCAACTCCATGAGCGCGGTAAAACATCCAATAGTTTGGATCGTTTGGTTACCAATCCCGGTCAGAGTTTTGAGCATTGGTTGTAAATCAACGTATCCGATGTTAACTAAGGTGTCATATCTGATAGCGCAAATATCACTACCCGTATCTAGCAGAGCCGAAAATCTATGCCCGTTGATCTCTAAATCTCGGAATAGGCACGCACCCTTTGATATCTGTTTCGCTCGTGATTGCTCTTCACCATCGGTAACTACATGTAGCCTTTTGTTTTCAAACTTATTTTCCCCTCGCGGTATTGCCTGTCTACATTCATTTGCCTTGTGGCCAACCTGACTACACCTAAAACATCGAATCGCCGATTTCGTGCACTGCCTGGCCAGATGCCCTACTTTCCCACACTTGAAACATGACTTGGTGCTATGCGCCTCGTTCTTGGCGATACCTTTCTCTCTAATTGGTTGTGGAATGGAAGATCCTCTTCCCATATCTTGGATTTGTCCATGACACTTCTCATAAACGCGCAGGTTCTCCTTGAGGTCCTCTATAGTGAGAGATTGATAAAGGATCTGCTTATTCGAGCGTGTGTCAGGAATACCTTCGATAAAATATTCTATGATACTCTCATCATCTATCTTTATCTGACTCGCAATCTCCATTAGGGAGTAGAGATATTCCAAAAAACTTTCATCTGCCCTTTTACGCCTATTCTTCAGCCTGCGATGCATTTCGTTTGCAGTAAGCTTAACCCCAAACTCTTTCTTAAGGATGGACTTTAACGAGTTCCAATCTTTAACTTCCCTCTGGCTCCTTACAAATATTTTCGCTGCCCCCTTGAGCAACTGCTTCCCGTAGATAAACTTTTGAACATCATTCCAATTAACGACAGCTGCGTTATCCTCAAATTCCTCCAACCACTGATCAAAACCAGGTTGCCCACACCCCGAAAATGAGGACAACGCGTCCTCGATATCGCGAAGACTAAAGTGGCTATGAACTGACGTTTGTACATTAGCTGACCTATTTTCAGAACCTTCCTCCGAGTCGGAACTCACATCCTCGCCTTCCTCTCTCGAATGGCCGAAATGTTCTAAAAGAACATCTTGTAGTTCATGTTTCCGCCCCCTAGTCGATAACCCCAAATCCGTAAGTTTTTCCCTAAGGCTGTTCAAATTCAAGGATAAAATTTCGTTAACGTCCATGTCGAGGTCGTTTACAATACTAAATATAATTAAATGTAACTTCAATTCGGATACAGTTTTAGTTTCTTATAAAGAAGTACAAGGAATCGGGTTTTTTCGTTTTGTTTTAACTTCCAATTCGATTGATTTTACTGAAAACCTTTAAAGCATTAAATCAAAATTTCGGAACTCCGGCTTAATTGCCTTAGCTAAATTTGAGCTAGTGTAAATTAAAAGTTTCGAAATATCTGGCTTAGCTGCCTTAAATACATTTCATTTAAATTAACACTCCGAAATTCCGGCTTAATGGTTTCGACTAGATTTTACTTAAATCAAAACTGTTAGACACCTCTGGCTTGATTGCATCAACTCAACTAGCATCAATATTTAATTTCAACTCGAAAATATTTTAAACATGGCACAACGATTTTAACAAACTAAATTGACAATCAATCACTAATAACACAGAATTTCTTAAAGATCAAAATTTAATGACACTGTAACAACGAGTATGGACTCGCTTTATCAAGCATCCAACCTTTCGATGCGACAGTTCGACTTTCAAATTCACTCAACCTTGTGTTAGTTCACTCACAGGTCTGCGATGTTACCAGAAATGCCAAACAGTGTACATACATATATTACGTATAATAAAATATCAATTGCAACTTATGGAGCATGCTATCTCCACAGCCTCTCACCAAACCACTTGCTACTTTGCTCAACTCAACTTGCCAGCTGCAACCGCTCCCGCAACTCGATATCAAACTCTCGTCGACACAACGCGTTGGAATGACTCCGTTCGGCTCGAACCTATTGCAACGCCATTCAACACGGCTCCAATTACAACTTCTCGATCCGACCTCCGTCGAACCTTGTTCGGCGAACTGACTGCAACCCGTTGGCACTTGTTCGCTCTCTTACACTTGCTGGCGATGAAGATATTGCGTTCACGTTTCGCTGCCTGCTTCTGGGCAACCTGAACGTCTATGCTTGCTTGGCTGCGTTTTTTGTAGCTGCTTACCGTCGCCCTTATGCGCTTATGTTTTTGTGTCGATTCGTGCCGTTGCTTTAGGGTGCTCTGATGCTGCGCGCGACTTGTGTGACGTTTAGATCTGCTACTGCGTGCGGGCGACGCACTGCTTTTGCGAGCGTTGCTTTAGAGCGCTCTGATGCTGCGCGCGACTTGTGTGACGTTTAGATCTGCTACTGCGCGCGGGCGGCGCACTGCTTTTGCGAGCGTTGCTTTAGAGCGCTCTGGCGCTGCGCACGACTTTTGTGATGTTAAGATCTGCTACTGCGCGTATCCGCTATTCCATGCGGTCTAACCGTCCGTTAGTCCCGTTACCGCTGCTGGCCTCGCTTTGGTTTGGCGTGATAAAATTTCTTCACGCCACACGCTCGAATCAAATAATTTTATGTAAAAGTTGACGCTTTTACATAAACGAAGACACGGAACTCCTCTGTTGCTTGTTTGCTCGTTATGCACGTTAAAGCGATGTGCTGCCGCGAGTCTCACAAGTGAAAAATATTCGCTGTCTGCTGCAACGTCGAACCGAAATTTTAATAACTTTTAATTTATTCGATTGGGAAATAAACGACAGATTCCCGGCGAGCCCCCAATTTGTGGGATTAATATCTATCCGCCGTTTTAATAAATACACGCTTTTAA
>NW_023458563.1:19664149-19692463 GCF_013731165.1 Rhagoletis pomonella
AAAAAATGATAATTAATTACCATAGAACAAACCTTGGGTAAGGTTATAAATTTCTTTAGTACTAAATGATATAAAAAAATATATAAATAGAGGTGGTAACCTTCGTTCGTTATTTCTGTTTAAAAGCTATTTCAGTCCTCTTTCACATGATATCAAATTTGTTTAATTTTTATAAGCTTTTTGTTTATTATCCAGAAAAAAACTTTCGAAATAAAAAATATTAAGCCAAGTTTAACTGGTAAAAAACTTGTTTCGGTCCTTGGAATATTATGCAAGTGCAATGATAAAACGTATACAGAAAAAAGGATCAAAAATTAATTACAAAAACTAAATTCGAAAAACGCTGTTGACGTTACTGGTTCTCCACATTCAGAAACAACCAAAAGAATGAGAATGAAGACTTCTTTGGAAAACAACGGTGTTTAATCAACGATCTTGCCATGATACTAGATTGTGAAGATGAAAGTCAGGAGGATACATACGACATTTGCAGACCGATGCAATTCCCAAAAAATAATTATTGCACCGCAATAAAAAAAAAAATTATAACTGAAAGTTCTCTCGACTGGTGCAGCGTCAATCGAAAAGAATTACAATTTTGTCAAGTTTCAAGTTTTTCAAGTTTTTCGCAGTGATTTACGACCCTTTAAAAACTTTTTATTGAATACAATGTTCCAATTTTTAAATTCAAGTACTAAAAAAAAATTATTAAAAATTGCTAACCTTTCCATTTTTTATTTAACTAAATCACCTAATTTACTCACCTAACTTATTTTTTAACAAGTAAAAAAGTCTAAGTTCGGGCGGAGCCGATCATTAAATACCCGGCGCAAGTATTCAATATAGTTTTTTCACCTTTCCGAAAACTACCGCTACATTTTAGGCAGTGGTGGTTTTACGTCTATTTCAAACATTTTCGATAGAACGTTCAGTTAGACATAATGATATAAACTTATATAGATATATGTGGGCGGCATCACGCCCATTTTCCAAAATTCCATAATGTTAATTCTTTTCAAGGGATTGTTGTTAGTATCAATTTTGGGTAAAATTAGCGTTATAAAAAGGTGGTCGTAATTTTTGTCAGAGTTTAATAACTTTCAACGTTTTGCCTTTGTGGGACAACCACTATAATCATACCGAGTTTGGTACACATTGATCGAACGGTTACCGAGATACACATGCATATGTGGTTTTAAGTAGGCGGGGTCACGCCCATTTTCCAACATTTAATTATAAGCGTACATTTTGCTAAAGAATTATTGCAAACATCAATTTTGAATAAATTAGCTGCAGTATTGATTACTGATTTATCGAAGCTTTCGTATTTCTCTAAATTACCGTTATGTGGGATGTGGGCGTGGTTATTATCCGATTTTTTAATTTCTCAGCCGTTTGGTATGTTTTGTGAAGGCCAACAACTGTGCCAAGATTGGGAGAAATTGGTGCAGCGGTTCCCAAGATATACACATGTATGGAGGTAGGCGTGGTTATCGCCCTATTTTGCCCATTTTCAACAACATATACCAAGTTTCTTTAAGATATCTCAATTTGTACTCGAGTTATCGTGTGCGCATACGGTTACCCTTTTCATTCTGATCATTTATGTATACATTTGTCTATATCTATCTCGATTCGTTTTGCCTGTTACAAACAGCCGTTATGTGAAAAAAGTTATAACACCCTTGCGTACAAGTGCGCTCGGGTATAAAAATACTTGACATCCGCATTCGCATTCGAATCCGCGGATGTTAGCGTTTGAACATCCGCATCCGCATTCGCATCCGCGGATGTCTTAAATTCCACATTCGCAACATCCCTGGTACGAAGCTTTGAGTAGAGTAAGGTCCTTTAAGAACTTAAAAATTATCCTGGGCTATCTGGTCACTAGCAATACGAGATCAGTTGTTGTATTTCACGAAGTTCTTTAAATATATCTTTAGCTAAATACTGAAGTATATTCATGAATATTACGTTTTATTATAAACTTAAATTTAAATTCTTAATATTAGTAAGCATTTATTTACTGCATTCACCAGAATTTCGGGGGTTACTACTAGATAATTTTTTTTTTGTCAGTTTAGTTTCTTATACAATTTAACTTTAGGTTGAGGCATCTTAAGCATACATCGAAAATTTGTTTTAGAGAACCAATATGAAACAATTGCAGAAACGATTAACCGGTTTGTTGAGCGACCGAGGCGTCTGCTTTTTAAATAATTTTTGTAAGAAAAATCGGCAAGTACATATCGGCACCCAATGCCAGAACCATGAATGTGCAAAGATGAAAATTTTGGGAAATCAAGTTTGAAAGTTTTTTTTTTTAATAATTTTTGTAAGAAAAATCGGCAAGTACATATCGGCACCCAATGCCAGAAACATGAATGTGCAAAGATGAAAATTTTGAAAGTTTTTTTTTCGAGACTAAACTTTGCATTCCTGTAATTGACGTGGTGAAATATGTGGTTTCTATGTACGCATGGTATTCTGGGTTTTGGTATAACATAGAACATCCAAAGGTTAATCAAGTCAACCCAATAACTCAAAATTGATAAATTTGCACATTCATGCTTCAGGCCGTTCTACGTACTTTTGTAGTAAGAAAATAGTAGTCATATTTCGTGTTAGTTTTTTTCTATTTGTATGAAAATAAGTCAATAAAATGTAAGTGTAGTACTCCGCCTACTTACTAAACTAAATTTTTATTTTGCTATTAGTTAAGATTGTCTTTTCAAATGGAACTAGTTTACACATAGATATGTACTAATAAGAATTAATCAATCAACTACATTAAAATTTTGAAACAAAATTTTCGGAGGATTTTGTTATGTGTCGGCCCCCCTCTAAATTCGATCCTGGCGACGCCCATGGCTTCATGCATATATTTCTTTTTATATTTTAAACATCTAATGTTTAAAGTCAAATCTTGAACATCTTATACGTATATTTACACAAATTCGGGTTGAAAAATAGACACTTTTCAGCAGTGGTTTTACATGCACTTTTAGAGAGTATATAAGTATCGTTTATTCATTCTTAATGAAATAATCTTTGCTTTAACAAGCGCTTCGATAAAGTACTAATACAAAAACATCTTTGATTACAACTGTTAAATTTATTAGATGGGGAAAATCCGAAAACTACAATTTAGATATTAATGTGGCAAAAATTGTTCAAATATCTCGTAGCCAAATTGAAAAAAAAATTAAGAATTAATTTTTAAGAAAAAAATTTAGCCCACTTTAATGCTCATATAAAAATTTCCGAAACTAAACCAGATTAGTATGGAACTACCGCTGAGGTTAATATTACCTTTCCAATAAAAAAAGTAATAATCGAAAACGGTTCACGTGGTCCAAAGTTATACTGCAACGTAAGTTACAGGTTAAATGAAGGTACAAAATAACATTTTCAATTTCATTTAACTTTTATTAAGATCATTCATGCGCCTTGGTGTTGGCACAAAAAGGGGAGGAATCTAAGGTTTTACGCCGACTCCGAACAGCGATTGTATTTTTATGAGAAGCTGTTTTTCATGGCAGAAATACACTCGGATGTTTGTCATTGCATTGAAAAAACCTTTTCTCTAATTTTTTTTTGCGATAGTACTTTGACCAGCGCTTGAACCCAGGCCATGTGGAGTGGAAGCGCGCACTGCTTGCCACTACACCACAGCGGCCGCTTTGTCCTTGAATAAAATATGAGCATTTAAGGAAGCGTACGTACACTCTTAAACATTTTTGTTTAAATTTGCGCATGTTAAGAAAGGTAACCAGTTTCCTCTCTTAATGAATGCAAATTTACACACCGTGTTAATTAAATTAAACTTGCTTACTTTTACTTATCATATGTGTGCTTGCTTACTTTTACTTATCATATGTGTGGCGTAGAACAAATTTCAAATTTGTTTTTTGAGTTCTAAACATTTATTGTTCACAATTTCACAGTCTACGCATAAAATGTTTAAAATCTTCTCTAAAGAAATTTTGTTTAAATTTACGCATATAAAGAGAGGTAACCAGTTTCCTCTCTTAGTGTGTGCAAAATTAAACACTGTCTGTTTACTTTTACATACCAAATTTGTTACGTAGAGAAAAACTACACGCAAAGTGTTTAAAGTTGAGTAACTATGAGCACTCAGCATTAGCGCACACAAGGAGTGGGTTTTGGGGTTAAAACCCCCCCCAAAGCTCATAACCTCAATTACAAATTGCATCTTAAAGCTTAGAATCCTTCTCCCAAGAAAACCACAAGAAATATTTCTTATTATTTCTGTTGCTTGAAAAAGCAAATTTTCTTGAAGAAATAAATAAAAGAGCATTTTTTTCTTGAGAGCTGCAAACTGATTTAAGAAATTTTGATAGAAGAAAGTTTCTTTTCCATTTCTTGTGCGTCACTTTGTAAGAATTTTTCATTTTTCTTGAGAGCTCTTTAAAGTTTAACTGCGAATGAAAACATTGTCCTAAAAATATGCAATGCGTACTCACGTACTGTTGTTTTTTACACTTTACAGCCTAAAAAAGTTTACCGCTGATATGTACCTAACAAGCATTCGAAGATTTAAATTGCTAACCTCGAATTCTTTCCACCAAAATGAGCTACATGATAAAAATACAAGTTCAGTTAAATTTTCGGTATTCGAAGTATTTAAAAATGAGAAACAAGAAATCGACGAAAATGAACATAAAAGTGTAAAAATTTCATGGTATTATTTAATTTATTTATATTAAAATTCTTTTGTGTTTATACAACATTTTATTAAACAAGTAATTTTTAAGCAAAACGCAAAACCGGCTTCAATTCTCATATACAAATTTAGGACTAGCGTTAATTTTTTCATGATTTAATGATCGGATCTAAACCAAATTACGGGACGACCCTTAAGGTATCATCTTTCCGGTAAAAAAATAATTATTGATTAAATGATAACCTCCCCTTTTTTGACGCCGGTTGAAAATGTTTGAGTTCGTTGTAAATTTTATGTAAGTAAAATGCAATTTAAGAAACTTTAAAAAGTTCATTTATTTATTACATACTGTACATAAAACTTGCATAAATGTGTTTTAAAGAGCGTATTATCTTAAGCGAATTTTCAGTATTTTCTGATGATATATACTCAGAAGTATAAACTCCTCCCCCAAAATATAGTCCTGGCTGCGCCCCTGACACTTAGTATTTATTATTTGTAAAAAATATATTTTTACTTTCAAAATGTTTGTAATTTTAAACATTTCATGTGTATATTTTAAACAACTCATGTTCAAAATCAATTCTTGAACATCTTGTGCGTATACTTGAACAGATTCTGGTTGAAAAGTAAACACTTTTCAGTAGTAGTTTTACATGCACCTTTTAGAGTGTAGTTTAAAACCAAAGTCGTAGCATTATTTAAACACATAAACAAAAAGTAAAAAAAAAATCGATAAAGCAATGTTATGTAATTTTTACAAGAATTCAATTCTTTACAGTCATTGATTATACATATTTATTCATACATACAGTGTTGGATATATCTATCATTTCGGACCAAATTCAAAATGATATTGTTTGCCATATATGCTTATGTATTAATTTTTAAGATTTTTCAATTAAAATACAGTTCCTTCCCTTACAAGTACGATATAAACCTTAGCCAAAATTTTTTTTAGAAAACTGAAAAAAATGCATCAAATTTTCATCAAAAATTTAAAATTTTTTATCAGAAGTGTTTATAGCTCACACAATTTTAGTGTAACAATGTGTTATTTTCAAGTGGCTAAAAATTGCCGTTGATTTTTTTTGCCAAACGTGTTGCGGGAGCACTTAGAAGGGGAAAATTATAAGTAAAATGGTACGAAAAATTTAGGTACTTAGGCGGGTTGGTAATAAGCGGGGAGGTACCTAAGAGAGAGATTTTCTTAAGATTACATTAAAATATTCACGGTGCCCAAAAATGTTGGTTTCTTAATCAGGTTGGGTACTTAAGGAAGGGTAGGGAGGGAGGGTGTACTTAAGCGGGTTTCACTGTATATGTATGTCTAAGGCAATGATGGGCAAAACGCTACTCGCGAGTAGCGTCTGCGTCGCAGCGCTTATACGTATACAGAAACGACGCAGCGAATTTCACTTCAGTCTGCTTTCAGTTTTCATGAGAGTAGCACCACGCTTCGCCGTTGAATATTTTTATTCGTAATTTTAGCGCGTTGTTGCCACCTATATATGTAACAATGCCCAAAATGGCTGCGTATGAGTGCCAATTATAGTTTTTGGTGTTAAGAAAAGCCAATAAAGCCCAATGCTTGTTACGTGGTAATACGACTACTTGGAGTCGTACTTTTAATATAAGGCAACATTATTTGTCATGGTAAAAAAGTCAAACTGCCGAACTGTGTAAACCAATTTAAAGTGTTTTGTAATGGGTTTTATGTATATATGTATGTACGATACGGCAATTTAATATATTTAGTATACTTTATTGAATACTGAGTTTTTTACAAAGTTTAGAAATTTTAAGTTCGTGAATTTTGTTGTTGAATAAACTATCATTTTTTAAAACATTAGTTTAATGAAATTAAATTAAAAAAACTTTTCATGCGCGTACATATGTGCTTACAAAAATTAATTTCATAATTCATTATTTGAAATTATTTCTTCATTATTTTTTTATTATATTTTATTATTTTCGTTTCATGTTCATAATACAAATTAAATATAAATTTGTAAGAGCGTTTTCTAACACTCGCAAAAAACGACGCACTTTTGTACAATATAGAAAAGTGGCAACTGTTACTCAGCGCGATTCACGAATACCATGACAAAATGAGACTGTATTGGTGTGCCCATCTATGGTCTAAGGAATCCTTCATCAAAGTGATTTACTGCAATAATTTAGTTAATTAATAATTATTATATTACTTCAGTGTATTTTAGAAATACTATTTCTAAAAATATATTGTTCTTAAAAGTCCTTAAAAGAAAGCAATTTTAATTTTGTGGCACTTTCATCTTCTTTTCGGCACTATTTTTGAATACCATTAGGCACATTTGGCAATTTTGAAATTCCATCCCTGGTCTGAACCTAGTCGTATGAGAGTCTGCAGAATTACCATCGCAAGCGTAGCTACGCAATGCAGCCGGGCGTCCAATTACATATGTATACATACAATAAGTAAATATTTCTACGATACGCTGCGACTGTGTGCTTAGTGGTCGTTAGCAGCGTTGCCGCTTTGGTAATTTTTTACCAAAACTGGTAATTTTTTCCTTTTTGAACGAGGTTGGTAATTTGGTAAATTTTTTCAATTTGGTAATTTTTCTCAGCGTCTATTCTTTTAAGTTTTTAATACTAACTTATTACTTATAAAAATTTATAACTTTGAACCTTCTTACAATTGCACAAAAAAAAATTGCTTATGTACTTACATATCGAGTCGTATGCGCAAAAAAGACGTATGAGCCATGATTTTCAATTTCGGTTTTTTTATAAAAATGGATAATTTATCATCACACGCACCATCCCTCAAAGTTTCAGCGCCATAAAAAGCACCGTTACGAATTTAGAGCAAAAGCAATTTTGCCGTAAGTGCCATTTTTGTTTGTTTACATTTTTAGTGAGCAAGCAGTGGCTGATACGTCTTTTTTTTTTTGAAATTAATGTGAATAAGTGGTTAAATACTAATTTGCTTTGAATTTTATTGCGTTGTTTTTTTAAATATGGCGTCTTGGCGATCTGAGGTACTTAATCTTTTAATATTTCTACCATTTTAATGAATATTTCAGATGAAACAAATAATTCTTTTTAGGCTACAAATAAAAAAGCTATCGTTCCCTACAGTGAAAGCGATACAGAATATTCTGAGGAATTCGTATCTGTAGTCACTCCGAATGATGTTGAAGAAGAGACATGCGTTGGAAAAAGAGGTTACAGAAAGCGTAGACCATTACCTAAAAGACTGCAGAATATTAAAAAGTGTAATAGAAGTGTTTTTACAAATCCATGTGCAAATAAAAAATGTCCCTATAAGTGTAGTGAAAAGTTTGCCGAGTCAGATCGTTTAGCAATAAATGAACATTTTTGGGGCATAGGTAACAAAATAAGGCAAAAAGACTGGTTGCTTTCTTGCATGATGAGCAAAAATGTAAACAGGCGCAGGGGAGGCAGTGATAAAAAGCGAGTCAGCTATAGTTATGCAATTGATTTCAATAATATTAGGCACAATGTATGCCAAAAATTTCTGCTGAGTACTCTTCATATATCACAAAAAATGTTAATATGGATAAGAAATAACAAAAGTTGTTTGAAAACCTGCACTGCTAAAGTAAAACAATTCAAGCCTTATAACAAAACTTGTGACGCTGACGACGCAATTGTTACCTCTTTTATTGAGCAGTTCCTTCGCATTATTGTCGCGATAAAAGCAACAAGCTGTACCTTCCACAAGAATTTCGCAACATAAAAGGAGTATATAAATGCTATACTAAACATCTTCTAAGTATAAATAAGGAAGGGGCTAAAGTGTCCTTATATGTTTTTCGAAACATTTTTAAAAATCGTTTCCATATTGGTTTTCATTTGCCTAAAAAAGACAAATGCGTAACTTGCGTAAACTATAATAACTTGAATAATGAAGCCCAACATAGCTTGAAGCAAACCGAATCATATCAAAATCACATAAGAGACAAAAATAAGTCTAAAGAAATTTTTTAGAGGAACAGAAAAAAAGTACTCATACGTCAAGTCCGACATTCCTTTGTGCAAGCTTCGACCTGCAAAAAGTTTTGAATACACCTCACGGGAAAAGTGTAACCTTATTTTATTCACGAAAATATGCATATTACAAGGAAAGCATATATGAGAATGGCACCCGGAATGGTTACTGCTTTTTGTGGGGAGAAGCTGATGGCAAAATGGGTTGTAATGAAATTTCGACCATTATATTTTGCTATCTCCAACTTGTGGATGAAAGAAGCACGTACTCTTCAATTAGCCTGTACTGTGATAGTTGTGCGGGACAAAATCGCAATAGAGCTTTGCTAGCTATGATATTATATTTCCTTGAAAACTCAAATTTTATCAACAATATACGAGTAACATATTTATTACCTGGACATACTATGATGCCCGTTGATTCCATTCATAGTACTATCGAATCATTTGTCCGAGATAGGACCGTTTGGGCTCCAAGTGAATGGTACACTATGATATCTAACGCTAGAACAAATCCGGTTAATTATGAATGTATTATCATGAATCATTGGGACTTCAAAGACTGGAAAACATACTCACAGGCACTGTTCCCCAATTCAAAAAAATTATCGTTTCCAACTTTGCGCTCAGCAACATTTGAGAAAAATAATCCTATTATTAAGCTTAACCATGGATACGGTGATCATTCCGAAATTAAAAATTTTAATATGGACTCCATCGCACGGTCAAGACGCAACACTCATATAATAACAAGTGGACCACTTCCTCTGTATAAGAATAAATCGGAAATTTCATCGACGAAGTACAAAGATTTAAAAAAACTTTGCGAAAATAACACAATACCTCGACATTTTCACAACGAATATTTAAATATGCAACACGATGAGAACGTCAAGGATCGCCTTCCTGAGACAGATCAAGAGGAAGACTGATACTGATAGATTTAATTCCCTTGTTTTAAACATAATTTTACTTAATTTTACACTTTTTAAAACTTTTTTTTATGAAAACCAATGAATTTAACTTAGAAGACTTAATTTTACATGAATTTAACTTAATTTTAGATATATATGTGAGTAAAAATAAATAATCTGAAGTACAAAATAAAAAAAATAAACATATGTGAAAAAAAATTTTGATGTAACAGCCAAATCATCAGACAGTAGCTTGATTTTGTGCAGGCAAAAAAGACGTATGAGCCAAAACCTACCCTTATGCTACGAATATTAAAATTCTATTTATTGCATTATATACAAGAGAACTAAATAAAGTTACTTACCAAATTTCATGACAATATATAAGCTGGATGCAAAGATATTAAAAAAAAACCGTCTCCTGAACAATTTACTTTTTGGCTCATACGTCATTTTTGCGCACACGACTCGATATGTATGCGTCTACACCTTAAGACAGCCAAAAATTTAAAGGGCTCTTTAATGAACTCTTAGTATGAGAACTTTTAGTATGAGTTTGCAATATAGCAATTTAAGGAATCCACCCATTTTTCCCAATATGGCGGCTCGATCACAGCCCCTACAGTCCCACAAATCAGGGTTTTGGATAATTTTTACCTGCCGGAACCAATGGTGAAGGAAAATAATTTCACAGGACTAATTAAAATTTTGCGATTAAATACGAATGTGAACCATTTATAAAATTACAAAAGTAAATTTTATCTAACGTTTAACGATATATTTGCTGGTTTCATGGTTTGATTTTAAGTTATGTAAAAGACTGTATGTTACAGCCCATTTCCACCAAACGCTTAATTACACTTAAGGGTTTAGATAATTTTAACAAGAGGTGATCCGCAAGGTTTATATATTCGTTTTTGTTATTTTCCTTTCATTTGCTTGTGCTTAATATGAGCAACTACCTCCTTAGAGTTGTAATCTGCTTTTTTCCAATAGGCATAAACTGCAGTGGAAATTAACTATTAAACACCTTTTAAATGTTTGTAAATCTCTGAGTGATTTTTTGCGCTATGTTTTAAAAATATTTGTGAATTGTTATAGTCGGAACACACTGAAGAGGACAACCACAGCTGTAAATTGTTCAACTTCGTTATCTAAACGCTCTATCGATGGTGATATGAATTTTTTGAACGCGGCAGCGACATCATGATTTTTATGAGTTTCTCACAAAAGAAGGGGAAGAACTCATCTTTCGGTCAAAAAATATAAATAGATCTAAGCTGGCCACAATCCCAGACGTGATGCAGTTCAGTCGTCGCCAAAATAATTATCTACATACGTCGAAAAAATAATTTCCAATTTGTTTAGAATATTATGCTCATAAAAATTTGGTAATTTTTTTTAAGAGGTATGGTAACAAATTAAAAATCTTTGTGGCAACACTCGTCGTTAGCTGGCATTCGTATGATTTGATGCGAATGCGAATGCCGAATGCGAATGTGTAAAATGATGCGAATGCAAATATTCGCAACATCCCTGATCCTAAGTGTCACCATATGTTTGCTAATCATACTCTACATACTACGAGAATAAAGGTAACACTATTATTTTGATTATGAGTTGTTTGCGTAAATACTTTAAAATATGTAAAAAATTGCGTAATTGTCCATTCCATTCACCTACAACTCCCAATCCCAGAAACCGCTACGGAATTGGAAAGAAGTAATTTTTAAGCAAAAAACAAAACCAACTTCAATTCTCATATAAAAATTTAAGATTATCGTTAAATTTTTAATGATCTAATGATCGGATTTAAACCAAATTAGTATGGGCCCACCTGTGAGGTAACAATTTTTCTTAAAAAAAGAATTTTAGAAATCGGTTAACGTGGTCCAAAGTTATGCGGTAACATACATAAAAAACAAAAAAAAAATATTCTGATGAACTGATAACCTTCTTTTTGTGAAGTCGGTTAAAAAGCCATACTGTAAATGAGTAGCGGCCAACGTACATGTGCACGTAATTAAATACTCGTATATTTATATTGTACATGTGTAGATATATACTTATCAGTAATTTAAGTCAAACTTTTCAAGCAGGAATGCAGGTGTACACTTACCCTTTTTCAGTAGTATTTCATCGGTCATTGGGCAGCTGTTGTGTTGCGCGGAGGACAAGTTGCTGGTGCTCCCACTGCCGCCGTTGACGTTGGCGGCGCCACCACCGCCTCCGTGCGGACTAAGCGGCTGTACACCCGAAGCAAAAGCTGAGGTCACAATTTCCGTTGGCGATGAAATGCCGCCACTGCTGGCGCTGTTCACCCCGCTGGAGACTGGTCCCCCGCCACCACCAGCGCCACGATTTAGCGGAGGCGAATACCATGAAGTAGAATAGTGTCGTGGCGGCCAGCTTTGATTTGATATAGCATGATGGTGCGTGTGCGGTAGGTGATGTGCGTGGTGGGGCGGCAGCGATGTGGCCGAGGCGTGCATATGCGGGTGTGTCTGTGGGTGCGAGTGCGACTGCAGGTGGTGATAATGATGTGGAGCCGCAGGTGCCAGCGTGCCCGCCGGCGGTGGAAGTGATGAGTTTGAGCCTATGCCGCTATGTTGATGTTGGCCATTTAGCAGGCGTAGCTTGTCGTAAACAGCATCCGCAGAGTCTGTGGTGCCACTAATACCAGCAACGCTACCATTCGTCGTGCCGCCATCGCCGTCTCCACCACCGACACTGCTACTCATACTGCCGTCGGAGTTCAGCGGTGTGTTGGTTGTCTGCATCAATTCCCCACTGCCGCCACTGGTGGAACCTCCACCTAAGCCATTGCCGGCAGCACTGCTCGTGGGGTTGGAAGCGTTCGGGTTGCCAGTGGCGCTACTTGCACTGCCGCCATTGCTGCTGCTGCTGCCATTCGTTAAAAGCGAGCCGTGTTGCTGCTGTTGTTCCTTTTGGGCGGCCAAGTTGCGCAGCACTCGGTTAATGGAGGAAACCTAAGAAATTGTTAGAGACAAATACATCAATACTCATGAGTAGATAAACAAGTGCATATGTATGTATGTATTTGTAAGTAAAATATAGACAAGCAAAGCAAATATGCAGGTGTACATAAAAGTAATTCCATAAATGCATATGTGCGTGTATGAACATGTGAGTTATACTTTTATTAAATGGGAAAGCGCAAAGAATTAGGAAAAGAGCATAGAATAAAAGCCTGAATGCGAATGCATACAACGACTTTCTGGACTGAGTGGCATGAAACGGTAATGATGCTTTGCTGCCATTGTCGTCCGTCGATTCATGCCACAAAAGGTGCACCCGTAGGTTTTTGTTAATGAAAAATTCTAATTTACTAAGAAATTTGCATTGCAGCCGCTATTTCTCTTTCCCTGTGTATTAGCAGGGCATTCGCATTAAATGCGAAAGGCTGAATGTGTGAGTGCGTGCGCTGCGCCAGCTAGACCCGAGCTCGAGTTTATCAGAACCGAAGAAGAAGGCCTGCCTGTGTAGTTGCAGGCAGTGTTGATATTTTAAGTACAATTGTACTTTTTTCAGTACAATTAATTTTAAAAGGTACTAAATTACAATTGGCCGATTTAAGTTTTCAGCATCAAAAATACTTTTTGTACCCAACGCTCAAATCTCTTCTAGCACTTTGATTCTTAATCCGTTTACATTTAAGTAAATGGGTATATGTACCTATATTTCATATTTGCTACAAAACGAAATTATGAATTGTAATTTTGGATGTAAACGTGATTATGAACAGCAATATTAGTGTTGTGCGTTATGGTGACTGCGATTTCTTTTCATCGGCGGGTGAAATATCCCTGATAGCTAATTATTTTGAAAAAATCTTTGGAAATGCAATTTACCTAATGGCGATCCTGCAGATATAGAAGTAATTAAGCGATTCCGGTGTTGTATGTAAATTTCATGCGTTGTAGTGATCTCATTTTGTGTGGTTTATTTTCATTAATATGAACTGACCTGAGTGTATTAATTTTTTATCATTATTGTCTTCATCTTTGACAAAATTACACGGTCACCCGGTATTTATTTTATTTATTTGTAATGAATTTTAAATATTTTTTTTTATAAAATTGTAGCTCATTGTCTAACAAAAACCTTACAATTAAATCCAAACTTGAAAGAGTGAAAAAGATCAACAGAGTTTTATCAAATTTTCACCGTTTTTGTTCAGAATTTGTAGACATGTTTTGGGTTAACACTTTTGTAGCCCATTCACTGTAGTATAATAAGATGCAAGTTAGAAGTGTCTTAATAATACCGTTGATTTTTGGAATTTTTTCGTTTGTGATGTTGCGCACTTTCTTCCATATAATGAATGCTCGCATTTTATTTTATATGGATGAAAATGCGCAACACCGTTGTTGACGTTTTTTTTTTTTCAATATTTTAAATTAAGTTGTATTTGTATAGATTTTGTTAGACAATGAGCTATACTTTTATAAAAAAAAATAATAGTTAAAATTAATTTGGAAAAACTATAATAAACAGCCCAAACCGAGTGTCAGTAGCTTTTTACATTTAAAAATGTGAGATATATAGTTCAAGAATTTATTTGTGTATAATTTAAGTTAAACTCTAAGCTTAATGAAACCTAGTTTAACTTAGTGGGACTTTTTGGCAAAAGTGGCTATGGTGCGTATTCATAGTCCAGCAACTAAGTCGAAACTAACAAAGTTGCAACTTAAATTTAAGTACCAACTTAAAATTTACCTCATTCATAGTCGCATTTCAGACTTCTACTAAGTAGTTTCGACTTAGTTTACGATTAGCAAAACGAGTGTGAAAATGTATCGATTTTTCTTTACGATATTTTGGAAAAATTACATTTTTATTAAATAGTATCAAGTTTGATCATCCGTTTACGAAATTTTTGTTTTCATTGCATGATTAGGCAAAAGAATAAGGTATCATTTTCTTGTTAATTGTGTGAAATAGCCAGAACAACCGCAGTGATGTGAAGTCGATGTTTATCGAAAGCATGCTGTGAAACATACAAATAGTAGATATCTAAATGTTATGCACAAATTTACTTTAAAAGAACTAGCGTGTAACTGACTTATTATTTGAAAATTTATCTAAATTATTCCAATTATAAAATTGTGATGTAGCTTTATTCGAATTGTAATACGCATTCAATTTCATCTTCCAATTAAAATGGATCGATCCTTGTAAATTTTAATTGGAGTTTATTCAATATTATCAAAATCACCCTCTACCAAGTTCATTTTTACATATTTCGTCTGTTTTCCCTTAATTTGATAAAATACTTCTTCCTAGTTACGACTTAGTTGCAGCTGCAGCCGAAACTAAAATTTAAGTTGGTACTTAGCCAGAAAAGTCGAAACTAAGGCGACTATGAATATCTTTAGTTGTGACTTAGAATAGTTTCGACTTAGTTGAGTACTAAATATGACTATGAATATGCGCTTATGACTTTATAGGCTAGCTGAAGAGATCTCAATGATAAGTAACGTTAAATTAAGCCTACACTAACTGGAGCAGTACAATGAATTGAACAATAAACACACTGCAGTAGACAAAAAAATTGGTTTTGTCTGGTTGCGGGAAAAGGGAGGTAATGCGTTGACGTAAATGGTGAAAAGTACAATAAAACTCCAAAAGTTACACTTTTCGTCATAATTTAGTACAATTTTAAAATCTTAATATCAACACTGGTTGCAGGCTACCAGTTTGCCGTCTAGCTAACGGACTGGCTGTGACAGCAGATGTCGCACATTTTTCCTCGATTTTTTTGTTGTTGTAGATTTTCGTTTATGTACTTTAGTTTTTTGGTCCTTGGTAGTTGTTGTTTTGGTCGTTGATGTTTTTTAATGCATGCCGCGTCTGTTGTTGACAGCACTAGCAGCAGCAGCGTTGGCTACGATTTAAAAGGCATGCCACGGTATGGGCTTTGGTCCGGAAGGGGAAAGTGCAACTAAGTGGAAAAATTAGGCAAAAATATCCTCGCACATTCAGTGACAGAAGGGCGGCGCAGTGCCAGCGGTAATGAAATTGAAAAGACAATAACAAAAATATCCGCCGTAAAATTTTTTTAAAAGTGAACCAGGTTCTGTAAACACTAAATGTAACCATAAATATTATAGCTATGAAAAGCAATTGAAGAAAAAATATAATGCGCACCGTGGAAAAAGTGCAAAAGTATGAACATGAAATGTATGCAGACTTCATAACAACTACAAAAACGTTAACGTTATTGTTGATTGAAACTCGAAAAAAAACGAACAGAAGCTAATGCATTATGGCAACGATACAGCTAAGAAATTAATGAAAGGCTAAAACCTCCTTTTATCTCAGACTTTTGAATTCTAGTTTTTGTTGTTTATTTCCTAAGAAAAAAATTTTACCAAAATCATGTCTGATATTTTCCAAAAAAGAACAAAACTCAAACCTTTTGCTTTCTTAGCTAAAAATAAAACTACAAAAATATTTTATTCTCCACTTAAAACTCTAAAATATTTTTTTCTCAACTAAAAAAAACCAAAAACACTTATTTTCCAAGATGCAAATCTAAACGTAGGTAACTTATTTTCTTGGAACTTTTATTATATGAGTAATAAATAAAACTAGCAATCAATTTTTATAACTGAGTTCTTACACCGGCATTTGGTTTGTCAGGGCAGTTTTTAGTCACTAATTTTACAGGCAACTTCAAGTTTCCGCAATCAGCAGGGGGGGAATTAAATGCTAACTTAAGTAATAATTATAAATGTCTAAAGACGTAGGCGAAATATTTGCAAAATCTAAGCCGTGTTCAACTCGCCAAATCTCTTTAATTTTTAAGTAAAATAACGACTGAATGAATACTTAAGTTTTATATATTGGAATCGTTTGAAATTAGATACACATTGAAAGCATTTTTTATGCGGACAAACAAAAAATCATTGTAAGTCGAAGCTGTCGGGTTTTTAATGACAAGTCACAATTTTGAGGGTTATTTGAAAATTCTAAATATGAGGCTTTTTTACTTTAGCTGATGTACACTGGAGATCAAAACTGAATGAATGTAGGGCATTTTATCACTTATAGTAACATAACTTTTTTTAATAATAAGCGGATTGCTTTGAAATTTTCAGCAATTGGACAAGCGATTCACATCAAAAACCTAAGGAAACTCTATTCACTCACTTTTGATCTTTCCTGTTTTGAGATTTTAGGAGGTTGATATCAACGGGATTGTGGATTCTCGTTTGTTTCTATTAGCGACCAGCAAATGCCTGGCTTGCTTCGCGACGCCTTATAAGAACTTTTGCGTTGACCAATACAAAAGTAGTGTTGCTATGCAAAAACGGTTTGTATATAAATATTATTAGTTTAGGTTAAAACTACTGAAGAGCAGAACCTTGCTTACTTATAGGCCAAGAAAAATAGCGCTGAGATAACATATGGTATAAGTACTAATCTCCTTCGGTGCTAAAAGCTCTTATTTCCACGCCTGAAATATCTGCAAGTATTGCAAGGTTTACCAAGAGTGCATAATCTTCTTCTACAATTCTGCTGATCCACAGGATGAAAAAGTTTTCCCGTTCAAACGGGGTCATTGATGTTCCTACCATGTTCTTTTAAATTCGGCACACTTCTTCTTGATACACCGCAGACCCGTTGATGTGCCTAGGATATTTGTGGAGCTTCAACAATTTTGCGCTTCTTTGTACGCAAATTTCATAATAATATTATTTTGTACCAAAATTCTAATTCACATACTAATTTTCAAAAATTTTTCGAAAATGCCGTTATATGAGAAGGGGCGTAGTTACAGTCCGATTTCGCCCATTTTCAATAACAACCTACCTTGGATAAAGGCCAACCTATATACCGAATTTTGTTGAGATATCTCAATTTTTGCTAGAGTTATCGTGTACACCGACGGACGGACGGACAGGCAGACATGGCTTAATCGACTTCTCTTTTCATTCTGATCATTTATGTATACATTTGTCTGTATCTATCCAAACGTAGCTTGCCTTATGCGCAATTGATGATCACAAATTACTTGAATTTTTACAGAATATGGGCGCTTCCGAGAAGAAAAGATTTGGTGATTCCCTACAGGTGCTTCAGCTAATTTAATTTCGGAGTCATCTATATATCCAACACAACCAGGCATTTCTTTTTCTGTTGCTGCAATAAGTTTTAGTCTCTTTTTCATCGGGCCAGTACAAAAACTTTCGCTTCAAATTAAGAATAGCTTTAAAAACTCTTCTGGTTACGATCTGTATGGTACCGCCATCTCCAATACCATACAAAGAAGCCACTTTACGAACCGAAAGTCCTTCACACGATGATCCTAATCGAAAAAGTACGATCCTAATTTGTGTATCAATTTTAAGTTGTCTTGCATTGCGATTATTTCGGAATAAGTCGTCATCTTTTATTAAGTTTAAAAGGTAAGCAAACTCCATCTTGTTCACGCGCATCATCTGGCAAAATCGGTTATCGTCAAAATGTTGTAACACATTTAGATCCCAATGGTTTGATTTCGGAACTCCTACATGGACACTTCGGCGATTTGCCAACAACACAAGCATATTCAACCTAAAAGTTTCATCGATCTCTTCCTCCTCATCTTCATCGCCTAACAAAAATGCACCAAATAAATTAAAACAAGTAAGAAAGTCCAAGTTCGGGCGGAGCCGAACATTAAATACCTGGCGCAAGTATTAAATATATGTTTTTTCACCTTTCCGAAAGCTACCGGTAGATGGTAAGCCGGGGTGTATCAATTTTGAGTAAATTAGCGTCCTTAAATTTCGAATTATTGAAGTTTCAAGCATTTCTGAAATTTACCGTTATATAAAAAGCGGCCGTAATTTTAGTCCGATTTCAATAATTTTCAACGTTTTGCTTTTATTTGGCAAGCACAATAATCATACCGAGTTTGGTACAAATTGATAGAACGGTTACCGATATACATATATGTGATCATAAGTGGGCGGTGCCACGCCCATTTTCCAAAAAGCAAGCAAGCAAGTTGCAGGCATCAATTTTGAATAAATTAGCTTTAATATTTACTGATTTATCGAAGATTTTGTATTTCTCTAAATTACCCTTATATGGGATGTGGGCGTGGTTATTGTCCAATTTTTTTAATTTTCGGCCATTTAGTATGCTGTATCAAGGCCAACAACTGTGCCAGGTTTGGAAGAAATCTGTGCAGCGGTTACCAAGATATACACATGTAACCATAAGTGGGCGTGGCTACGCCCATTTTCCAAAAATTATTAATATTCTTATTTTTCGTCTGAAAATTATTACAAATATCAATTTTGAGTGAATTATCTTCAGTAGTTACTAAAATATCGCAGTTTTCGTATTTCTGGAAATTACCGTTATATGGGAAGTGGGCGTGGTTACTGTCCGATTTCGCCCATTTTCAATACCAGCCTACCTTGGATTAACAGAAACCTACATACCAAATTTCGTTGAGATATCCCAATTTTTGCTCGAGTTATCGTGTACACGGACGGACGGACAGACGGACAGACGGACGGACAGACAGACATGGCTTAATCGATTTCTCTATTCATTCTGAGCATATATGTATACATTTGTCTGTATCTATCTCGATTCGTTTTGGCTGTTACAAACAACCGTTATGTGAACAAAATTAATGTACCCTTGTGCACAAGTGCGCTCGGGTATAAAAATTCATAAATGACTTATTTGACGACTCACTTCCTTCCATCATTGCGTACTTCTCGCAAATCGCAGCCATTAATTTGCTTTTCTCGCTTCTTCTGGTATAATGCCCTTCCTAAAGTTGTTTTAATAATTTTGATTTTGTGAAATATAATTGTTAAAATATTGTACAATAGCATACGAAAAAGTATGGGATGCTCACAAGTTTCATTTTACAACTGTTCTAAAAAAATAGTACAAAAGAGCAAATATGACAAATAGCACGACTTGTGAACTCCCTAATTATAACTCTTATCTGGGTATATTGTAAAAAGAGGACGTATTCAATTGTACCAGACCTGTTAAATAATGATTAATATTCATAATGATTATTTTCCAAAGCATGTTTTTTGGATAACCGTTTAATGATTAAATACCGATATTGGCACCTTTTTAATGATTAATAATTAATTACTTAAAAATTTTTAATTAATTCATTAATTTTAATTACATAATTATTTGGTTATTTTTGATCATTTTCAATTATTTTTGACTCTTTTTAAACACTAGATTAATATAATTATTTGATAATTTCAATTATCAATCAATCAACAAGCCAAACTATAGACAAAAATTAAGAATAATTCATAACTGCTTGAATTATTTATTTATTTTATTCTTATCCAAATCTCAAATTTTAAACATTAATTATTACTTTTATAAAATTTTAAAAAGAAAGGACTGAAATGTGCAAAGCTAATGAATTTAATTTGTTTGAATGAAAACTTGTATTTTTATTTTAGTTCAGTCAAAAATGAGCTAAAGTATTAATTTTATTTTTAACTAAAATGTTTTCTTTTGCATATTCAATATTATTAAAAAGATATAAATATAGTATTTACTGTACCAGAAAGCTTTTACTTTTAATAACATTTAATGAAAAATGCATTTAAATTTATGTTAGAAAGTTTGAAATATTTATGCATTTATTTTTCCTTTCAAATAATACTCAAAAAATTTAACACTAATTATTGGCAAATCTAAGGCTGCTAAATAAAAATGTGTAATATATTAAAGTGTACGTAATCAAAAGTTTTTTATTGTAAAGCATCGTTCACTCTAAATCGGTACGCGTTCCAGCAATTTCTGTACAACTATTGTTGGAATATATTAAAAAGTTGGAATGCAGATCGTTAGACAATATATCTTCCATTATGAGGTTTAAATTTCATAGTACTGGCTTTTAGTTTGACAGTTTTATTTGTTAGTTAGTTAGTTTGAACGAATTCGTTGAAAATCCCACATTTTCGAGATCAAAAATCAAATTAAAATTAAATATACCAAAAAATTTATAATTATCCTCCAAAAATCAATGAAAAAATTCCTTCTGCTTAAACTAACGGGGTAAGCTAATCATTAAAAGACATCATTTCGCACCAGCTTAAGGATAAGGCTCTTTACCTGAATTAGGAAAAACCCGGCTTCTCAGAAGAATTCGCGAGAGAGAATTGGAAAACGGTTATCCACAGTTCAGCGAATGCAAGCTATAGCAAGACTTAAACCTTATCGAGTTATAATATATAAAATTCTGTTAGATTATATACATTTTATAACAAAAACCGGACCCGTTTACTTTACCACAATGTTCGCACTAAATGTGGTATTTTATAATAATGACTAATAAAACATGTTTAAAACTGGACTTCAATCAACTCCTACGTTAAAAGTTTTAAGATAAAAAGGAAAAGGGTGATATCCTCTTACAACTAAATCTATAGAAGTTGACACAGTTATCAGAAGGCTATGAAATGACAAGAGAATCGAGGCAGTCTCATTAAAACTCGATCAGACTCCACAATGGGTCATATGACCCCAGAAATATGCTGGAAGGAGCGCTGGCACAAAGTGTTATTTCATTGTATCATTTACTTTGGACCTTTTTTAAAGTGTTGGTTGGTTTTTATGAAAACTAATTATTCATAAGTAACTTTAAATCAGATTGAAGCCAATGATTTGAATAAAGTTCTGGAAGTCATCAATTTGCGAATATGACCTATTTAAGTCAAAAGAAAAATACATGGTATTTATTTAAAACAAAATTAGTAGAGATGTGCGAGCTGTGGAAAAACATAAACTAAAGACAGTTTAGTAGAGCAAGTTGACTACACAACTCTCTAGAACGGGTGTTCAGAAAAATTGTATCATTATCAAAGAAATTGTCTCTTATTTATTTATCCAAGCAAAATATGAAACCTTCGTTAACATGTATCTATAACGGAATGTTTTCTCTTTATTCTAACAAAGTAAATATTTTTCATGCGTACCGATTTTGAGTGAACTATGCTTTATATTCATTAATTATTTTACTAGTAATTTTCTGTCTATTTTGAACTAGTATGAGACTGGTATATTTGTGACCGAAATCTGACAATTGCCATTTCGTGGGACATCCCCATATTAAAAATACCAGTTGATTGCATGGAAAAAAGGTAGTTGGCTGACCAGTTGGGAGCATGCTAGTTGTGAGGTAGTTTTCAACTAGTACATTTGACTACAGGGGAGTTTTTGCTTTTCTTTAGAGCTGGATACTGGCCTATACATATGTATGTACTCGTAGTAGGTATGATTGCCGTACTTAGTGCCATACCTACATAAGAGCGTTGAGTTTGCGCTTGACAGCTTGTTTTTTTCTAACCGGTATGTGTTGTTGGCCGCTGTAGCCAAAGAGTTGTATACAACTTTCTACAAGGAACGCGATGAATTTAAAATGAAATGTGAAATGTCATAACTGGTCACTTGGTAAATGACCTGAAATCTTTGTCAGATTATTTTTCGGATGGTAGTAGTAATATCGGTTTGGTACAAAATCCATTTAAGAAGCATTCATAGATCTTCAGAGTACTTCGACATTGAAACACACATTTGAATCTGTGTCTCTGAAAGATGTTTGGAAAAAGTATTTCATTTGTTACCCATATTTTTATTTAAATTGCACTGAATTTTTTAAATAAATTTTGGAATTAATCATATCTTTGAAATTATAGTATTTTTAAAAAAATCATGACGTCAGAGAAATACCCATTTGTATGCAGTTGATTATATGCAATATGAGGTAGACTTTTATAAAAAAATTTAAATTTTGAATAAGCAAAGGGAATATAGACAAAACTGGCTGAGTTAAGGCGGTTCTTTAATTTTTGTCACTAGTATTATGAACTTCTTTCAACCAGAAAAAAAATTTGTTGACTTATTTTTTTTTTTTGCATCGAGCTTTTTTTGACCTTATCTTAAATTACTTTATCAGATATGTACACGCTAAAGTATTATTAAATGCACATAAATTTAATTACTGTCTTTCGTTTTGTCACTTACTGTGAAATAATTTTCACTTTAAATAAAAAGCTGGGAGCTATATGTTATAGTGAACCGATTTCGAAGATTTTCAGAAAAAATTAAGGTAATATCAAAAGACAGTCAAGTGCAAAATTTTATTAATAAAATAACTTTAAAACTGAGGTAATTTTTAACAAAAATGTTAATATTTAATCAAGTTTTTAAGTACCGTTAACTCAAAACCTGGAACCATTCTAGCAAAACGTGGGACGTCTTTGAATTTAAAAGGTGCCAGTTAAGTAACATCAGCTATCAAAACCGTTGCCCAGAAAAAAATTTCAAAGCCTGAGCACAGTGTCATAAACGACGAAAATTTCACTTTCAGAGCTCTAAAATTTCCCTCTTAAATATCTCAAAATTTTTACGTGATACTGATTTTCTGTAAACGGAATTGTAATCTAAAGGCCAAAATTAAGTTCATGTGTTTGGCCGTTCAGCTGTGATATTTTTGCCTTCCTACTATGTTATGAATAAATTCATGTTTTATCACATTTGCTATTAAAACTCATATTTACTATAAAAAAAAATTGCGCTATTTGTTTCAATCTGAAATAAATAAATAAAATTATAAGCTACAGACATTCTTAATTATGATTTATACACACAGTTTGGGTAAATACGCATTTACTTGGGTAAATGTCTGGGTATTTACATGTAAATACCTTATTTACATGTAAATACCTTATTTACTAGTTGGATATTTAATTTTGTCCCACCACTAGACATGATTATCTTTTTGGAAAAGGTGCCCTAGACTACCCCTTCTAAAACAGAAGAAAATATTTTTTATTGGAAAACGCGAGAATACGAATTTAAACTGTTCGAAAGCCCAATCTTTTAAATGGGACATACATACATACTTTTACCACAGATTCAGATTTTGCGTACAAAAATACGTAACTTTTGTTTGAAAATTTTTTCTTGGAAGTGTGTTTTCCATCCCTTAAAGAGCCTCGAACTTCAACTCGTCCTAGACTTCTAAAATAGTTGAAGCAAATATTTTTATTGGAAAACCAAAAGAAATGAATTACAAAGTCGGGGATGCTCTATCTTTTGGTTATATTACCGAATTCGTTTTCGACCAGTAGTAGGTTAAACAGACCGGGAGTCCATTATTTTCAATAGGCAATATATGCTTTTACCATAGATTCGTATTCTGTGGACAAAAATACTTAACTTTTGTCGGAAACTTCCCATTAGTCCCTAGTCCCATTTAAAAGAATTGACTTCCGCTTCCACTTCCGGTCGAAACAGTAAACATATATGGATCTTCTTGTCGTTTGTATCTGCGCCACCCCCCCCCCCCCTCCCCCCCCCCCCCCAAAAAAAAAAATTTGCGGGCATTTAAAGAACCTTTTTTTGTCATTCAGCTGAGATTCTTTGCGCATTAAAAGTTCGTTTTGTTTTGTCGCCGTTTTCGGTTCGACTCTTTTGTGTTGTTTTTAGTTTCTTCTTTTTCTTTAACATTTGGTATTTTATTATTGTGTTTGTTGTTGCATTTGTATTGTAATAATATTCAGTTATTGTATTGAACTTTTTTGTGCGTCCGTCATTTGCGTTATTGTTTACTAAATGAACGGAGAAATCGGTTGACGAAGTGTCGGTTTTTATGCACAGCGTGGCGGTTGGGTGTTAAAAATGTGTGGTCATATGACGGGATGACTGGTAGGCAGGGTAGCAGAATGGTTAGATGTAAGATGGCGAAGTCGGTGCTTTATGAGGGTGCCTATTCAAGTGGAAAAGTCTACAGAAATGTCGCAAACTGAGAGATGGCGAAAAACGAATCTGAAAAAATTATCATATAAAATTTCAGGGATGTAGCATGTGTAAGTACATAAATTTATGCATGTACATACATACATACAAACATGTAAAAAAAGTATAAGCATATCTATACATTTACGCTTATATGTACACGTACCCACATACACATGTACATGCATTATAAATAAGCCCTGCAAAAAATGGGACTAATCCGGGATGACTCCGGGAGCAATCGCAAAGGAGCATGCGACTAATACCACTTTTGATCTCTTTATATGGAATGAACTGATCGCTTTTGTTCGGGCATGTCCTATGAAGAGACTAATTGTTCACCTGTATACCCGAACGGGTATAAAAAGCGACTAGTCACTTTTGAAAAATAAAAATAAAAATTTTCGCCAGCTGAGATTCGAACCGGGGTGCTCAGTTTTGTTAGGCGAATACTCTCTCTGTGTGCCAACGCCGCACATGATATTTCATTGACTAAGAGCGTACATATCATTTAATCGTTAATAGTACCCGTTAGAGATGAGTTGGGGACTAATTGATCTCCAATTATACCCACAAGGGATGAGTCGAGACTAATTGACCCCCATTAGTACCCGTATGAGACTAGTTGGGACTAATTAATGCCCAATTGTACCCGATTGAGAGTAATCTCGGAATACTCCCTTTAGAGATTAGTCGCACATTTTTTTGCAGGGAGGACACCATCTAAAACAGGCTCTACCAGTAATTGTGTCTAACCTGGTGCAAAATATACGCAAAATAGAACTTGCATACATATGTAAAAATTTCAAACTAACGGGATGAAATTTCATCTTCTAAACTTTGAATTTCAGTTTGAAAACTTAAAATTTCAAGCACCATATTGCAAATGTTCATATTCGAGTTTATCATTTTAAAGTTTAACTATCTATATATTAGATTTAGGCTTCAAGTTACAAAACTCCAAATTTTATACTACAAGGAAAGGGACCTACAGTTTCAAGCCGATTCCGAAAGGTGATTGTATTCTATGAGAAACTGTTTTTCATGGCATAATGCACTCGGAGGTTTGCTATTGCCTGCTGAAGGGAGACCGCTATTAGAAAACAAAATTTATACTCGAGCGCACTTGTGTACAAGGGTATTATAAGGCGCGTTCGTTTAAAATCTCCAGTAAAAAACATCCAACAGCAAAATTCCGGCGAAATGTCAAGAATGATAGAATACAAGATTGCGCCGATCAGAGAGGATTTTTGAGAATAACTTTTGTGTGACGTCACACTGGTGCAATTGCGAGAGAGAAATGCCAAAACTTGAGCAAGAATGGAAGAAGAAGAAAAAATGTTGCAAGGAAAACGTAAACAAGTTGCACAAGTGTGATGTCATGCAAACAACGATTCTGTCATATTCGTTAAGAGAGGAATAGCGGTCCGAGATCGGCGCAACCTTTGTATACTCTCAATCGTGGCGAAATGTCACCTGTTTTCTCATAAGAGAAAAATATCCAAAATAATACGCGAACAGGAAATTTGCAGAAACTTGCAAGTTAGACGAACAGCCGAAAGAATTTTTGTTTACATTCAAAAGTGGAAAATTTAAAACGTACGAAAACTCATCACAAAGTGTTATCCTGGCAGAGTTTACTGATTTTAAACAAATAACTACTTACTTCTTACAAGTTCAATTAGTCGCATTTTGTCATTTTTAACTTAAAAAAACATCAAATTCAATTTTGTGATTTGCGTACATTCCAACCAGCTGTTTTTGATCAGCTGTTTTCCTATTGGCAAACAATTTTCCAGCAGAAACTAGCAGCTTCCCCTCAAAATGAAATGTCACTTTTCTCTCTCAATTTCCCCTACTTTTCAAGTTTTTTGCGTACGCGAACGTAAAAACCTGAAAGTTTTGGTTAACTTTGAACAATTAACAGGTACGCGAACGCAATTACTACCTTGTTCACATAACGGTTATTTGTACAGCCAAAATGAATCGAGATAGATATAAATAATGTATACATAAATGATCAGAATGAAAAAAGAAATCGATTAGGCGGTGACTGTCTGTCCGTCCGTCTGTCTGTCTGAGCACACGATAACTCGAGTAAAAATTGAGATATCTTAGAAAACTTTGTATGTGTACTTCTTTTCAGCGTAGGACGGATGGTATTGAAAATGGAAAAAATCGCACAATAACCGGGCCTACCTCCCATATAACGGTAGTTTTCAGAAATACGAAAATGCGATATTTTAGTAACAACTGAAGCTTATTCACTCAAAATTGACATTTGCAATGATTTTTAGACTAAAAATAAGAATATTACACATTTTTGGAAAATGGGCGTAGCCACGCCCACTTGTGATTATATGTGTATATTTTCGTAATCACTCCACTAATTCCTTCCAAACTTGGCACAGTTTTTGGCCTTGCTACAACATACCAAACGGCTGAAAATTAAAAAAACGGACAAAATACCCCGCCCACATCCCATACAAGGATAATTTAGAGAAATACGAAATCTTCGATAAATCAGTAAATACTGAAGCTAATTTATTCCAAATTGATGTTTGCAATTATTCTTTAGCAAAAAATACGTTTATGATAATTGTTGGACCAATTTATAGATACCAAACTCGCCAGGATTATTGTGCTTTCCACATAAAAGCAAAACGTTGAAAATTATTGAAATCGTCAAATTTCAGAATTCCTTGAAACTTCGATATTTCGAATTTTCAAAATTGATACTAACAACAATCCCTTGAAAAGAATTTTTGGAAAATAGGCGTGACAACGCCCACATATAACTGTATAAGTTTATCTCATTATGTCTAACTGAACATTCTATCGAAGATGTTACCATGTAGCGGTAGTTTTCGGAAAGGTGAAAAAACTGTACGAGGACAAGAAGAAGTATCTCCTGTCATCAAACAAACAGTCAGCACATTCGCGCCTTGGCACCCACGTCACTGTTGACAGTTACAATTTCGAGAAAGTAGAGAATTTCGTTTACTTGGGAACCAGCATTAACACCGATAATAATGTCAGCATTGAAATCCAACGTAGAATCACTCTTGCCAACAAGTGCTACTTTGGACTGAGTAGGCAATTCAGGAGTAAAGTCCTCTCTCGACGTACGAAAACCACGCTCTATAAGTCACTCATCATGCCCGTGCTGGTATATGGCGCAGAAGCATGGACAATGACAACATCCGATGAGGCGGCTCTTGGGGTGTTTGAGAGAAAGATTTTGCGGAAGATTTACGGTCCTTTACGCGTTGGCGACGGCGAGTACCGCAGACGATGGAACGATGAGCTGTATGAGCTTTACAACGATATGGACATAGTGCAGCGAATTAAAATACAGCGGCTCCGCTGGCTTGGTCATGTCGTTCGAATGGACACCGACGCTCCAGCTCTGAAAGTATTCAACTCGGAACTCGCTGGTGGTAGCAGAGGAAGAGGTAGGCCCCCACTGCGATGGAAAGATCAGGCGGAGAAGGACTTGGCTTCACTTGGCGTTTCCAATTGGCGTCAGTTGGCACAGAGGAGAAACGACTGGCGTGCTTTGCTGAACTCGGCCAAAATCGCTTAGGCGGTTACAATGCCAAAAAAGAAGAAGAAGAAGAAAAAACTGTATTTAAAATTTGCGCCGGGTATTTAATGTTCGGCTCCGCCCGAACTACTTAAGACTCGTTTACTTGTTTTGTTTTATTTTTTGTTGTTGGTCGAAAACAGGGCTCGAACTCATGTCCTGCGGAATGGTAGTGCGCACAACTAACCACTACACCACAGCTGCATTAGCTTTTTCACAATTTCACTTCAAAGTTAGGTACTTTCACAAAAAAAAGTAAAGAAAAATCAAATCTGACAAACTATTCTGAAATTAATCAAATTCGCTTGAAACTC
>NW_023458563.1:19692863-19700216 GCF_013731165.1 Rhagoletis pomonella
CTTTGGACTGAGTAGGCAATTCAGGAGTAAAGTCCTCTCTCGACGTACGAAAACCACGCTCTATAAGTCACTCATCATGCCCGTGCTGGTATATGGCGCAGAAGCATGGACAATGACAACATCCGATGAGGCGGCTCTTGGAGTGTTTGAGAGAAAGATTTTGCGGAAGATTTACGGGCCTTTACGCGTTGGCGACGGCGAGTACCGCAGACGATGGAACGATGAGCTGTATGAGCTTTACAACGATATGGACATAGTGCAGCGAATTAAAATACAGCGGCTCCGCTGGCTTGGTCATGTCGTTCGAATGGACACCGACGCTCCAGCTCTGAAAGTATTCAACTCGGAACCCGCTGGTGGTAGCAGAGGAAGAGGGAGGCCCCCACTGCGATGGAAAGATCAGGTGGAGAAGGACTTGGCTTCACTTGGCGTTTCCAATTGGCGTCAGTTGGCACAGAGGAGAAACGACTGGCGTGCTTTGCTGAACTCGGCCAAAATCGCTTAGGCGGTTACAATGCCAAAAAAGAAGAAGAAGAAGAAAAAACTGTATTTAAAATTTGCGCCGGGTATTTAATGTTCGGCTCCGCCCGAACTACTTAAGACTCGTTTACTTGTTTTGTTTTATTTTTTGTTGTTGGTCGAAAACAGGGCTCGAACTCATGTCCTGCGGAATGGTAGTGCGCACAACTAACCACTACACCACAGCTGCATTAGCTTTTTCACAATTTCACTTCAAAGTTAGGTACTTTCACAAAAAAAAGTAAAGAAAAATCAAATCTGACAAACTATTCTGAAATTAATCAAATTCGCTTGAAACTCTTTACCCGGGGGTTTTTGGTGTCGCTTATTACGAATGCGATGTTCCTTTTTAAAAATTCAAAATGGCGGATCCAATATGGCGGAAAAAATTTAAAATTTGTTCGGATTCATGTGAAACTCAAAAATGTAGTTGACACCGAAAACGAGGTAAGTGATTACGAATCCGATGTTCGAAAACCCCCGAGTAACGAGTTTCAAGCGAATTTGATTAATTTCAGAATAGTTTGTCAGATTTGATTTTTTTGTACTTTTTTTTGTGAAAGTACATAACTTTGAAGTAAAGTTGTGAAAAAACTAATGCAGCTAGAAAGCTGCGGTTTATTGCATTGGAAAGAGTGGCTCGTTTACTATAAGAGTCGATGAAAGAGTGAAAACCGACTTTTTCTGACCGTAGGTCCCTTTTAACTTTACGTGTCACATATGATGCTTGAATCTTCATATTTTCAGATAACTTCTTAAAAACTGGTTTCTATTGCACAGTTGTGCAGGCTAAAATCATGTTATTTTTGACATGTTCGTCAGTCAGTACGTTTCGGTATTTGTTTTTTCTAACCATTAGTTGAGAAAAAGCCTGTTCCAGAAGAGTTAACGTCTCGAAATGTTGAAAGTTTTTCTTTGTCAACTGCTCTATCCATACATCGATTTCGAGATTGCAAAGTTGTATTGAAATCATTTAGTTTTGCAGTCACATCAGTTAAAAATGCTGCCTTTTGATTTCCGGAAAATCTTTATTTCTATCATCAAAGCTACAAATATTGAGAGCACTTTACCTTTACTCAGCCATCTTACTTCAGAGTGGTAGAATATGTCAGCGAATTAACTCTCAAATTCATCGAGTAAGGCTTTGAATTGCCGATGCTTTAACGGTCATCCGCGAATCAAATTCACAATACGAACGTTCGTGCTCATAACCTTGTTAAGGTTGAGTGTTTTTGCAATCAAATTTTCCTTCTTTTTCACTACGTTATATATTTATTTCTTGCCCACGAGTACGAGTTTTTAAAGTCAGATTGACTAACAGTGCCTCCTTAGCAAAAAAATCAGAAAATACCACTCTGGTGAACACTAATAAGTGCGGAGAGTCTGAAACATCGGTCGACTCATCCATTTTTAAGGAAACCTAGTCACATTTCTTGAAATCGCTTTGTATTTGGCCATGAATATCGTTTGGTAGGTCATCAGATAACGACACTTTTTTATTGCTGAGATTACGCTGTTTTTGTTTTGAAGATCCTGAAACAGAGATTCTGTCATGTCTAGCATAGAAAAATAAGAATTGAATGAGTTCGTGAAAATTCAAAAATAAAAGTCTACTTATGTACCAAAAAAGCTTCCAATTGTTTAACTTTTCAATTCAATACAAAATATTCTGTTCATCTTCTTGTTTGCGGGCGCCTAAAATTTAGGTCGCGAGCTACCAGGCGCCCGCGAGCTACCGGTTGGACACTACTGCATTTCTGCATCAAAACGAAAATTTTTAAAATAAACAAGTAAGAAAGTCTAAGTTCGGGCGGAGGCTAACATTAGATACCCGGCGCAAGTATTAAATATATGTTTTTCACCTTTCCGAAAGCTACCGCTACATGGTAAGCCGGGGTGTATCAGTTTTGAGTAAATTAGCGTCCTTAAATTTCGAAATATTGAAGTTTCAAGCATTTCTGAAATTTACCGTTATATGAAAAGCCGTAATTTTAGCCCGATTTCAATAATTTTGAACGTTTTGCTTTTATGTGGCAAGCACAATAACCATACCGAGTTCGGTACAAATTCGTAGAATGGCTATTGAGATACATATATGTGATCATAAGTGAGCGGTACAACGCCCATTTTCAAAAATTTTATCATAAACGTATTTCTTGGTAAAGAATTGTTGCAAGCGTCAATTTTGAATATATTAGCTTTAATATTTACTGATTTATCGAAGATTTAGTATTTATTAGTAGGTATCCTGTACCAAGGCCAATAACTGTGCCAAGTTTGGAAGAAATCGGTGTAGCGGTTGCCAAGATATGCACATGTAACCATAAGTGGGCGTGGATTCGCCCATTTTTCAAAAATTTATAATATTCTTATTTTTCGTCTAAAAATTATTGTAAATATCAATTTTGAGTGAATAATCTTCAGTAATACTAAAATATCGCAGTTTTCGTATTTCTGAAAATTACCGTTATATGGGAGGTAGGCGTGGTTATTGTCCGATTTTGCCCATTTTCAATACCGTCCGTCCTACGCCCGAAAGAAGTACACGTACCAAGTTTCGTTAAGATATCTTAATTTTTACTCGAGTTATCGTGTGCACAGACGGACGGACGGACAGACAGGCACCGCTTAATCGATTTCTCTTTTCATCCTGATCATTTATGTATACATTTGTCTATATCTATCTCGATTCGTTTTGCCTGTTACAAACAACCGTTATGTGAACAAAGTTATAATACCCTTGTGCACAAGTGTCACTTACGTTATTTTGGCGGTTAGGGCTCGGTATGTATATACGTACATGTACATATACCCTGAGTGGAATTTCGTAATCGTCTACTACAATAGCCAACTTTTGGTCCACTTATAAAGCCCAATTTTTATCTGATTTCAAAAAAGTTAACTAAACACTTACTACTCTACAGCTATTCTTTTATTAGTTAATTCTTTTGGTTTAATAATATAAACTTATATTATCGTCCGGGGCCGGTAATAAATATGGGCCGGGCCCCCCTGTAACCCTAAAATTTTTTTTAAATATTTAAACGAATTTCCATCGTTATCACTACATACTTATTCAGTGCTTTTGAAAAACACCAAATATAATCGTAGTATGCGGAGAAAATCTTTTTTGTTATATAAAAACTTTGTCTTAAGGGAGAATTTGTTTTGCTATACTGTTTGCACAGATCAAGCGAATGCGTAAAATAGTTTTTATTGTTTTAGTCAAATACGTTCATTAAAGCTCAGAAGGGCTGTATGCAAGAAACTCGTCTTCTAAAGATTTCTGATTTCCCCTGTTGTAAATAACCTCGAATCTCTTTGAAGGTCACTTCGAACTCAAAAAGTTTTATGAACCATGGGAAAATTATTACGATCGCAACATTTAGACAACACGTGTTGACTTCGGAACCTTTCTATGTTTCATATTAGGCCAGATTGGTGGTTGTTTTGACTAGCACGGAAATGACCTTAGCACACTTGCTAATTATAGGTATTATAAAAGCTATGTGAATATTAAATAATCATATTTATCTACTTAACAAAATTTTATAACTTTTATCTTCCAACTCAATTTAAGGAAACATCTGGTCCCGGGGGAAACACCCCTACTCTATAGTCGGGCCTGCACATATATGTATGTATAAATACATATGTATACAATAAACTTGTATATATGTAGGACATATAGAACCTTATCGAAACCCTACCTGAAAATCGAAAAAGCTACCGTTTTTGAAATCGGCACTTGCCATGATCTTGAAGTTCACGTATTCTAACTCGGGAATTCCCCCTCCAAAATAGTCTAATCGGAAATTCCATCGTTCCAGACCGATTCAGTTGAATCTGGTTCAAGGACACCGTGTTATTTATTTGTCATAAATAAGATATGGGAACAATAAATAGTTTTATTAAAAGAAAACTACACAAATTCCGGCCATGAAGGCCGCAGGAGCCTATCTACAAAAAATTTTTTAGTAATATCAGATAGAAGGATCTATAAAAAATAAATGCGGTCCTTTACTAAAAAGTACATCGCACCTACGTGATGCTACATGTTATAGTAAAAGAAAACTAGAAGGGCTATTACAATCTGTGTATATGTACAAATAAAGAATAATTATAACGAAAATTTGTGAAAGAAAAAACTACACATAACTATTTTTGCAACGCACGCGTATCAAAATACACTTTGAACGTCTTTTGAACGGGATCTTAGCCTCAGAAGAAAAAATAATTATTTAAAAAATCGATTTAAATGCATTACCGAAGCGCTAAGGAGCCCAGATATACCGCACAAACTGCTGTTCAAACCTCCTTTTTTCATTTTCTCTGTATATAGACCAAAGATCTGTCAATAAGTATTGAACGTAAGTGTGGCATATTTCGTGATATCAATTCGCGTTGCATTTCGAACAAATTAGATGTTGAATTACCAAACATACGTATGTATAATAAAATGTATAGACAATTTTTAATAAAATTACATTAAATTTAAATTAGATTGTCAAGCTTCATCTATTGGTCTTTAAACCTCTCAACACAAAAACATGTAAATACTGATGCGATAAATATTGAACATGTAGCATTCCATCAATATGGATCACGATCCAAATATCACAATAAATATTGAACGTGTGACAGGCGCCCACACTATAATAAATTAGCGAGTAGACTGTCCAGCGATAATTTTCTTCGATATGTGGTTAATTATTTTTCATATACTTATGCTTTTAGTAGTGTTGTCACCGTTACAAACAACCATAGAACAATTCGTCCAACTTTTTTAGTCTGACTTTATACACGGAAAACTTACCAAAAGTTACCAAAATAAAAAAGAAGTTGCCAAGTTACCAAGCACTCAAAAAGTTACCTATTTTGGTCACAAGTGACCAAATGTGGCAACCGTGATACAGACACTTCGTATGCATAAAGCGGACAAAGAAATTCTACCCAAAATGGGCAAACGGGAGACAAACTATGCTCCTGCTCCTCTCTTGTCATCTACAGCAGTCAGTGATCGGACTTTACCACATTGTGGTAGATCTGCTACTTTTTTGAGCATCTACCACATCTACCACTCAAGGTCTGAAATCTACCACATATTAGCGTTTTTGAGTAGTTTTATTTTTGCTTGACATATTTTTCTTAATTTTAAGAGAAAATTGTCCAACACTAAAAACTTTTATATGGTAACAAGAACAATATAATACAAGATTCCGGCGACGATGAAATTTCTCAAGTAAAAGTAAACAAAGCCGAATGGGAGGATAAAATAAACTGTAAAATAGTAAATTTTCTCAGTAATCAATTTTTCGACAGGAAACGTGGTTTTATTGTGTTGAATTGCATAATATATGATTTATAAACAGAATTAATAGCGAAAATACTTAAAAACGGCGAATTTTGTGAAAGTATTGGCAAATTTAAGTGCATGTCAGGTTTCGGAGGCGTTGCTTACTTTTACTTGAAAATTGTAAAAATCGGCAAATCCCAATTAGCTGTTTCTGGAACGTGCCACATTTGTTCGCTACTTCGTGATGTGATAAAAAGAAAAGCTGGCAGCACTCCGCAAGGTTGCAGATATCATTCAAAATATGTTCGAAAAATATCTAAATATGGAAGGAACTGCTTTACACTGTCAAGGAAAAAAATTGCCAAAACTCAACGCAATTTTTAGCAACTTCAATCTTGCACTTTATCATACTAAAATTAAATTTTTTTTACAGTCTAATTAAAAAGTTTGCAATTTAATTAGGTGAAACCTTGCAGAATCTATTTAATTTTTGTACAAAGTTTGATCTAAACCCAGACATCTACCACATTTTTTTTCAGATTCTACCACACAGAATTTTTTTAAAGTCCGATCACTGTCCAGTGGTCGGCAAACGGTAAACTGTGACTGTGTTGGTGGGAACAGGAGAACTGCTCCGCATGAGCAACCCAGTAGGAAATTACGAGAAGTGAACAAAATTTTTAACTTATCGGTCTTCAATGAAAACATATAAATACATCAGTGGTCGGCAAAAGTTAAACTGCGCCTTTGTTGCTGAGAACAAGAGAACTGCTCCGCATGATCAACCCAATAGGAAATTACGAGAAGTGAAACAAAATTTTTAACTTATCGGTCTTCAATAAAAACATATATGTGGGATTTCCAGACGGACAAAGGACTACAAGAAGCGGACGAAACTTTTAAACTACGCTACTACTAAATTACATCTCTGCACGCTACGAACTTCCTTACAAACATACAACCCTGACTGAACGAAGAGAGCTTCGAGCAACTTGCGAGACGGACGAACGACTCACTCAAATACGAAGCACGGAACCGGTCGGACGCATAGTTTACTTTTAATCAATAAACCAATAATCGTTGTATTACTTAATAATTATAAAAGCGTGTCTTTTATTTAAACGGCGGAAAGATATTGATCCCACAAATTGGGGGCTCGCCGGGAATCTGTCGTTTATTTCCCAATCGAATAAATTAAAAGTTATTAAAATTTCGGTTCGACGTTGCAGCAGACAGCGAATATTTTTCACTTGTGAGACTCGCGGCAGCACATCGCTTTAACGTGCATAACGAGCAAACAAGCAACAGAGGAGTTCCGTGTCTTCGTTTATGTAAAAGCGTCAACTTTTACATAAAATTATTTGATTCGAGCGTGTGGCGTGAAGAAATTTTATCACGCCAAACCAAAGCGAGGCCAGCAGCGGTGACGGGACTAACGGACGGTTAGACCGCATGGAATAGCGGATACGCGCATTAGCAGATCTTAACATCACAAAAGTCGTGCGCAGCGCCAGAGCGCTCTAAAGCAACGCTCGCAA
>NW_023458563.1:19700226-19767311 GCF_013731165.1 Rhagoletis pomonella
CGTGCGCAGCGCCAGAGCGCTCTAAAGCAACGCTCGCAAAAGCAGTGTGCCGCCGGCGCGCAATAGCAGATCTAAACGTCACACATGTCGCGCGCAGCATCAGAGCACCCTAAAGCAACGGCACGAATCGACACAAAAAATCATAAGCGCATAAGGGCGACGGTAAGCAGCTACAAAAAACGCAGCCAAGCAAGCATAGACATTCAGGTTGCCCAGAAGCAGGCAGCGAAACGTGAACGCAATATCTTCATCGCCAGCAAGTGTAAGAGAGCGAACAAGTGCCAACGGGTTGCAGTCAGTTCGCCGAACAAGGTTCGACGGAGGTCGGATCGAGAAGTTGTAATTGGAGCCGTGTTGAATGGCGTTGCAGTAGGTTCGAGCCGAACGGAGTCATTCCAACGCGTTGTGTCGACGAGAGTTTGATATTGAGTTGCGGGAGCGGTTCGCGGTTGAGCGGTTGCAGCTGGCAAGTTGAGTTGAGCAAAGCAGCAAGTGGTTTGGTGAGAGGCTGTGGAGATAGCACGTAGGAGCAGATAAGTTGCAATTGATATTTTACTATATGTATGTACACTGTTTGGCATTTCTGGTAACATCGCAGACCTGTGAGTGAACTAACACAAGATTGAGTGAATTTGAAAGTCGAACTGTCGCATCGAAAGGTTGGATGCTTGATAAAGCGAGTTCATACTCGTTGTTACAGTGTCATTAAATTTTGATCTTTAAGAAATTCTGTGTTATTAGTGATTGATTGTCAATTTAGTTTGTTAAAAGTCGTTGTGCCATGTTTAAAATATTTTCGAGTTGAAATTAAATATTGATGCTAGTTGAGTTGATGCAATCAAACCAGAGGTGTCTAACAGTTTTGATTTAAGTAAAATCTAGTCGAAACAATTAAGCCGGAATTTCGGAGTGTTAATTTAAATGAAATGTATTTAAGGCAGCTAAGCCAGATATTTCGAAACTTTTAATTTACACTAGCTCAAATTTAGCTAAGGCAATTAAGCCGGAGTTCCGAAATTTTGATTTAATGCTTTAAAGGTTTTCATTAAAATCAGTCGAATTGGAAGTTAGAACAAAACGAAAAAAAACCCGATTCCTTGTACTTCTTTATAAGAAACTAAACTGTATCCGAATTGAAGTTACATTTAATTATATTTAATATTGTAAACGACCTCGACATGGACGTTAACGAAATTTTATCCTTGAATTTGAACAGCCTTAGGGAAAAACTTACAGATTTGGGGTTATCGACTAGGAGACGGGAACATGAACTACAAGGCGTTCTTTTAGAACATTTCGGCCATTCCAGAGAGGAAGGCGAGGATGTGAGTTCCGACTCGGAGGAAGGTTCTCAAAATAGGTCAGCTAATGAACAAACGTCAGTTCATAGCCACTTTAGTCTTCGCGATATCGAGGACGCGTTGTCCTCATTTTCGGGGTGTGGGCAACCTGGTTTTGATCAGTGGTTGGAGGAATTTGAGGATAACGCAGCTGTCGTTAATTGGAATGATGTTCAAAAGTTTATCTACGGGAAGCAGTTGCTTAAGGAGGCAGCGAAAATATTTGTAAGGAGTCAGAGGGAAGTTAAAGATTGGAACTCGTTAAAGTCCATCCTTAAGAAAGAGTTTGGGGTTAAGCTTACTGCAAACGAAATGCATCGCAGGCTGAAGAATAGGCGTAAAAGGGCAGATGAAAGTTTTTTGGAATATCTCTACTCCCTAATGGAGATTGCGTGTCAGATCAAGATAGATGATGAGAGTATCATAGAATATTTTATCGAAGGTATTCCTGACAAACGCTCGAATAAGCAGATCCTTTATCAATCTCTCACTATAGAGGACCTCAAGGAGAACGTGCGCGTTTATGAGAATTGTCATGGACAAATCCAGGATATGGGAAGAGGATCTTCCATTCCACAACCAATTAGAGAGAAAGGTATCGCCAAGAACGAGGCGCATAGCACCAAGTCATGTTTCAAGTGTGGGAAAGTAGGGAATCTGGCCAGGCAGTGTACGAAATCGGCGATTCGATGTTTTAGGTGTAGTCAGGTTGGCCACAAGGCAAATGAATGTAGACAGGCAATACCGCGAGGGGAAAATAAGTTTGAAAACAAAAGGCTACATGTAGTTACCGATGGTGAAGAGCAATCACGAGCGAAACAGATATCAAAGGGCGCGTGCCTATTCCGAGACTTAGAGATCAACGGGCATAGATTTTCGGCTCTGCTAGATACGGGTAGTGATATTTGCGCTATCAGATATGACACCTTAGATAACATCGGATACGTTGATTTACAACCAATGCTCAAAACTCTGACCGGGATTGGTAACCAAACGATCCAAACTATTGGATGTTTTACCGCGCTCATGGAGTTGGATGGGGTTGAAGTTAATATCGAATTTCACGTGGCTAGAGAGCGCGATATTTTATATGATGCTATTTTGGGAAAAGATATTTTGACGCAGGTGGATGTTGTCATTGATGATGCGGGTGTGAGATTTCAAAAGAAAAGAACGACTGATCAGGAGCCAGTGAAACCTGAGGTGGTTATGGAGAACATCATAGCCAGTGATGGAGAAAATCGCATTAGTGATTTGGAAAAGGAGTTTGGGCAGATTTTACATTATGTGTGCAAGGAGAGCGCGGATCTGCAGGTTGACCTCAATCATTTACCAACCAATGTACAGCAAAACGTTATTAGCCTGATTACAAACTACAGTAGCGAGAAGAAAAAGCCGTCGCCGATCAAAATGAAATTATCCTGTCAGAAGAAGTGCCCGTATGTCAAAGACCGCGTCGACTGTCGTATGTAGATCAATGTCTAGTTGAAAAGCAGGTAGAAGAGTGGTTGGCCAACAACATTATTCAGGTTAGTACATCTGAGTATGCATCCCCGATAGTGCTAGTAGCGAAGAAAGATGGTACAAAACGGCTATGCTGCGACTACCGGAAGTTGAACGAAAAGATAATACGTGACAACTTTCCGATGCCGTTGATCGACAACATATTGCAGAGACTTCAATCAGCCAGCTTTTTTACTACCTTGGATCTTCGTAATGGATTTTTCCACGTACCGTTAGAAACCACATAACGAAAATACACAGCCTTCGTGACACACAATGGGCAATACGAGTTTTTATATGCCCCGTTTGGTATCTGTAATTCTCCAGCTGTTTTTACGAGATACATTAATGCTGTGGTGGGAGAACTTATTAGGGATAATACAATCATAGTTTACATGGACGATATAATTATCCCCTCCAAGAGCGTGGAGGAAGGGTTAGATAGTTTGAGGAGAATGTTAGTGACAGGAGATTCTTACGGGTTACGAATAAAATGGGAAAAGTGTCAGTTCTTAAAAAGACGGGTTACATTCTTGGGCTACGTTGTTGAGGCGTCAACTATAACACCGTCCAGAGAGAAGACTCAGGCGGTAAACGATTTTCCTGTCCCAACCGACAGAAAGACGTTGCAACGCTTCTTAGGCCTTACGTCATATTTCAGACGTTTTATTCCGGGTTATTCATTGGTAGCTAAACCTTTAACCGATCTCCTGGGAATGCATAAAGAGTTTCGAATGCAAGACGAACAAATAGCTGCGTTCCAGCAGTTGAAGATTGCTTTAGCGAAACCACCCGTACTTCAACTTTTTGATCCAGCCCTGCAGACAGAGATACATACTGATCATCCATGTTCGGGTATGGCGGAGTATTGATGCGGAGAGATTCGCAGGACAGACGTCTACATCCTATCGAATATATGAGCAGGAAAACTACGCCGGTGGAGCAAAAGTACCACTCTTACAAGCTGGAGGTATTAGCAATTGTATCCGCGCTGAAGAAATGGAGAGTATATGTAATGGGGATCAAATTTAAAATAATAACGGATTGCAACGCTTTCGCGCTTACGATGAAGAAGCGGGACGTACCTTTACGAGTGTCGCGTTGGGCGATGTACCTCCAAGACTATCAGTATGAGATCAAGCACCGCTCCGGAAGTCAAATGAGGCACGTGGACGCGTTACGTCGCATACATTGCTTGATGATGGCCGATACCCTACGACATAGATTACAGGAAGAACAATTGCAAGACGACAGATTGGCGGCAATACGGAAGGTTTTGGAGCACGAGAGTTACCATGACTTCTACATGAAACATGGGATTCTCCATAAAGATCTCGCTAAAGAACTTATGGTGATACCAACGTCTATGGAGCGAGAGTTTATCCAAATGGCTCACAGACAAGGACATTTCGCAGTGAAAAAGACTCAAGATCTAGTCGAGAGAGATTTTTTCATTCACAACGTAACGCCGAAGGTTACGAACGTTGTAAAAAGCTGCGTTGAATGTTTGGTCGCAGAAGCCAAATCGGGAAAGAAGGAAGGAATGCTAAACCCAATAAACAAAGACGACATACCTCTCGTAACGTACCATTTGGATCACCTGGGTCCCATGGAAGAAACGAAGAAGCGATATAATTATATATTGGTAATAGTCGACGCGTTTTCCAAATTCGTTTGGTTGTACCCCACCAGAAGCACGGGCAGCGACGAAGTGTTGGCGCGTTTAGAGAAACAAGCATCTACGTTTGGAAACCCATTAAGGATTATAACGGATAGAGGAACTGGTTTCACTTCGAATGCATTCGAGGATTACTGCAAAAAGGAAAATATTCAACACCTGGTCATAACAACTGGGGTGCCGCGGGGTAATGGACAAGTAGAGAGAGTACACAAAGTCGTCATGCCAATGTTGACGAAACTATGCATCGAGAACCCAAAACTATGGTATAAAAATGTTGACAGAGTCCAGCAGGTAATAAATTGTACCCCTACACGAAGTACGCAGTATTCTCCATTCAGACTTTTGACTGGTGTTGACATGCGCGTTAAGGCAAACCATGACATTCGCATGGGAAGAGTCCACTGTGGAAGATCTTGAGGAAGAGAGAAGTAGAGTAAGGGAGGAGGCGCGAGACAATATTAGCCGAATACAAGAAGAGAATATACGAAATTTTAATAAAAACCATAGAATAGAAACAGAGTATGAGGTTGGGGAGTTAGTCGCCGTTAAGCGCACCCAGTATGGAACAGGGCTTAAACTTAAACAAAAATTCTTTGGGCCATATAAAGTGAAAGAGAAAAGAGATCGTGGTCGTTATACCGTAGAAAAGATCGGGGACACTGAGGGACCAAGAATAACTCACACCGTGGCAGAGTATATGAAACCATGGAATCCATCATTCGGGGCGAATGAGACGCCAGGATGGCCGAATGTGGGATTGCCAGACGGACAAAAAGACGGACAAAGGACTACAAGAAGCGGACGAAACTTTTAAACTACGCTACTACTAAATTGCATCTCTGCACGCTACGAACTTCCTTACAAACATACAACCCTGACTGAACGAAGAGAGCTTCGAGCAACTTGCGAGACGGACGAACGACTCACTCAAATACGAAGCACGGAACCGGTCGGAAGCATAGTTTACTTTTAATCAATAAACCAATAATCGTTGTATTACTTAATAATTATAAAAGCGTGTCTTTTATTTAAACGGCGGAAAGATATTGATCCCACATATAAATAAATTTATTTAACACATGCATATCGTCGTTTAAAGTACAAAACCGCGTATCGTTATTCTGCAAAACCGCGTAACTGGCATTAGCCGCCAAAAATTGGATTTGCTCATACAAGCTCTTGGCTCAATCCTTATCCATTCGTACTGAAATATACTGGCCAGGTATGCGATTGCTTTATAAAAGAGAGAACCATATTGAAATATGAGTGTTTTTACTCTTGAAAATAATTTACACCATTCACATACGCTGTTTTGCATTATCTTGATATGCGGTTTTGTACTTTAAACGACGATATGTACATAAATGTGCATCGCTCATTTACTATAAAAGTATCATAATCCCAAAAAAGCAAAAATCGGGTTAAGTAACAAGAATGAACATTAGCCCTTTCTTGTGATGTGTAAAATTTTCATAGCTGTAACGATTACCATTAGCTCACTAGAACAAAATCAGCCTTATCCTGAGTTTCGCCCGAAAAAAAATTCACCCGAAAATGTTCATCCGCGCATAGTAAACTCACGGAAACAAATGATAAAGCTGAATATGTATTAATTTTTCCCTTGGGAGTATATGTAAATTGAAAAATTTAAAACTGGTTTTCTCGGGTTTTTAGTTTTTTGAGTTATGAAAACATTGAAGTAAAACTCAAATAAAAAATTTCAAAATTCATTTGGATTCACCCACGTCAAATATTGAAAATTTAAATAAAAAAATTTAAATAAAAATTTTCATCATTATGAGGTGATTAAAAATGTCTTTTAATCGCATACATATTCCTTTAACAACCACTCTTAAATTCTTTGGAAAAAATTAACTTTTTTCATTAAAAAGCCGTTGTATTTCTTCTTCATCAAAATGTGAATATGAATAGCATATTTTTATTTTTTAAACTAGCAGACCCGGCGAACTTCGTCCCGCCCAAAATTATTACAGATTTTATTGAAACTTTTTGGCCCAACATTTTCACCAACAATTCACGTTTACGATTTTCATTGGCACATTCGTCTGCTAAGATTTTGGTTTGGTGGTCATTTGCCGCTTTAAATAACCTAAGGAAAGTGTTATATCCGTGAAATTCTCCAGTTGTGCGGCACTTCATAGCACGGTTATTCGCAAAGCGAAATGCATTTTTTCCTCTTCACTCCCTGGCGGCAACAATGACCCGGTTATATAGTGAATGTCCTAGAAGCTTTACAGTATAGTTGGTGGCAATTTCAAAATGGGTGCGGATCATTGTTCTACAGAAATGCAATATACATCTACTTATTCCAGACGAAATACCTTAAAAGTTTGAATAATAATATTGGAAAATCACACCCATTGGGCCAATTGCAACGCAGGAGCGTTCGATATACTCAATGGTGCAACAGCTTGATTTAATCTGACCTTCACGGCCTCTTTCTCACTTTATTAGTAATAATTGACTTCAGCACCACTTGGCAGCACGTTTTTGTAATAGTATTGCATACATATTTAAAATATTAGCCAAATCGGATCATAAATAAAATTTTTAGTAAAAACTCAACTACAGCGCCAACTGTCGGATTAAATTGTGAAACTAAACCATCCAGAGACACACTCAAACACACACAAAAAGTTTCATTAAAATCCGTACAACCATTTAGGAGGATTTCACTCACAAACACACCTACAGAAGAATTATAAATACATTCAAAGATAGCTAAAGGTCGGTACGTTTGTAGGCCTCACACCCCCTTTTCAAATAGACCAAATTTTCTCCATGAGTATGGGCTTAATTTCAACTACATACATAACTCCATACGAAGTTCCAGTACTGTAACATGAATACTATCAGAGCTATGCAGTATAAAAATTCGATTTATATGGGAGGTGCCACGCCCCCCTTTCCAACAGCTGCCCTTTTTCTTCATGAGTATACGATTGATTTCGTATATCTCCATACCAAGGTCCAGAACTCTACCATGAACACTCCCAAAGATATGCAGTATGAAAAATTCGGTTTGTATGGAAGATGCCACGCCCCCTTTTCCAATAGTTCCAATTTTTCTCCAAGAGTATGCGATTGATTTCGTATATCTCCATACCAAGTTCCAGGACTCTACCATGAACATTTCCAGAGATACGTAGTATGAAAAATTTGGTTTGTATGGGAGATGCCACACCCCTTTTTAAAATAGCTTAAATTTTTCTCCAAGGGTATGCGATTGATTTCGTATATCTCCATACCAAGTTCCAGAACTCTACCATGCACTCTTTCAGAGATATGTAGCATGAGAAATTCGGTTGGTATGGGAGGTGCCACGCCCCCTTTACATATTGATTTTTTTTAGCCTAAAACCATCCTTGGGACACGTGCGGCAGGTGGCAGTTTCAAAAAAATCGGTTCAGCCGGTAGGGAGCCTTGCGAAAACTAAAAAACGGCTTTCAAAATATATATTAGTTGAGATATATTATGTATTATAATTATATTTTGACAGTATCCGTTGTTTCTGATTGGCGAAAAAATATCTTGCTTAGTGACGAATTCGCCCCTTGATATGGTGGTTGCTCAAAGCTATTTATATTCGCAATTGCATGAAAACTGGAAAACAGGAATCTATAAACTTATCCAGGCAAAAAGCTACCTAAGTACCGAATTTTAAGCAAATCGGACCATAAATTCGATTTCTTCGAATAGATCGGTCCCTGGTCCACTTCTCGGAAAACATGGATCATGTATGATAATATATGCTAAAAAACTACCTGGGTACCGACTTTTGGAAAAATGGATCATATGTGCTAATATATGATAAAAAGCTACCTGTGTACCGAGTTTTAAGCAAATCGGACCGTAAATACGGCTTTTAGAAATATCTCGACTGCAGCGCCACCTATCGACATTAGTTTTATTCTATAATACTCCAAGTGATTATATGCACCTACCGTAAAAATTTCATTAAAACCGGCTGGGTACTTTTGACGCCTATAAAGGACATACAGACAAACATTCATTTATATATATATAGATGACTTATAACCAGAGGTGGGCACTACCACAAGCAAGCGTTAGCTAAAAGTGAGAGTGTGTTAGTGTGCCTAATTCATTTTGCATGCTGTCGCGTCCTCATCGTTACGCTCTTGCTTGTATACGTACACACGATGATTACGCTCTTTGAGCATGTGCTCGTTCTCTGCCCATGCCTGTTTATAACCAGTGTTGCCACTTGAAATATTTTTAGGTACCAAAACGCCTACCAAATCAGTTTCCACGCTACCAAAATTTGTTCATCATTAAAACGAGATTTCTCGAGTTTGCGGGGCTTTTAGCTACACAAATTAGAAGTAAAAATTAAAACTACACATAATATTGTTTACAGAATTGGTTAACCATTCCCACCAATCTTTAAGATTAAACAAAAGAAATTCGGGCCTTTAAATAAAAGAATTAACGTATTGTATACAACCTTTTGTAAGATATGTAAATACCTTTGAGATTGATTCAATTCACATCAAAAATTTTTTTTTGTGTGTGAAAAAACAAAAGCAGACATTTTACGCATTCAAAAAAAATCCAAATTTGATTTAATTTGCATACACTCACCCTTTTTTACCAATGCACTCACACTTTGCAAATTGCCTATCACCAATTTTTCTTTCAAGACGATAAGTAATTTCTCGTTAATTTGAACAGCTAATCGGTCATAGCTTTGGGAAGTGAGTTTTTGTTTGCAGAAAATTGTCTGCTTAATAAAATATAGAAAAAATAAAGAAATCTTGTACGTGTAAGCAAAGTGAAAGCAGTGTTTTGAACGCGTAACCCCAAATTAAGCGAACAAATTTTAATGTTCAATTTGGTTGTATTTTCCAAATACTTTTACCTACCAAAAGCTTCATCAAACCAACCAAGCTACCAACGGAGAATGAAGCTACCAATTTTGGTCCAATCGGACCAAAACGGCAACGTTGCTTATAACACAAAGGCATTGCATGTCACCAAAAGCATTTTCAAGTATGTAATATTTCTCGCAAGGCATTTTTGCATACAAGAAACAAAGCGCAACAGCCAAACACGATGTTGATTCGTTGCTCTCTAGCCAACGATAAACGATAGAGCGGAGGAATACATGTGACATAGTTGCCAACTTGGTGCTTTAAGCACTCGATTTAGTGCTCTTTGAAAATTAATACGCAAAAAAAAATATTTAGTGCCTAGTGCCTTTTTTAGTGTTTTTTTCTGAACTAAAATTACTTTGATATAGTTAAAACCTGAAATAATTTGAAATATTTAAGGCCGTGGCAGCACTAAACTTACAAGAATCTACAAATTTAAATGAACTATGAAATGAAATACAACCATGATTGATAAAAAGCTGAAGTTGCAAACCCACCTTGTTAAATTCTATTCGCGTTGAAAATGATAGTACGCAAGTAAGTTAAGTATTTGTTTTTTCTTTTCTAATTATTTGTACAAATTTGTTTTTTTTTTGTACCACCTGAGTAAAACACATCGTTTCTTGGTGCTGAATCCAAATCTGGCCTCACAATTGCTCTAGCACTAGAATTTTGAGATATCCTGACCTCAAAGTGCCAAAAACACGGTTTATAGCGATATTTGAAGTTATATAATGAAAACATCAAATTATTTGCTCATATCTAATTAGGGCATCATTTCCGTTTGATGCGAATCGATTTTTTCTTTCTCGAGATATACCAGTTTTAATGTGCAATACTTCGGTATTATGTTATGAAAAAAGCCCTTGATCCCTTGATTCAAAAAAATTTGGTGCTTTTAGTGTGGTAAAACGCTTATTTCCAAGTTTTTGGTGCTTTTTGAAAATCAAAAGATGGCAACACTGACGTGTGAGTTGATCTTCCACAAGTGTGGTTGAAGCATGGATGAAAAATGGAAATTTCAGATTGTACCTAATATTATAAAATAAATGTACCTAAGTGAGACAGATTGTACCTTAAAAAAGTTGCATCATTAATTTTGAGTTTTTTTTTTTAATCTTATACAAAACATGAATACAAAAGATAGAACATCCATCTGATCCAACATGATTCGGTTTTTATTTTAACGCGTTGTTTTTGTCTAATTTTAGCTACTGAAAAATATTGGCGAAAAAGACAAAAAACACACTTTGCGAAGTATACTTCTTTATCCAGCTTTTTACAAAGCAACAGGAAAAGTCTGCTAATTTATCCGATTCCTTTTAATAGCTGCAGCAAATTGCCGTAAATGACTTCGAAAGCACTTTAAATATATTTCCAGAAATTAAAAAGCGAATATGAGTCAAATAGCAATAGTTCTCATCTAAAGAAAATATCCAATTTGAGGTCATCCTACTCTCTAAAAAAATTGTGTAAATTTCCTAGCTAAAAGGTAGGTTACTGATTTCCTACCTTATTATTCGCGAAATTACATGCTCGATTATGCAATGGATAGTTTGTTTAAATGGTGTGCGTAAATTTACTACGAAAGTGTGTACAAGGTACAAAATACACATCTGCTGTTTGATTTCACCCATAGAATTGTGTAAAGCCGCTAACAAAAAAGAGTTTTACACACGAAAATGTGTAATCGAGAAAAATACATATTCATCGTGTAAATTTAACAAAAAAATTTAAAAATAAACAAAAATATACTCGATTTATAGTCGCATTTTTAAACAGATTTTTTAGAGTGGAGACGCTGGACTGTATGGGCGAATAAAGGCTGGTTTTCATTATGTCATATTTTGACAACAAAGTTTGTCGATATATTTTGACAAAACTTTCTTTCCTTTATCCCTACCTTTATCGATGATATTATGGACTAAAAACTTACAAATAGCCGCTTTTGCAGCGGATGTACACGCCTGAAGGCCTATTCTGATCTAAATCAATCAAAAGACCATTTTCTAGTCCCATTTGACAATTAGTTTTCACTCATTTGACCGCAAATGCCATTGAATTTGACTTAGTGAAAATAAGCGTTAAGGAGGATAGCTAAGTAAAGCGTTCATTTTTCGTAGTGACTGCTCTAAATGCAATGTAAAATATTTAAGATAATACATAATATAACTTTTTTAATTTGCCCCTTTTGACCTCCTTTCTTTAGAATTGTTTATTCTTCAAAATGGAAGCGAAGCTTCTCCCGTGCCTACAAGTAAATACATGTTATTTATTTACTTTAAATATATATATTACCACGGTAAAGGAAAAATAAAAAATAAATAAAAATGCTTCTGATGAAAAGATGATTGTACCTAAAATCTAGTGACTGTACCTAATGTACCTCAAGTCATCAAACGTCGGAAAAAGGTACAATTGTATCTACTTTTTCATCCCTGGTACAAAGCGCCGACCACTGGAATCAGCGTTGTCAGGTTGACGTTTTTAACGTCATTTGGACGTTTTCTGTGTAAAAAATGACGTTTTTAAACTTCCCAGAGTATTTCAAAATTTCAATTTTGTGGGATAACGCAATCAATTCATACAGGTGATATACAAAAAAACACAGATGGAAAGACACATATCTTCGCCATATTTGGGAACGTTGGTTATCTGTTATACTGAACATGTTCTACTTATCAGCTTATTAATCCAAAAACGTAAATTCTGAGTTACATCTCTATATTATTAAACGTGCGATATATTCAATGTATAGCGTACTATTTGTTTGTAGAGTAAATACTTACGCTCAAACTTTCGGCAAATTTGTTACTAAATCTCGTAAGTAGAACTGATTTTGAATTATTTTCTTAATAAATCCTTACAAGCTTTGCTTTTTGCACCAGCTGCTTCAAGTCGGTTTGTTGAAGAGTGCTCTCTCACAGCAGGTGTGAGGGTCGAGCGCCGAATCCATTGGCCGTCTGTTTTGATTGCAGCTTTTCGACGTTGAACTTTCCCTGCATTGTTGGGGGCCCTTTTTTTGCTTCTCCGAGGTTAGGTCGTATATTGGATGCATCAATATAGTAGTGCGAGTCGATGTTTGGCCCTCGGAGTGTACGTATGTACATCTAAAACATGGAAGCATGTCTTCCGTCTATCACAACATGCTCAATTTGGTTTCCCGTTTTTCGATGTGGAGACATCCATGTAGCTTGAGAGAACGAAAAATGTCACTGAAGATGGAACAACGCCGAAACCGGTTTGTCTCCAAACCAAATTTGACAAGGGACGACGGAAAATCGTTCCACAATACATCAAACTCCTACCCTGTCGGAAACACCAACAACGAAAATGAGAATAGCTTGATGGATGTTTTTATGCTAGAACCCAGTAATACATACTGCCAAGCTTCGGGCCCCGGCGAAGTGGATCATCCTCAGCCCGCCGTTTCTATGTGGAGGCTGATTTTTTCGACACTGGCACCAAAGATCCCTTCGTTGCCCACCTTGGCATTTAAATGGCCAAGCACGATTTTTATACGTGCCGGGGGCAGCGCTAATATGTACGCTCTAAGCTAAGAGAGCCTTGGATGCCTCGTCCTTCTCTTCCATCGGGGCATTGGCACATGTGAATGAGATGTTGAAGAATCTCGCTTTGATGCGGATTGTGGCTAGACTTTCGTCCACTAGAGTGAACGCCGGTCTCTCTCCCACCACAAATCCAACACCGAATTGCACTCCTTTACGTGGCAACTGTAGTAGACGTCGCAAGGCTCACGCTTACCTTCCTCGCCCCGTCCATCGCATTTCGTGGATGGAGCTGATGTCAGCCTTTATTTTCCCTAGGACTTCAACCAGCCGGGCAGAGGCACCATCCCGATTAATCCCCAGAGCACGCGGGGTGTTACGCCCTCCCACTTTACCTCGCTCCCAAACTAGCGTTCAGTCGCTACCCAGAGTATTCATGGATATAAATATCCGGACGTAGTTAGCTGCGATTTGAACCGTAAGCACACGAATCACTTCTGGCCACTCCCAGGTGAATGGCCGTCAAAAGCTTTGCAGTACTGGGAAATGTACAAAACATAGTGGCCAAAAACGAATATCTCAACTAAACCCTGATGAATATTTTTAAATTCGCTCTACATACCTGTATAATAAACCAAATAGCCGGACAAAACGTTAAATGATATACATACATATGTGTGTATGTATAAGTATGAGGGCGTATTGAACATTTTGAGTACGCAGATTTTTTAGGCTGGTATATTTATTTATGCTAAATATATTACTTGATTTTGTTTTGTCACACTTTAGAAGTAAACGTCTTGGCTGTTCACCCAACCGCTTAGTAAAGACACAAACCTAAAGACAAAGTAATAAACAATTGAACTATAAATTTATTTATAGTTTCCGTTCAATCAATTTTTGCTCATTGTCGACTGCAGCCAGGTTTTTACCCTTTTAAAATGGAAGTGCTTTGAAGTTAGAGATAATAACTTGATACAGAACCGGATGATCCACATATCTACTTTTCAAATCAATTTACTAATTATTTAGTTAGCGTTGGGAGTATAATTTGTTATACAGTATATATATAGGAAAAACCTTGAAATTTAGGGGGGGGCCGAAATTATCAAGCAAGCATTTCGTGGTAGTATTTTTGAATATCTAGGCAAAAATTTGAAAGTTAGGGGGGGGGGCGGGGGGGGGGCCGGGCCCCCTACCTGGCTACGCCCATGAATGTATACATAAATGATCAGAATGAAAAGAGAAGTTGATTAAGCCCTGTCTGTCTGTCCGTGTACACGATAACTCAAGAAAATATTGAGATATCTCAAAGAAATTTGGTATACAGGTTGCTCTTTGTCCAAGGTAGGTTGCTATTGAAAATGTGCAAAATCGGACTGTAACCACGCCCCCCTTCTCATCTAACGGTATTTTCGAAAAATGCACAAATTATGATATTTCAGTAAATATTGGATCCAAATTGTTGGAAATTAGTATGTGGAGCAGAATTTGGGCCCAAAATAATATTATTATGAAATTTTTTGAAAAAGGGCGTGATTACGCCCACATATGTTGAAATACTGTATCTTAGTAGCCGCTTCACCAATCTCGGTACGAGCCTTGTTTAGGATCCAGCTACGAAATTTGAAGAAATCTTTGAAATCGGGCAATTGCCACCCCCGCAGAAACACGACAAGGCTTTGTTTCGCCCAAACAATCTTCTCTCTCCTAATAGGTATATTTGCTACTCCGACCGAAGAAGAGTAGCCCGTTCTGAGTCTTGTCTAAGAAGTTCCTGTGGACTGAGACAATCTACTGATTCCGTTCCCGTTGTGGTTCAGCTTCTATCTCGCTTCCGTAGAAACCCCATCGGATTTGAAAACAGCTAAGGATTTTGTCTATATCTGGCAGTTTCGGTAATATCCTCGACGCCTCAACCGAAATCTTTTCTAGAAAGTATTTTTGCTTCTCTCAAAGCTGCTCTCAACCTAGCCATTCCCACTCGCAGCTATATTAAACTGCGTCCTGGTGGTCCCTCGGCTAGCAATAGGTGCTTCAGGATTACTCTACACTGAGAAAAGAGTTTAGTTACGTCAACTAAATATGTTTTCCTCAACACATGATCACAGAAATATATTTAGCTGACTTTTTTCTGAGAGTAGAACCAGTCATCTAGTCTAGCTGATATTATATTAGGCCTTCTTTGCGCCACCTGTAAAAATCAGGTGATACTTACGATACGCTTCTTGTTGGCAGAAATACACTCAGAGATTTATAGCGCTCCTAGTGCTAACGAATAGTAAATAGTACGTATCTCAAACCATTTGGCTGCACTGGTCAAATCGCAGGTGAACCAAATCTATAATCAAGTCTTGTTTGCCAACTCACGGAAGTCTTCAGTTAAATTTATCACTTTTTAAATACGCTGGGCAACAATTTGTGGGTTATTTGGGTTGTAGTTAAAGTTTATGGAAAAGCATACAAATATTTTAAGAAAACCTGGCTTCGTATTAAGTTTATTTCAAATTGTTGCAGCTTTTTGGCATAATTTTCAATGGAATATTTGTCAAAAAAGCTGCAACTAACTTTAGAGTCGACTTTATTTCGACTGTGATTATACCCAAATATATTTGTGTTCATAAAACTCTGTATGTGTAAACGACTTGTCACATCGAATGGCCTACTTTGATCATCTGATTGAATCAAATTATCCAAATCAAATCTCTTTGGGGCGTCAAGGTGGGCAGCTATACATATCATCAATTATTAAAAGCGAAAATAACATTGCATCCATTGTCTTTATTTGTGTGCTTAGGAAGTTCAGCCGCCGACAACAAATGTGACCGCAACTCGTTATTTTGTTATTTAGAATACGGGGGCATCCATACAAAGATACATACATATGTATGTTTGTATACTGTGGGTGTTGTATTTATTGGAAAGATGAGAGGGCATCATGCGACGTCAGCATGCTTCGTTAAGTTAGGGTTGATTTTGTGCATAGTTGCTGTAATAATTCGTACATATGGAGATGTATATACCCTGCAGTGAAACCTCAAACTAGTCAGGAAAAATACTACTTTTTAATACTTTTATTTGGGTATATTGTAAACAATTAAATCGAGTACATATTCAATTATACCAGACCTGTTAAATAATGATTATGAATTAAAGCATGTTTTTTTTCGATAACCGTTTAATGATTAAATACAAATATTAGCACCTTTTTAATGGTTAAAAATTAAATACAAGTTGTTAATTAATCCATTAATTTTAATTACATGATTATTTTGTTATTTTTGATCATTATAAATTATTTTTGACTTTTTTTAATTACACGATTGGATAATATAATTATTTGATTAATTTCCAGTATCAATCAACAAGCCAAAGTACATACAGACAAAAATTAAGAATATTTAATAACTGCTTGAATTATTTATTTATTTTATTCTTATCTCAACTTTATTCAAATCTCAACTTTAAACATTTTACAAACTTTTAAAAATAAAATATTGAAATGTGCAAAGTTAATGTATTTAATTTATTTTAGTGAACACTTTTATTTTTATTTTAGTTCACTCAAAAATGATCGAAAGTGTTCGTTTTATTTTTAACTAAAATGTTTTCTCTTCCATATTCAATATTATTAAAAAAGATAAAAATATAGTATTTATTGTACCAGAAAGCTTTTACTTTAATATCATTTAATGGAAATTGCGTTTAAATTTATGTCCGATAGTTTGAAATATTTATGTATTTATTTTTCCTATTAATTAATACTCAAAAAATTTAACACTTATTATTGGCGAATCTAAGGCTGCTAAATAAAAATGTGTAATGTATAAGTGTTCTTGATTAAAGTTCTTTTCTTGTATAGTCATGAATTAAATTTATTTTTTGACTTCCAAAGTAGTGGTTTTGGTCCATAATTGGACTAGTATTTTTCTGTCTATTTTGAACTAGTACGAGACTGGTATATTTCTGACCGAAATCTGACAATTGCCATCTCGTAGGACATCACCACGTTAAAAATACCAGTTGATTGCATGGAAAAAAGACAGTTGGCTGACTAGTTGGGCATGCGGTTCGTACTAGTTGTGAGGTAGTTTACAACTAGTTCATTTGACTACAGGGTACATACATGTATGTATATGGCCCAAATTGCTGAAAACATTTTTTCTCAGGTTTCGCAGATTTTTGATTATACATAATTGCTTAAATATATTCTAAGGTATCGGACAACATAAATATTGAAATTAAAAAAAGTACGACATGAATCTAAATGGGAGTTTATATTTATGGACATCTATTTTTTGCATTATACTTGCTTCCCTTAGGTTGCATTTTATTATTTTTAAGTTAATGTACTGTAGTGGTAATCATTGCGCGCTTCCACTCCGCGGGCCCTGGTCAAAGCAAAATCTTAAAAAATGTAGAAAAAAAGATTTTTTGTTAACAGCGGTCGCCCCTCGGCAGGCAATGGCAAACTTCCGAGTGTATTTCTGCCAAGAAAAACAGCTTCTCATAAAAATAAAATGAAATCAAGTTGTTTTCAGTTGATTCGTAATTATCTCTGAAAATACTTTGAAATAACGTGGTTTCGCCGTGTAAAAATTTTCAAACGAAAACACCAACCGTTCATAATTTAGTCGAAATTTGATCAGATATGGCGTATGCAACTCTGAAATCTATTATAATTGTATGAAAATAATTTATATTTTTCCTTCACTAGCTGTCAGATCAAAATTGAGTAGTCCACAAACAGCGTTATGTCATTTTATAATAGTAAGCCGTAAATTAAAAAAAAACGTCTACATCATCAAGTAACATCCAAATTTTATATTATTTTTATCATCTGAAAATTTGGATAAATAAGAGCCTAATAACATTAAAAAACAAAATCGCAGTATGGTCGTTTTTGCCAATTTTATATATAAAAATTTAATATAGCGAGTTTTGAAACAGTAACTTTTACATAGCTAGCTTTATTTAGCTTTGCGCGTTCCCTCTTCCATGAAGATTAGTCTGCTTCTTTTTTACGACGTCGGCCATTAGGCACCGAAGCTACCACGTTTTCTTGCAGTTTTCTAAGTTCATCAGAAGATGGAGACTTTCGAAAGTGTATAAATGCATATGTACATAAGTATTATAGCGACTTTTGCAAGAGTTTGATGTTATTTTTTCCAGAATATAGAAAGGGTTTGCACTGTATTGTTAGTGGACCTACAACTACTTTAAATACTGGTGCGTTACCTACCAAAAACTGAAAATGTAAACAATTTTACATAGCGCACTTTGCAAGTAGACTACTCAATTAAAAAAAAAGACTCGAAACAATCTCAAAAAACATCAAGCGAAATAAACAATTTAAATGGAAAACTTCCATTCTAAACGCGCTTACACAAACAATTTTTATGGAGTGGAAGGAGTGAAAAATTTTTAATTGAGCTTTGGGGAGGCAAAGCCGATCAGTTGCGAGGTATTCGAAAAACTCGCACATTGTGGAGGAGATGGCTGCTGAATTACGAAAGGCAGGTTTTGCAATTTCTTCGTCCGAGGTCAAAATAAAAATGCGTAACCTAACGATGAAGTACAGGTAATGCTCAAAAAACACGCAAATAAAGAAAAATTAATAATAAAATGATTTTTCCATGATGGTCCATCCGGTGGATCGCCGTCCGACTGGCCTTTATATGGCGAAATGAACATGTTGCTGGGTAGTTATAAAGTTTATAGCATATTTTAACTAATTTATTTAATTTTTCGTATTTTACATATAAGTATATTTTCATATGTCTGTTGTTTGCATATGTTTATTTTTTGCAGATGGCCGTCACTGTTTTTCACTTGCTACGTCAGGAAACAATGATTGCGGCCAGTCTTCGCCTCCTGTAATGCTCAGCACATCACCTGTTGCCCCATGTCCGAAATAAAGGATGCATTAAGTGACTTAAAGCGCCCAAAATAAATTTATAGCAGTTGTTTTTACAAGCAAAAGTTACATATGTATACTTACAAAAGTATGAAGAAAGTGCACTGCGGATTTCCACCGCATCAGGGCTGTGGTCTGCAATTAATGCAGTTGCGTTACGCTAAGCGCACATTGCATCCGATAGGCCGACCGATTTCGGCCGAACAATTTGACCGTCATCAGTTCGGACACTTAACCAGATTATTTGCCGACCGTATTTGTACACACAAATCTAGTTTTCATAATAATTTTGTAAGCACTGAAATATTTTGATACATTTGAATTAACATACTCTAAACATGTGATTTTATATGTAATTCTTTTGTTTTTGCACCCAATAAGTTATTTTTTCGCAGTCCATTTTGGTACTTTTCACCTGACATCGGACGAGAAAAACAAACATGTTTGAATTTATCGTCACTGTCGGACGTCAACGGCCGATGTCGGTCGGGTTATGGGTTTATGTGTGAGAGCGCTCATACAATCACAAGTATTTATTCATATCGCCCGCATATAGCCGATATCGGCCGAGCACAATTCGGCCGATGCCGGCTGCAGTGTGCGCGTAGCGTTAGGGTACTGACGACAGTTTTCTGCGTGTTGTAAAGCAACCGTCCAATTGTCATTAATTGTATCGTTCCTTTCACTTAAGCCGTTGTGAAGGACAACCAAAGCTTTTATTATTGTTTTAGCATTATTCACCCTATTGTCGATACCTTTGCTTATTCGATGAAAACGTGCCTTCAAATGACCAAATGCGTTTTCCACTACCCTTCTTGACTTGGAAAAATAGTGGTTGAACTGTTTTTGTTCTAAGCTTTGGGCAACATTAAATGGGTAGGGTTTCATTACAGTATCCGAGAACCTAAATGGCGAGCCTCCAATTATGACAACAGGAACATTAACGTTAGAGATTTGTTTCGACATATCTTTAAGTAGATGACAAATGATCGTTGCTTAAGCTTTGACTTTTCAAAGATTTGCGAATAATTACACTGACCAGGAGCCCCTACGTTAATGTATATGAAGCGGCATATAAAATCACCATTAACTTCTTAAATGTCTATAGAGGTATTCTCGGAGTCTTGTAAAGCCCTTGCACGGTGCACGGATAACGCGGTAAAAACTGGTTTTCCTATGGGACAGCCTTGCAAACCATACAACGTGCAAAGGTTTTGCAAGACTGCGAGAATACTCCTTATATTTTTCGAAATACTTTTGATTTACCTCGAGTCCACTAATGCTAATAATACAGTAGAGTACCATCCCTTGTAGTTGTAATAATCAGTGGCATCTCTTTGATCAATCTAAATGCAAAAACCCCAAATTAAACTTATAACCCTAGACTATTTTTCTATAGCTTTTTAATATCTTACTAATTGCACGTAAGCATTGTGGGAAGTCAAGAGCTTCAAAGCGCTTAACATAAGCATTTATTTTTCGGCACTGAGAGGGAAATTATTCAAATAAACACGCCACAAATACTCCCATAATTCTTTACAAAATTCGATCAATATCTTTCCTACAGTGGAACGATCCGAGAGCATATAATGCAATCCCTAGTAGTTTTTACAACGAAATTGCTTTTCGCATATTTGTGTCTTCTTTTGGCAATTGTATTACCAAAAGGATTGTGTGCGGCTCTATAATAATTGGCATAGGCATAGGCTATTGCAAACATTTACTATTTACACACATTTTTGACTTACTTTAGTCCAACACGATCTTACTTCTGAAGCCAAAGAGTTATAAAGTACCAGCAACATAATTTGCCTCTTTCTCTGAATCAGAAGTTTAAACATTAAAGCGAATCTTTGTCTTTGAAGAAATAGCAGTTTCTCATGGGATTTGGCCATGTATTCATCAATAATTTAACTGGCATCCATTAGATTTTGTGAAAAAATGCATTTTTTAACGGTTTAAACTTTTTCAAAGGAAAAACAAATGTAAACAAGCAGATCTCAAATAAACCGAAAATGGCTCATAATTTTTCGTGCAGACAAAAGAGTTTTCAAATGAAATCATGTACCAAAAACAACTTGATTTCGCTGCCGTGGAGACAAGGTATTACTTACATATAGTTGCCTTTTATAATCAATTTATAGTACTGAATAACTAATTACACGAAAGAAGTAGCTCAGTTTTAGTTGCAAACGTGTGTAGCGTACATCAATTCAGCATCATTTCGAGAACGCAGTTTGTAAAGGATTTAGGTTGAAATCGTATATTATTCTTAATATCGAGATAAGTACATGCAAGGACATGACTAACTCCCATACATCCTTAATTTTAAAAGTTTAATTTAAGCTACAATTATAAACAGAATTAAGCGAAAATTGGTAACTTTCTGTAAAATTATGTCCTTAAGCTCTGTGGCGCATTTTGTTTCATTCGGTGAAAGGACATGACTACCTCCCCTAAATCCTTAAATTTAAAATCTTCATTTTAGCAACAATTATAAACAGAATAAAGCGGTGCAAGGACATGACTACCTCCCAATATATCATTTTTCTCAAAAACTAGATTTCAGCTACATTCGTGATCAGAATGTACTAAAAACAAATAAAAACTTACAGTAAAACACGCTTAGGTACCTCTGGAAAATTTTCAGCTTTTCGAGGTACTTAGACGGGTTGGGTACTTAAAAGAACCCGCTTAAGTACCTCGATGCGGGTACTTAAGCGAACATAATCATAGATGCAGTTAATCTTCTTGTTAACTTACATAAATAAATTCTTGAATAATACATGAAAACTTCATGAAGTGTACGTAGTTTAAAACCAAGATCGTAACATTATTTGAACTCGTAAACACATAAAAACTTTATAAAAAAATCGATAAAGCAATGTTATGCCATTTTTACAAGAATTGAATTCTTTAAAGCCCTTGATTATACAGATTTATACATACATGCAATGTTGGACAACCCATCATTTCGCACCAAATTCAAAATGATGTTGTTTGCCACTTATGCTTAATTATTAATTTTTAAGATTTTTCAATTAAAACACAGTTCACTTCCTAACAAATACCATATCGTCGTTTAAAGTACAAAACCGGGTATCGTCGTTCTGCAAAACCGCGTAACTGTCATTTTTTGCCAAAAATTGGATTTCCTTCGTCCTGAAATATACTAGTCAGAACTGCGATGGCTTTATAAAAAGAGAACCCTCTCGAAAGATGAGTGTTTTTACTCACTAGGAAATAATGTATGCAGCCTCACATACGCGGTTTTGTATTATTTTGATACGCGGTTTTGTATTTAAACGACGATATAAACCAAAGCCTAACATTTTTTAGAACACTGAAAAAAAATGTTCACCAAAATAAAAAACTTTTTTCACAAAAGTGTTTATAGCCCATTCAATTTTAGTGTAATAACGTGCAAGTTTCAAGTGTCTAAAAATTACCGTTGATTTTTTAGAATTTTTTTAAGCGGGTTTCACTGTGTAAAGGTCAATTTTTAACTCTTGGAAAATTTTGTTTCCATTTGGTATCAGGAAATGGCTACCTGCCTTATGAATTTTAGTTACTGAAAAAAATTTATAATTTAATATTTTCTTTAAAAAGGATCATAAATACATATTTTTCTAAATTTGCTCAATAAATAAGATTTCAAATGTAATCTATAATGTTTTCTTTTAAAATTCTTCAAATTCATATTTTTTTTTGTAGACCTATGTGATGATAGACTGGATCCAACATTAATAACAAATGAGCCATTAAATATCTCGTCCTTTTTCTTGTATGGGAAAATCACACATTCCTTATATTTTTATGAATGGCTTCTTCGGAGAAACACAATGGAATAAAATAATAATAAACAAGTAAGAAAGTCTAAGTTCGGGCGGAGCCGAACATTAAATACCCGGCGCAAGTATTAAATAAATGTTTTTTCACCTTTCCGAAGGTTACCGCTGCATGGTAATCCAGGGTGTATCAATTTTGAGTAAATTAGCGTCCTTAAATTTCGAAATATCGCAGTTTCAAGCATTTCTGAAATTTACCGTTATATGAAAAGCGGCCGTAATTTTTGTCCGATTTCATAAATTTTCAACGTTTTGCTTTTATGTGGCAAGCACAATAAAAATATCGAGTTTGGTACAAATTGGTAGAACTGTTACCGATATACATATATGTGATTATAAGTGGTTAAACGTATTTCCTGGAAAAGAATTGTTGCAAGCATCAATTTTGAATAAATTAGCTTTAATATTTACTGATTTATCGAAGATTTTGTATTTCTCTAAATTACCGTTATATGGGATGTGGGCGTGGTTATTGTCCGATTTTTTAAATTTTCGGCCATTTAATATACTGTAGCAAGGCCAACAACTGTGCTAAGTTTGGAAGAAATTGGTGCAGCGCTTACCAAGATACACACATGTAACCATAAGTGGGCGTGGCTACGCCCATTTTCCAAAAATTTATAATATTCTTATTTTTCATTTAAAAATTGTTGTAAATATCAATTTTGAGTGAATAATCTTCAGTAGTTACTAAAATATCGCAGTTTTCGTATTTCCGAAAATTACCGTTATATGGGATGTGGGCGTGATTATTGTCCGATTTTTTAACTTTTCGGACATTTAGTATGCTGTATCAAGGCCACCAATTGTGCCAAGTTTGGAAGAAATTGGTGCAGCGGTTACCAAGATATATACATGTAACCATAAGTGGGCGTGGCTACGCCCATTTTCTAAAAATTTATAATATTCTTATTTCTCGTCTAAAAATTATTGCAAATATCAATTTTGAGTGAATTATCTTCAGTAGTTCCTAAAATATCGCAGTTTTCGTATTTCTGGAAATTACCGTTATATGGGAAGTGGGCGTGGTTATAGTCCAAAAATTTATAATATTCTTATTTTTCGTCTAAAAATTATTGCAAATATCAATTTTGAGTGAATTATCGTCAGTAGTTCCTAAAATATGGCAGTTTTCGTATTTCTGGAAATTACCGTTATATGGGAAGTGGGCGTGGTTATAGTCCGATTTCGCCCATTTTCAATACCAACCTACCTTGGATTAACGGAAACCTACATACCAAATTTCGTTGAGATATCTCAATTTTTGCTCGAGTTATCGTGTGCACGGACGGACGGACAGACGGACAGACGGACGGACAGACAGACATGGCTCAATCGATTTCTCTTTTTATTCTGATCATTTATGTATACATTTGTCTATATATATCTCGATTCGTTTTGGCTGTTACAAACAACCGTTATGTGAACAAAATTAATATACCCTTGTGCACAAGTGCGCTCGGGTATAATAATAAAATTCTTAAAACGTTTTTTAATTTCTTATAACTAGTGCGCGGAATCTCATGCACTAAAAAATCGAAAATATGCGCATATAATATACACTCAAAATTCAAAAATATGCGCTTTTAACAAGTAAAATATGCAATAGAAAAGGGTTTCCTAACATTTTGGTGCCGGTACAAAAATAAATAACAAATGCGTTTTAACAAGGAAATAACGAAATCAATTTACTTCAAAATACCATGCATATTTATGTAGAATATTGAGAGTTTAATACAAGACGGATCTATACAAGGTGGTGTTACCGGAGCCGCTGATTTCACGCCGAATTTGTACCTTTTGTCAAAATGATGCGTTTGTTGTAATTTTGTATTGTACTGATTGTCAATGTGCGTATAAATTGTTTTTGTAATTTTTGTTTTTGTTCTGCCAACACCACCTTGAATAAATTCGTCTTGGTTTAATAGTTTGAGAAAGTTTGCCATTTGGATTCCACAACTCGTGCAACCTACAGCCATTTGCCGGCTTTAATGAATTTCAATACGTTATATAGCGAGAGGCAGCTTCACTCTAAAACATTTTGCAGGAATGGCTTGCAGGCTGTGTTTAGCCTTAAACCTTGGTTATGGCAACTTAACTTAACTTAACGGAACGTAGAACTTAGAGAATCAAAATGAAGCAGATTTCGACGTGGTATTAAGTTACGTTAAGTTTCGGCTGTTCAATTATAAGCAACACCCATTTAACAGAATTTTTAAGAGAGAGCCGTAAGTTAATTTACCATAATCAGACCATAATCCTTGCGAGGGCTGGACAGTAGCACAGGAAGTGTTCGACTGTCTCTTTTAAGTCGGTCTTCGCAATTGCTATAAAACCTGTTGAAGGGCAATCCAATCCTTTCAGCATGTACCCCAACGGGCCAGAACCCTGTGCACACTGCAGTAAGTTTGTAGGTATCTTCTTTGCTCATTCTTAAGAGAGCTTTGGTTTTAAGTGGATCGTAGGGCACCTCTGCTTGGCCTTCGAGTGATAAATTTCGATAATTGTTACATGTCCATGTCCACCGCGTGGGACACATTCAGTACAGAGCCGAACCTTGCTAGTTCGTCCGCTGCCTCGTTAATATATATGTCCCAGGACCCATATTAGGGTAATTTCGTATTGATAAGATATATAGGCCAGTTCTCTCCTACAATCTTCCACTAGTTGAGATCTAGCAGAGGTAGAAGTGGGTGCCTCAACGGCAATTTTTTTGTCAAAGGGAATTTTTTTGTCAAAAGATTTCGCTCTAAATTTAAATAGTTATAATCATAAAAAGTAAAAATATGTAAAAACCACATGCATTTATTTTAAAATATGTGACCTGGTCTACGAAAAGGGAGCTTACGTGCGAAAACTAGTTTTCTGTGAAAAAGCTGTTAAAAGTAAGCAACTCGTTTCGTCAGTTTCTCATTAATTGTTCTCCGCGCCGGACGTCCAGTAAGTGTTGTTGTTGGTCCAGTAAGTGTTGTTGTTGGTCGGAATATTATTATAGTTTTATTATTATTATTATTAATATTATTATTATTATTATTAATGTTATTATTATTTTTAGTACACTTCTAAACAAGTTAGGATTTTCTGCTTTTCACGTGAAAAAGCATCTCATCTTCCATCCGAATCAACCAAAAAGTGAAAATTGATTTTTTGACACCTAAGCCCCCTTTCCGTAGACCAGGTCACATATACTAAAATATGCGTAAGAAATATGCAAAATTAGGTATTTTTTTAGAAAATATGCAAAATCATGCATTTACTGCAAAATATGCAAAAATATGCACTAACGATTGAATGCAATTTTAAAGGAAACTTCATGATTCGTAACCATTTCTATTTGAAGATGCCCAGTAAGAACATGAATTTGCATGAGATTCCGAGCCCTACATCCATATACAGTTAGTCATTAAAGTTACAGCGAAATTTTTACAATACGGGCAACTATTTTCTAAATATTTATTTTTCGCTAATTTTTTATAAAAACACGGTTAATTCTACAACAAAACCCCAAAAATAAAAATTCCAAACCTTGTGCAAAATTAAAGAAAATTCTGCAAAAGTTCATTCAAATATTGCACTTTTTATTTACGCTCTCTAGAAAAAATTTGAGTATGCAGTTTTTTAGCTCATTCAATTTTAGTAAATAAGTAATAAAATAAAGTGCAAGTGTGAGTAAGCTAGGACTTACCATCCATTTTTGGGAAATTTTTTTCTTAAAGGGGTCGCAAATTTTTTCCATATAAAAATATTATCAAACATTATTTTATATGGAGAAACTGAACGACACCTCCAACAAAAAAAAATGCTAGAAATCAATGGTAAGTCCTAGCCACCTCAAACATGCACTTTGTTATATTACAATTGAATGGGCTAAAAAACTGCATACTCAACTTTTTTCTAGAGAGCGAAATGAAATTTTACCAAATTTTCTTTAATTTTGTAAAAGATTTGGAACTCTGATTTTTGGTTTTTTTTGCTGTAAATTAACCATATTTTTATTAAAAAATTATCGAAAAATAAAATATTGCCCGTATAGTAAAAAATTCGCGGGCTGGCGAAAAAATTGTTCCTCCACTGAACCCTCCCCGAGGGTGCCGGCTGGAAATGGATACTCCAGTATGTTCTGTGCGTTGTCAGAACGGTATCCAGCTAAGATCAGGGGGAATCGCGGGAAGGCTCGCTGCTCTTCACACACACAGCCCATCGCAATGCCCTTTGATCATGGTACGGAGGTTTCCCTCAATCCAAGGTGTTAAGCGCACCGTGCCTATTGGACGACGTTTGCAGTCGGGGGTAACGGACTGTATTTCTACGGTGCCTCACTGACACCGGGTCGCCTCAGTGAGTAGCGGTGACCTTACCATGGCATGGGGCGCTACCATGGCGGACGGACTTTTTCCCCTCTTCACTCGCTAGGTCGCTGTGCCAGGCCACCTCGGCTTCGGTACAGCCCGACGCTGTTTCTCTTGGGTTCCTCTTGGGTTTCCTTTTTGGACAGTGACTGGGCGGGCGACCGTAAGAACCAGAAAATATGCAAAACCTAAAAACAGCCTCGGACAATAAAAAATCTGACAAACACCCACAACTAACGGACACGACTAACAAGAACTCCACGGACAGTACCTCGGACAACAAAATACAGGACTCACTTACCCTATACACGACCAACAAGGACTGTACGGACAAACCTCGACTGGGACGTCGAAGGCAATTCGGGAAAAGGGATACCGGCGGGCTCTATCTATCCTCGGTAGGATAGAGCGGAATGAGACCCAAGGGATCGTGCACCCGAAGGACGCCGAAGACAAAATCCGAGTTCAGGCGGTGGTGGATGAGTACCGGCTGTACCAGGCCACCGAACACAAGGATGCGGGAAAGCGGAATAGGTCCCAAGATGAGGTCGAAATAGCCTCAAAAAAAGGTAGGGTTTCTGCTGACCAGGCAAGTGCGGCTGCTGCAGCAGGGCCACGGCGTGGCTTCAGCGAGGTGGTAAGAGATAGCCTGCAGGTGGCACTTGTAGATGCGATTTCCAACAAGGCGAAGGCGGTGCTTGACAAGTGGGGGGAGATTGAGGCGCGGTTGTCTCAAATGGTCATTGACCAGGTCATGGCACAGCCGGATGGCCATCTCCCCAGTTTCGACTCTGCGGGGGTAGTGCGCAGTTACAGGGTGGTCAAATGTGAGGACCAACTCTCAAAGGTTTTCCTGGAGAAGAGCTTAGCGAGCATCAGTGATGCTTGGGAGGGTTTGAGGCTCAAGCTCATCCCTGCCAGTAACATCCCCAGGAGGCCGAGAGCTCGCATTTGGCTCCCACGTGTAGAGATGGATAGCGCGGCGCTGCTAAAATATCTGCGTACACACAACCGTGAAATCCCGATGGACGACTGGGTGATCCTCAAGGCTGAGGAGTCACAAACAACCAGCATGTCCTTCTTACTCCTCATTGGTGAGGAAAGTATCGAGCCTTTGGAAAAGGCCGACTGTCTCCTTCGCTTTGGTATCTGGCAAGCCAAAGTAAAAATTTTCCGAGCGAACAATGCTGAAGAAGAAGAGCCTGACGTGGTCGACGACGCAAATAAGCTGCTGGAAGGCATGCTGCTCGCTGACCCAACTGCTGACCCAAATTGATAATGGGTCTAAAGGTTGTCCAGATTAACCTCCAGCACTCGAGGCTGGCCACGGACAACCTTTCCGTCTTCCTGGTGGAGGAAGATGTCGAGATCGCGCTCATTCAGGAGCCCTGGGTATGGAACACCGAGGTGAAGGGGCTGCACCTGAATGGATACGAGGTATTCTACAAGAAATCGGACGGTAAGCCTAGATCTTGTGTTATGGTTAAATCTCCATACCATACTTTTCTCATCCCTTCCCACAGCTCATCGGATCTAACAGCCACGAAGTTCGAAGCGGCTGGTGGTACCAGCATGGTCATCGCCTCGTGCTACATGCCACACAACGAGGACGCACCACCGGATGTGGTTCGTAGACTAGTGGAGAACTTTCAGTCGGAAAATCTACTTATCGGATGCGATTGCAACTCCAGGCATTCGATCTGGGGCAGCTCGGAAATAAATACTCGCGGTGAATTTCTTTTCGATTACATTCATAGCACTAACCTAATAATTTGTAATCGAGGTAGCACTCCGACGTTCACGTTTCCTAGCACTGATACTTTTAGGGGATGGGAAGAAGTGCTCGATATAACACTAACTAACGATTGTAGTAGTAGAGGTAGCATTAAAGTAGACAACTGGAGGGTATCTGATCGAAAATCTTTTTCTGATCATAGGAACATACTGTTCAACTTATCGGTTAGCCAAAATGTTTCCCTTCCTTTTCGTAACCCAAAGAGAACAAACTGGCGGCGGTTCGCCAGTGTGGTCAGTAACAAACTTGGGAAACATTACAATAATAATTTAACGACCTTGGAAGATATAGAAACCAAGTGCAACAAATTCGTAAAGGCTATGGGATCGGCCTTTAAAGTCTCCTGTCCCGTAAGCTTCGGGCGGAACAAATATCCTCCATGGTGGGGAGAGGAGATCTCGGAACTTAGGAAAGAGTCTCGCAAAGCTTTCAACTTAAGCTATTCCACGGGCAACTGGCAGACCTATAGAGATAGCTTGAGAATTTACAAAAAGGCAATTCGCAAAGCAAAACAGGAATCCTGAGGGATTTCTGCTCTTCTATAGAATCAACGAAAGAATCCGCCAGAATGGGGAGGATCCTATCCAAGGAACACAGCAATCCTTCCTTCCTAAAAAAGGAAGATGGAGGATGGACCAATAGCTCTAAGGAGACATGAGAACTCCTTCTTCGTACCCATTTTCCACGCTGTGACCTAAATCAGGTCTCAGGTGTAGATAGCAACGTAGCGGCACCATCCATTAATGGCGTTAACGAAATTATCACGCGGGAGAAGATTGCATGGGCAATTAACAGCTTCTCTCCGTACAAATCTCCGGGACCGGACGGGATCTTTCCAGCAATGCTACAGGAGGCCCATTCGTGGGCTATTTCATGGCTGGAGAGCATTTTCAAATCCAAGTTCCCTCAACCTCCGTCTACTTGGCAAAGTGTTAAAGTAGTTTTCATTCCCAAGGTAGGCAAGAGAGGACACACGGTGCCTAAGGACTTCAGACCCATCAGTCTCTCGTCTTTTGTACTGAAAACTTTAGAACGGCTACTGGACATGCACATTCGTTCGAAACTAGGCAATGGAGAATTGTCTAGTGCACAGCATGCTTACCTAAAAGGGCGCTCCACAGAATCTGCGCTCCATGAGGTCATACACAAGGTAGAATCATCGCTGGAAAATAAACAATATACGTTGGCGGCCTTCCTGGACATAGAAGGGGCGTTCAACAACGTTAGTCTGGAGGCGATAGAGCAATCACTCAGAAACCTGGGGATTGAGAACTTCCTGGTAAACTGGATATCTACCATGCTTCGTACAAGGATTGTAAACGCTAATCTAGGCACCAGCGTAGTCATCAGTCATCCAAAGCGGGGGACTCCGCAAGGCGGGTACTGTCGCCGCTGCTGTGGCTTTGCGTACTAAACAACATTCTTCTAAGACTCAACAGGGAAGGGGCCAAAGTTGTTGCGTATGCAGACGATGTTGTGATTATGGTATCCGGATTGTGCATAAATGTGATAAGCGAAATGCTTCAAAGAGCACTGGGGGAATTGGGTTTTTGCGCAAATGGCTGCGGGCTCAACATTAATCCCTCGAAGACCGAATTACTATTATTCACTACAAAAAAAAAGATTCCTAATTTTAACCTACCTTCCTTGAACGGGCTTACTCTCTCTCTTTCCCCTTACGCTAAGTATTTGGGAGTCATTCTCACACCGAAATTAAACTGGAAAATGAATACAGAGCATCGAGTAAAAAAGGCCTATGGTGCTCTGTATTCCTGCAAGAAAATGCTGGGTAAGAGGTGGGGCCTACGACATGATCTTATGCTATGGATGTACAAGTCGGTGATTCGCCCAATTATTGCATACGGTTCGCTGGTTTGGTGGTAAGCCGCAGAGATGAACTACATACGCACAATGTTAGGCAGGGTACAAAGGTCAGCCTGCATTGCGATTACTGGGGCGATAAGATCATGTCCAACGGAAGCATTGAATGTCATCTGTCATCTGCCACCGATTGATCTCTTTATCAAGGAAAGTGCTTCACAGAGTGCGCTCAGGTTGAGGGAACTTGGATTGTGGAAAAAACGTACGTACGGGCATGGACGTATCCTGTATTCTTTCAAACTGTCTACATTTGTCCTTCGCTTCTCTTCAAGAAAAACTTCGGCACGATTTTTCCATCAAGAAAGGAGTGGAAGAATCCTATTTTTACTGAACGCTTCGAAGTATCCATTTTTACCGACGGTTCTTAAATGGATTGTGGGACAGGGGCGGGAATTTTTTCAACCGACCTCCAAATTGAAGAGTCTATTCTATTACCTAATTCGGCCAGTGTTTTTCAGGCAGAGGTCTTTGCCATAAATAGGGATGCAAATTTTCAGAGCCAACATCGATACATCGATATTTCGATGTATCGTAAACACTAACATCGATGCCGAAAAAAATCGCCCTAAAACTATCGATACATCGATATTTTCCGATGTTTCTCTTTTTTTAATAAGTATGTTACAGGTACTTCATGATTTGCAGGTTTTTACAGGAAGCTGTTAACGTACGCTACCTTCCATAAGGTTTATTAATGGCGGAAACCGCTTTACATCGATATTTTCCGATGTTTCTCTTTTTTTAATAAGTATGTTACAGGTACTTCATGATTTGTAGGTTTTTACAGGAAGCTGTTAACGTACGCTACCTTCCATAAGGTTTATTAATGGCGAAAACCGCTTTACTTGTAAAACCTGCAAATCCTGAGATACCTGGAACTGACTTAATGCTTGTTAAAATTTCAAGAAACACCTAGTGTCCATCTAAACTGCTACATTGTGAACATTTCAATGGGTGGTTTTTTGAATTTAATTAGATTTCCTTCCAATGTCATAATAGATTTGCTGTTTACGCGCAGATAATACTTATACTATGTCTCCATTGTGAGATTTAATGAAGATTTAGCCCTCTGACGAGATTTGACGTTAAATCTTTAGAGATTTACCATATAAAATTAAATCTCGAAAGGCAGTAGATTTAAGTTAAATCTTCGTAAAATCTTCAATAATATTGATCAATAAGTACAATTTGTTGGATGTGGCAACCACAAATTCACATGCCATAAGTCAAATGACATTTGTGTTTTCAATATACAGTTGAGGACATTGAAATCTAGCCTATCATAAAACATGAATTTTCGTATTTTTAGGGATTTTTATATTTTTGTTAGTTTGGGAGGAAAATTAGTAATACATATTTACATAACTTTGGTTGTAATAAATTAAGAAAATATTATTTTAAAAACTATAAATTTAGAAGAAATGTTTTATAGTAATATCATGCAGAGTCTTCTCCGCTTTCTATAAGTCATTTACGCGCTGCGACAAAAAATTTATAAATTTCGGTAATGGTTCTGCTTCGATAACATTGCACCGAACATCCTCTGGAACTCAGTTCGTATTCATGATATGCCAAAAGCCCACTATTGGATTTTCGGTTCCCTCCTATGAATAAGAGAATTCTACAAAAATTTTTCTTTCCGCAAATGTTTTTTACCGTTTTGATAATTTTTCTTAAATTCGGGAATATGATTCGGAATATGGTACCATTCTTTACACTTAATATATATAATACATATTTACCACGAATAAGAAGCCAATAATATCAGAATTCATATAATGAAATTCCGCTTGGTACCTTCCTGTATCTGTCTGTATATCAATGTCCGCAACTGTATTTATAAAATCATACATAAACAAACGTCAAATATTTAAAAATGTGAACGTCAAACATATGTCATTGTGGTAATGGAGACGGTTGTGATTTAGCAACTGGATTTATTAAATCTTAATGGATAAATCTCTCAATGGAGACATAGTATTACACTCACCTTAAGTCGTATTGAAATACTGTAACTACGTCATGGAAATCGCCTATGTTCAACGTTGCCAATTGCTTTTATTAAGGCTGCCATCACCCGTAATACGCTTACCCAAAGGGCTCTGTCCCACGGCCAGTAATTATCACGATATTTGGATCGCGATCCATATTGATGGATTGATGGATCGCGCACGAATGCTACATGTTCAATATTTATCGCGTCAGTATTTGCATATTTTTTTTTGCTGAACGCTAGCCATAAATGAGGCGTGCAAAATTATTTTAGCCTCGAAGCTAGCGAGAACCAGCATTGCTATTTTCTCAGATAGTCAGGCAGCGATCAAGGCACTTGGCTCTGTAAGCATCACCTCCAGCATAATAAAACAGTGCAGGGAAAACGTTATGGTTTTAGCCGACAGGCACGTCGTTGCACTGATCTGGGTGCCGGGCACAGCAGAATTCATGGCAACGAGATGGCTGACGAGCTGGCCAGGAATGGGTCGGCTCTGGACATCTCAGAGGCAAAGGACGTTCTTGTGCCTCTGAGCTATATCAAGAGCCGCATCTCTCAGCACTGGAAAAACGTGGCTAGCAGTGGGTGGAAAAACCTACAATCCCGTAGAGTCTGTGGCCCACCTAATGCGCAAAACGCACTGCTTTTGTTATCAAACTAAACAGGAAGGATCTATCTCGACTAACTGCCGTTTACACAGGCCACTGGGCCGTGGGAATCCATGCTGCAAGACTAGGACTGGAACCCAACATATCTTGTCGTAGTTGCAATTCACCAGATGCAGAAGAAACGGTGGAGCATCTGCTCTGCGATTGCCCAGCACTATGTCGGACTAGAATCAGGCTTCTAGGCAAACCCTGCTTCTGCGGTTTAACGGACATAAGTTATATTAACCCACTGCAACTTCTTAAGTTCTTGAACTCCACAGGCTGGGTTTGAGATATATAACCGACTTCTGCTGCTTTCTTTTCGGGCTTTCTTTTCAGGCTTAAATTGCGAGTAGTGGTTTTAAAACGGCACGCATAAGTGCTTATTGGAGTTGTTAAACTCGCCACTTCAACCAACCAACCAACCAAAAAATTCGCTGTACCTAAACTTTATTGACTGACTGTATGTATATGTGCATATACATATATAATATTTATGTATATACATAAGTTACTATGTATTTATATATGCACGATCAGCTTATAAATATTTGCCGTCACCTGCGCTATCTGATTTTGATCTCCTTTTATCACTTCCAGCAGCCTAAGGTCGAGGCCGCTCAGTCACTCAGCCGCGCAGTGCGTGTCCACTGCAATAGTATTTCATATGTTTTAATTTTAAACCGCTCAGTCGCTTAGGGTAAGAACATAGTAGAGCGGCGAGCAAAGAGCATCGAGCAAAGCGTCGATTTCAAACGCATATGTTTCAATGGGAAAGCGCATAGTGAAGAGCAAAGCGTACATACACGTTTGTAATTGAAGCTTTGCTCGATGCCAGCTTTTCGCTCTCCACTATGTTTTGACCCTTAGCCGCTCACCGCTTTGCCGCTCATTGCGTGCCTAACTGTTCTTGCGCACGCATGTGTTTGCAAAATGATGAAGTTATTTTGTATGAAAACTCAATTATGCTTATATATTTTAATGAAATAAACATGGTAAGAAGACATCAAACAATACTTCCCACATACCAAACGAAAGGAAAGAAACTAGAATTTTTGATTAGAGAAAACAGAAACAAAATCATTCGAGCGATTTTCGAGCATTTTGATAATAAAAAAATCAGCAAATTTTTTCAAAAATTTTTTGCCCTAAAATGCAAAATAAACTAATATAACATTTTTACTAGGGCTGTGCGATTAATTGATTACTCAAAATTTTAATTAATCATAAAGTAAATAACTCAGTTTTTCGATTAATTAGAAATTATGATTACTCAAAAGTTCAGTTACTCGAGTAATCAAGATTTTTGATTAACCAAAAACAAAAATATTTGAGTAATTTGCTTTATGATTAATCAACATTTCGAGTAAAATGAGTAATTAACATTTCAACTCTTTACATATGTATAAAGTAGTTAAAGTTCCTTGATACTTTGAAAACAACGTTTCTGTTTTCAAAAATTAAAACGAAATTTTTTTTATATACAGAATGTAAAAAAGAAAATAAGCATTTTCCACAGCAAACTCTTTTAACGAGCAAAATAATTTTTTTTGAGTAATCATATTTCAAGTAACTCGATTAATCATCGTTTTGAGTAATCAAAATCTTGATTACTCGAGTAATTGATTAACCGAATAATTGATTAACCAACTTGCTCGAGTAATCGAATAATCGCACAGCCCTAATTTTTACACAATAATATTTCTATTGCTCTGAAGAACTTACATTCCGAAAATTGAAGTTATATCTGCAAACCTAAGTTGCTAGAGAACTTTAAGGGCTCAAAATTGACCCCACAATAAGCCAATGTTTACCGTTGTTTATACGACAGAAAACGAAGTGATCACCATGATACAAAAAAGAAGGTAGTTTCATTGTCACTTTTCGGGCGCCATATTAACTACCTGACAATTAAGCAGATTGTGACATTTCGTGCTGCCATACCTAGTCCTCAATAATCATTTATTTATTGTAAAAAAAAACACATTTACAAAATTAAAAGGAAATTTGTCTTCGATATGCGCAATAACGAAAATTGAAATTCATTACGTGATAAATATTATAGTTATGGAGGAACTCTCGATTGAAGTGGCGCTAAGAGTCTGGAAGTAAGTAGTGCGTTAAGTGCAGCTTGGCCGTCAAGTAAACTCCTTCCGCTCCACCTATTTTCCACCACGTAGTCCATATCCTTGAGGATTGCAAATACCTCAGCTTGGAAGACCGAAGCATACTTGCCAAGAGAAAAGTTAATCTTATCCCCATTAACTCCGAAAAAGACCTCAACATTATGGAATCTCTTCAACAAAGGTAATGGTGACGTACTATCCTATAGCATTGAAAAGACACAAGCGCTCAAATCTCTGCCGCCAGCAATTTCCGCATCGCCGCACTCAGTGTTATACCAGCATCCGTTTCTTTTTAGTCTGCAGGTGGTCTTTAAGGCTCCCCCACGTATGAAAGCACAAAGTGACGGTAAGTGCATCAAGAGCAACGCCACGTGTTGTAGAGAAATCTTTCGTACCGCACACGGCAGTAATTCTTTGAAGTTTTGCAAGCAGACTTCCCACGCTCTTGATTGAGAATCTGCTACACCATACCACTGCCGCATAGCTAATTATGGGTCTGATCATAGAGGTATAAATCCAGAGGATTCCCTATGGTGCACACCCCCTGTTTTACTAAAGACCAGTTTACATTGCCAAAATGCTGCCCATTCTTTAGAGGTTTTGTGTTCCTCGTTAGATTTCCACTATAACTTTGTATCCAGTGTTACTTATAGATACTTCACTTCCGGAGAATTCTGAATTGTGACTCCTTTCATTGTAAGCGCAATGAGACCATTCAACCTTCTCGGAATCCTGGTTTCGGACTATGCTTTAATGACGAAATATCTAACATTACATCTTCTTCGGACTATTTAACAAAAAAAAGAGTTTTGTTATGTAAATTTATTTATTTTGTTTAAAATAAAATGAAAAGCAGCTTTTTAACAAATAAATGTTTCAAAAGTAGATTTTATTTTATTTCTTCATCTCTGTACATCGAATAATTCAAAGTATCAAAGTATCTTTTAAACGCTTGAGAAAAACGTTCAAATTTGATTATCGAACACATCATTTTACTATTGTTTGTATGTAAATTTTACTCCCAAATATTTAAAAGAAGAAGGGAGATGTATCAAAAAATTCAATGTGGTAAGGCTATGCTTACTCCCAAATATTTAAAAGAAGAAGGGAGATGTATCAAAAAATTCAATGTGGTAAGGCTATGCTTAATGTTTACTTCTGGAGAAATGTCAAAAATCTGCTTTATAATCAAAAAATCGTAGTAATGAAACTACCTTCTTTTTTATATCATGGTGATCACTAACAAAAATAACTCTGGTAGTAAATTTAGGATTTTTCTTTGAAATCCTTTCACAACATCTCGTGCAAAAGCGGCTTTGTGAAGCTCTAAAAATTACTCTACGTTAAAAATTTCATCAAAAACAAAATTTTGTTTAAAGTTGCGCATTATGTAAGCCAGGGCTAGCGAACCAAAGGCACACGTGCCATTGATGGCACGCAACAAAATAATTCGGGCACGGTATAAATTGGGGACCCAATTCTCCAATCGCTAGTAGTAGTAGTTACTACCTAATCGAACAATATCTTATTTCGCTTAAATTGGCGATCAAAGCAAGATTTATTCACACCCAGCAATACAGCTCAGAAGAGCCAAAAATACAGACAATAACCAATAAAATCTGCATAAGACATTCGATTCTTGAGTTCTTTGTGTGCAAAGCACGGAATCGTCTTTTGGTAATATACTCACACACAATCTGGCATCACTGCTCTAAACTTGAAAATTTTAAAATCCGATTTGCATTTGCATCAAAACCCAGACGGAGCTAATGTCACTGAAGATTTTTCTTTGGTAATAAATTCTGTCATCGAAGAATATTCATCGAGGTTTTCTGAATTCAAAGAGTTATCTTTGTTTTAGTTTTATTCTTTGGAAATCGAAGTTTTGTAAATGCCGCTGATTGAGTTCCAGTAGAATTCAATATGGACCAAAAACCTTGCCGAAATAAGGAAAGAGTTAGAATCAATCGAATAAGAAATACCATTAGCCAATTTGAGCAAAAATGCCTATATTTACATACTAAAATTTTGAAAACATGAAATTTAATTCCAGACAATTTAGCTGTATCCAGAAGCTGGCGTTTGCTACATTGACAACATTTTCATCTACCTATGCATGTGAGTCCTTACCACTTACCATGTAAGGTACACAGCAGGTTTGCCAACCCTCTTAAGGCCAATTCCCTGAAATTCCTGGCAAAATTCCGCTATTTTCAATAAAATTCCCCAAAAATGAATTTTACTGTTTAATGCCCATTTTATATTAAAAAAAGCATTTCGTATTTATAGTAAAAAAAACTAATACGATGGCTTGCTGGCAAAAACGAAACGAGAGTGTCAATTGAAAACGAGAAAAAAGGGAAAAGCGTCGCTATGTACGGTTGCAATTTGTGGATATTCCACACGGTAGCATGAGGCAATTACGTAATGTTTCAAACCCGTAACAACGTAATGAGAGGTTGTTATAACAAGTTGTAATTTATAAATGCAATTTTATCCTCAATAGGAATATTCTAATCAAAAACCGTTTGCATGTTTAATTTCCCCAAAATATAAAGCCATTCCCTAATTCCCCCGGAAAAATCGAATTCCACCAAAATCGAGGAATTCTGCTCCGGTTGGCATCACTGGTACATAGAGACATTTAAGGAACGCTTAGGTAATTCGTTCTTTTTTAAATTTTGTACGATTTAAGTCTTAAATAATGTTTCCAAGGACGGTCATGATTTCTTGCTGGCGCGTCATGGCTATATTGAATATTCCATTGGAAATAATGGCACGTGTATGTTTCCAGGTTCGCCGGCCCTGATGTAAGCTGCTAGTATAATTTCGTTTTAAAAACTCTACATTTCCAAAAATAACTTCGATCTTGAAGTTTACAGTCTTTTGTTGAAAATACACTTTTTCTTGGGAATTAACAGTTGTTTAATATCTGGCAATACTGGTGTGTGTACATGTTGCAAATGCGTGGGGACTAGAACTCTGGCAGCAAATAATAATAGCAAAACAACGGAATATATCGCGCTTCTTGTCATCAAAGTTGTTGCTGCTACGCCTGCTTTCAACCTTTCGGCAGGCGGCTTAATGTCGTAAAGGCATGGTGAATACGTCCTTCGCTTAAGACTTCCTTCCGTTTCCGGTTGAAGCGTTCGCTTCATGCACAATCTCAGATCTAGTACGTGTGCATTACGGTTCATACGCAAGTGTGTTTAGTTGGTGAAAAAGCCCTGCAGCAAATCAAATTTTCACCGAACTAGCTTTAAAAGGGACGGTACAGCTTATTCATCTATCCCGAATCAATGTTTTATATGGCGATGTCCTCCGAAATATCAATTCCCCCCCCTCTCTGCAGAGCTTTTGAACTCGTTCAGATCCGGTTTCATTTTGGGCAGATGTGATACAATAAGTTTTTATGACAAAAAATTCATAAGAGTAGATTTTTGGAAATGTTTTTCGTTTTCTCCCTTATTTTGCAGATTGCATTTTATTTTGTTTTATTTGTTTCATTTGTTTTAGCTCTTTTTGTCTATATTCGATTTCATAACGTTCTCTTCAATTTTTAAGCGGCACGCAACAACTTAAATTTAAATTTATTGAAATCTGCCCCACACATGCCTCCACCTCGATTTGAACTCGAAGACCAACGATGTTTGGGTCGGAGGTCTTCTCGCGGAGCTATTTGCGTATTGTGGGAGAAGTGAAAATTTGTATATTTACATTTCAGCTTTCACATGCTATATGTGAGAAACTTTGACGACAACGCAACTAGCACATCGCAAGTTTCAACTGTCCCGCCCTAGAGCCGTTTTGCAGAAGTTCGGAGACAGCTCTGAAATTTGTCGGACGGAACCACGATGTCGCGAACAAAACTGACGCATTCCGATAACCGCTACATACTTTGTTTTTGCCGACTTTGACAATTCTCAAGTAAAAGTAAACAACGCCTCAAAAACTTTAAATGCACTGAAATTCACTAATACTTTTACAATAGTCACGTGTTTAGCATTTGCTTTATTAATTATTTTTATAAGTCATATATTTTTACAATTTAATACAACTCAACCACGTTTCCTATCGAAAAATTTAATATGTATTAAGATAACTTACTAATCTGACAGTCTATTTCGGCTTTGTTTACTCTTGCTTTAGAATGTCATCGGCGCCGGGAATTCGCAATCTTGGGACGGATCTAGCGCTTTGCGAGACTGCCTCCAAATTTTGCCGCACGGGATATTTCGTATTTGTGTACATTATTTCATTTGAAGGTAGACAATTTAAAACAAAATATCCTACTAATATTAATTGCGTTCCCCAACTTTTCTGGGTTAAAACCTGTAAAACTGTCAAAAAGCAAAAGAAGCCAGAGAACCGAGTACGGGAACGCTTTCTGGTAAATTCCTGTAAATTCTTGTAACTTCTTGCGAATTAGGGAACGCAACTATTATAAATGTGAAAGTTTCTGAGTGAGTGTGTTTCTTTGTAGCCCTTTCACGCTAAAATGGCTCGACGTATTTCAATGAAATTTGGCACACTCATAGGATATGACCTTGATTAACATATAAATCACAAAATCTGGATATTTCTAAAGCATCAAATCCGAACATACAATTTTGTTTTTAGAATAAAAATGCATAATACGGTTTTATTTAAAACAAAACAAAGAGAAAAAAATTTAAAAATGTTTATTATTTGTAATATAACTTACTATCTAAAAAATCATGTAAATCAAAATTTCAAAATTTGCAGAACATTTATAAGAGTTCCACGAAGTTTAATAAATGTTCATCACAATTTGAAACATTTTAATCAGATTTTCTAGAATGGTTTTGGTCATGCAGTTTTGTAGCCCATTAAATTGTAATGTAATAAAGTGCAAGTTGGAAGAAGCTTGGACTAAAAGCTGAAGCACAACACCGGCGAACGGCAAATTTTTCGTCGCGAATGTTCGCCGAGATAATTAAAACACACTGATTTATATGAGAACGCGCACAACCAAAGCAAACGACGAAGTTTGCTCGACGACTGTTCGCGACGATAGATTTATTTCTATCACCGCGGTCAACGACAACGACAAAAAAAGGCCATGATGACCATACTTTAAAAGTTATCGTAATTTTTGTTTAAAAGTAAAATAATATACCTTATATTTTTCTAACAGAGATTAATCTAGTAAAACGTAAGTTTACTAGTAGTTATATTTAAAGACTATTTCTATATTTTAAACTTCTTCTTGCTGGTATTTTCCCTCTTCGTTGTAAAAGCTTCCTTCTTGAAACATGGTCACCTTATCAGCTGACAGCATTCGAACCGCTCGAAACCGCTCTATTTGTGTTTCAGTAAGCGAATTAGCTGGGCGGAAGTTGGTTGTCGGCATCGCTCTGCTGGGCGAAATTTGCCGTTCGCCGGGTATTGTGTTTCAAGCATTACCGTTGATTTTTGGTAATTTTTTGTTCGCGCATTTTTTTCCATACACATTATGTTCAACAATTCAATTTCTATGAGCAACACCTTCCACACAAAAAATTTACCAAACATCAACGGTAAGTCCTAGCTGCTTAAAATTTGCATTTTGAATTGAATGGGTTACTGCATACTCAGAATATTTCTAAGAAATCTTATTAAAAAGCTCAACATTTTTATGAAATTTTGTTGAATTTTGATAATTTTTGTACAAAGTTTGAAATTTTGACTTACATGCATGATTCAATAATTAAAGGTTTGCTCACTATTGACATTCGTGTTTTGACACTCCCTTAACTCTCTTACCGGGCCGTTACACATTCAATTTTCCCCTTTCAATTTTAAATACTCTCACACTTTTTCACTAACACACTCTTCTTTATTGCTTGAATGGGTGACTTGCTTTCAATATTTCCCTTTCAATTGAGTTTCAATTTTGTTTTCAATTCCGTCTGCTTTTCAGCATTGACGTGGGAATTTTGTGAAAATAAAAAAATACTAAGCTTATGCATGCTAAAATGTTAATCTACAATGGAATTAAAATGGAAAATGGTCTTCAGAAGCTAGTTAGTTACATTGTTTTCTTGAAGACGGCATGTTGATAATGACATTGCTTCTCAAATTGAATGCAGCCTACGTAATGGCTTTCAATTTTTAGAATTTTTGACAAGCAATGTGTGTGCGGAAATTGAAAGGCAAAACTGATTGCGTGTCGTCAGCGTTACAAAAGCTTTGCACACACACACCACACACGCGCGAACCCAAACATAGTGCCTTGCTAAGGGGCCGATTTTGTCAAGTGGAGCGAGAAAACTGTTTTCTGAGCAAACCTTTTATTATTTAATCATGACTTACATGGTATTTGTTAGATAACGAGTCACATTTTCATAAAAAGTAATGAACATTAAATAATCGAAAGGGGAATTTCCCAATTTATATTTTTGCCACTCTATCTACAGTTTATGTTTTTCATATCCACGATTTGTTTGAAGGTATTAGTATTATTTTTTATAATTTCATTAATTATATTATTATATTACTAATAAGGATGCTGGCTAAGTTTATGGCACCACTATATTCTATGTCCTTTGTGATAAACAAGTGCTGCCTCGCTTGTACGAAAACATGTTTTTGGGCCAGAGTACAGGGAGAGTGTTAATAAATGAATAAAGAAAATACTGAAAATCGGGACTTAATCGGTACATATATGTAAAATCAGGACTCTTATACGTCCCGACATTTGAAATATATTCAGCGGGACAATTTTCTCAAAATCGGTAATGTCCCGCCAAAATCGGTACGAATGGTCACCGTACATATAGGATATTTTTTGAGGGGGGTTGAAACTTTTTTTCAAAAGTTAGAACCAACTATTTATCGAAATTAGATAAAATGTTACAATAGTGTGGGTGTCAAACAAAAGCAGTTTAATAACGATTTCTTTCAAAAATATTTTTGAAGAGATTTGCCACCTTTTCATAAACTCAAAATCATTTAATTAACTATTTGAATCAAATATTTTTGTATGAGTTATTATTATTTTTAAATATTTTTAAAGAGGGTTGCCACCTGTTAAAAAATTCAAATACAATTCTCTTAAAGGTAAACGAAAAGTTTTAATATGGGTATCAAACGAGATAGGGTTAAGAAAGCTTTCTTTCGAAAATATTTTTGAAGAGAGTTGCCACCACCAGAAATTTAAAACAGTTTTCATCAAACCTACTAATATTACAAATGTGAAAGTTTGTGAATTAGTGAGCGTATATGTTTGTTGCTCTTTCATGCCAACACGGCTGGACGTATCTCAATGAAATTTGGCACACTTACATATATGTAGGCTTATGAGCTGGATTAACATACAGGATATTTTTATGGGGTAGCCATTTTTTTTAAGTTAAAATCAACTATTTGTTAAGTTAGCTGAAATATTATAATAATGTGGGGGTCAAACAAAAGGTTCAAAAATATTTTTGAAGGGAATTGCCACCATAAACATAAAATCAATTGAGTTACCTATTTAAATCAAATATTTTTGTATGGGTTTCAGATGAGAAAGGTTTAAGACAAATTTATTCTAAATATTTTTGAAGAGTGTTGCCACCTGTTAAGAAATTCATAATCAACTTACTTAACAAGTTAAATGAAATGTTTTAATATGGGTATCAAAGGACTGAGGGCTAAGAAAGCTTTATTTCGAAAATATTTTTGAAGAGAGTCACCACCCGTTTAGAAATATAAAACCATTTCAATCGATAAGTTAAGTGAAATATTTAACTATAGGTGTCAAACGGGAGAGTTTCTAGTAAGCCTTGCGGACTTTCAAGCCCCTGCAATAGTATGAAAAGTGTAAGAACCGCCTCTTTTGCAGACATAACCCACAGGTTTCAAGAAACAGCTCATGACGACGAAGCTCTGAGGCTAATTGAGGATAAACTTTTCTCAACGGTGGGAAAAAGGATGTGGGATTTCGGCTCGCCCACTCCGCAACGAACGGGAGAACTGTCTAATGAGTTATTCAGGGAGTTGAATTATAACACCACGAACTTGGCGGCTCAAGTCACCGAAACAGAACCTAAACTATTTCCCGAGCAAAGGCGAATTTCCCATAAAATTGTGAGCCGCGTGGCGAGCGGAGAATGGGTCGTTTATTTCATGGGCGCACAAGGGGGAACTGGCTAGACATTTCTGCTGAATTTGCTACTGACGCAGTTTCGCAAGGATAAAAATGTTGCACCAGCTGTTGCCTCCTCAGCGATATCAGCGACCTTGCTCTGCGGAGGAAGAGCTGCACACTCGGCGCTTAAATGCCCTCTGAACCTTGAGAGTCATCTACTTGCAACATTAGCAAAACAATGCTGGCGGGGCTATGTTTCAACAATGCAAATTAATAGATTGGGAAAATATACGATATCACACAAGCATGCAGTCAAGGCACTCGATCGAAGCTTGGAAGATATCCGCGCCAGCCGTTTGCTGATAAGTGAGGTAGTCGTATTGCTCGCAGGAGATTTTCGGCAGGCGCTACCTGTCATCGAGCGTTTCACAGCGGCAGGGGAGATACGAACTGACGATTTCGTCGTCATTTTGACGTTTTTGTCGCTCAATGACGTTTTGACGATTTTCACCCCGTAATGACGATTTCTTTTAGTTTATCCACTTAATTATATATGAATGTATGTACATATACAGATATATATGTGCATATGTATGTAAAAAATTTGTTAAATGAAAAAAGTAATCTAAAATACAACAACAAAAAATTTACGTTTTTTGGAGCGAGCGGCTGAGCGGTTTAAATTAAACATATGAAATGCTATTGAAGTGGCCACGCACTGAGCGGCGTTTCTGAGCTGCGGCGGCATTTTTGTACGGCGCCGCTCAGCCGCTCGCCGCTTTGCCGCTCATTGCATGGTCTCGACCTACGGCTCACTAAAATCTACTCATCACGGTGGAGCAGCTCCGGGTATTTGACCATTGAATTTGCTGGCTGAAGTTATAACCACCATAACCAACGGAGTCTCCAAGCAAACGCATGGCCTGAATTTATACGGTAGCAATTACTATTGTATGTGTGTATGATTTTATACTTTGATATTAAGTTATTTGTTTTTTGAATTGTTGAATACTTTGATATTAAGTATTTTTGAGGAACTCCGGGTAATGGTCGCTCAACCTTGGGTGTGCTTAATAAACTGTCTCGGCGGATGGCTGGCAGGAATTGGAGTCCCTAAATATAACTGTACAAAACTTGTTTTTTTTTGTTTTTGAATAAAGACTTAAATATATTCGAAATTTTAGAATTTTACTTGATAAATTCACCAAATAACACAAAATTCACGTTTTTCATAAAAATATAATCTTACAATGGATATTTTGTTAATTTTAAACTAACATTTAAGAAAACTCCATTCAGTGCTATAATTACGGTAGACTTTTCCAGTTAATAGAAACACAAGCGTTAATTATGTACTCAACTATTGATATTATTCTTAACTAAGCATTAATATTATACTTAACCTACATTTTGTTCACAAATAAAACATAATTAGATACATATATTTTATCCTCGAAAAGAACTTTGGTGACAGGTAATAAGGCCAATGGAAATAAGGTCAATTGACTTTATTTCCCACCCTGTTGCGAAATCAATTGACATTATTACCCTTTCAAAAGCGAAATAAAGTCAACAAAAATTTGGAAATAAAGTCATTGATGCTATTTCCTCATTCAAGTGGAAATAGCGTCAACAATGCTTGAAGGATGTCGATTCATAGAAAAAAATGTTGTTCTTACAATAAACATTGTCCCTTAAGTGTTGTTTTTTAATAGATGAAAAAGGTTATTGCCAAATCCTAAGTGTTGTGATATTAATCCACACACAATCATGAACTACCACCATTAATTTTATTAAAAAAATGTAAATTACGAATATGTAAAAAAACAATGCGAAAAACTAAACGCCTGCGCTCAGCTGGAATACGAGAAATATTTGAAGAAAGAGTGTAGAAATGATCCATAACTTGCAAAACATGTTTCGTTTCCACAAAAATAAAGCGAACACTATTAAATTGAAGAAACAGTCCATGTCCAAAAACCCCGGAGGAACACTGAAAGAATTCTGTGTTTTAAATTAGCATGTTTTGAACGAATTCGGAATGTCTAAGGTGGAAAAGACACCAACCTTTCTATAAGGAAACAATTATAGAAAAAGAATTTTCTTACACTGTATTCATGTCTCCGCCAGCAATTTGTGACGACATCATTTAAAAGCAGCTAAGGAGAATGACGACACTATTTATTAGGTGGCCCATTCAACGAGCCAATGTGCCAAAATTAAATTATTAAATTATTGATTATTTAATATCGGAAAAGAGATCATATAAGTTAACTGATTGGTCTGCACACACTTTTGAAACACAAATTATATGCTTTTTTACTGCAGACAAGTTGTTGCCCCAAAACACAGCAGAAATCTTCCAATCAGGGCTGGCAACTATCCTTAGTTATGAGGTGCCATATTGAGGATAAAAAAGTGCCAAAATGTGCCAAATAGAAAAATAAAAGTGCCAAAAAAGGTGTTATTCCTTTTAGTCATTCACATTTAGCAATAAAATAAAGCTAAATTTTCCAAAAAAAAGTGCAATGATAAAATAAGATAAACCAGTTGAATAGCCTTTATAAATTAGAAAAGTTTAGTTGAGAAAAGGAAGTGCACGCAAAGGATTTCACAAAAATGTATTGAAATGTAATTTTTTTTTACAAAAGTGCCATTTTGGCACTTTGTGCCAAATTGAAAAATTAAGTGCCATTTGAAGTAAAATAGGGACAAATGGCACGGTTTGAGCCAAGTTGGCATCCCTGCTTCTAATAACTTACAAATATAAAAATGTGAAATATCGAGGGCTTGAATTCATTAATACCCTCTATCTGCAATTTGCACAAAAACTAATTTGTGATTTTAGAAACCATCTGGGACGTAGCGGCGTAGCGTGACGTGGTGTGCGCGCCGGTCGCGCGGCGTACGCTGGTTGCGCGCGGTGTGGTGCGAAATAAAGTCAATTGACCTTATTTCCGTTGTTCTTATTACCTGTCACCAGAACTTTTACTAATCATGAGGCGAAATTCACCACAGTTACAAAAAGCAATAGAGTGAGATCGTTCGTATTCGATCATGCGTCCATGCAAACTACAAATGCTTTTTCCATGTGATCGTTCATCTGGTCTGATACACAGCAGCTACAACTTAACATGCCGAGTACGTAGCTGCTCACTACCCTACAATACATCTGAGTGGTCATCTGACTAAGAGATCTGTAGCCTTTTGGCAGCATTATTTACGTCAGAATTGAAGGCATTTCTGAAAAATCTGACCAGTTCTTTTGTGTACATGTGATGCATCCCTTTTCATCATATGACCTTGATTAATGTTAACTTAAGGTCTCTGTTTTACTGCCTTAAAATTGTAGGGAAATTTTTACAGCGTTTTTTATGTGTATTGGTTTTTATTTGAGTGTATTGAGAATCGGTCAGTCTAAAATGTCCTTTTCTTGTAGGGTACTTAGCTTTGTTATCTACTCGCTTCGTATCAATTTATTACTACGACTTCTCCTATTTGCCACCTACTTTAGTCAGTTGCAAAGTCATTGCTACTCAAAATGCACGTGACTAGGCAATACCTTTTCGTAGTACCTGCGGTTAAACTAACAAAAGCATATATGCTGGCATGAATAACATAAGGAGCACCTAACAAATTGGCCTAATGGGTAGAAGCGGTCCGGTACACTAAAGGTCTGATTATGCATACTTCGCATAACTCCGCACAACTTCATAAACTTAACACAACTTTACAAAACTTAAGGCTGATTATGCTTCGCATGCAACCAAACTTATCAGTACTACCAAACTTATGCATCGGCGCAATAGGGTTAATTACGGTGTGTGAATAAAAACAACTGATTTTTGGTTTCTTCATGTAAGCGGATTTGTTTACAGAAAAATTCGTTTAAGAGGTTTTAATGGGGTATATTTGTAGTCCAAATTAAGTCGACACTAAAGTTTTTTGCAGTTTGACACAATTTGCATTGCAATATCTGTCAAAATATGTAAATAAATTACGTATGTTTTTATTAAAATATATATATACATATATTAAATGATATACCTATTTACTAGAAAGAGCAAAAATACCTTTCATTTGATATATAATTTTATATAGTTAGGTTTAAGGACAATATTATAGTTTATTAATTTTTTGGGTATAAAATGAAATTTTAATACAAAATGAAAATTTTGAATAAAAAAATAGAGCGATATTTTCTTCCAAACGATCGCCTGCAGAGCTTTTTTTCTTTTAACATATAAAATCACATTTTAATATTCAGTGATATTACCGAAGATTTTTTTATTATAAATCATATATTTAATTAAAGGTGTTTTTGTGCTCTTCTTTATCTTGTGCATATCTTTTAATATAGCTTTTTTAGAAAAAAAAAAATGTATTAAAAAAAATTGCCATAACTTATTTATACATATATATTATATACACATATGAAATCAAAGGACTTTTAATCACCTTTCCAAACCTATCCATACAAATTTTCAAAATATAAGCTTTTGAAAATATTGAAAATTCTACGTTTACCGTCCCTAGCACCGCTCCTATGAATTTGCACCAAAATGGGATTATTTCATTAAAATCAGAAAAAAAGCGGCGGGCCATGCTCACTTTTTCTTTTTTTAGCTCAACGGGCCCTATTCTTTACTTGTTCCCAAAATTACATAGATGGAGTCGTGAATCCCCCTATGCTTTCTATGCATCTCTGTAAAAAATAATGCTATTGGTACTACTGCAATTGAAATGTCACTTATGAAAGCGTGAGGCAAAATCTAAACTCAACAGATCGCAAATTTTTTAAAAGTTCTGCTAATTTCTTGGTAATGGAATACATACAAGATGCATTCAACAGATTTTCGCCTGACAATTTGAAATTCATGCGAAGTTTTGCGAAGTATGCATAATCAGACCATAACTTTTTATCTTATGTTTTTTACAAAATAGTGAATTTATGCGGGTTTTCAAACCATTTTTTTGCTGTAGCGATTTTGCTTTTTGAGAGTTTTTATTACTTTTTTCAGTGTGTAAGAGGCAATGCTTCTGATAAATAATTTGCCTTTGTATTCTTACATAGTTATTGTATTTATTGCGGCATTTTTTTTAGTTTTTAGTGAAAATACAGATAAAATTTTATTTATTTCATTAATGTTCAGTTTTACATGGAATAATATATGTTGATGTGAAGAAATAAATTATTTTTTTGCTTAATATTGTCTCACTGGATTTTTATGCGTTTTTTTAGAATTTTTTATATGGAGTGTCTGAATTTATGCGGAACGCATCCCCTGTTTTTGTATGAAAGTAAAGAACTTTTTTATGCGGCTCACTGAGGAGCGCATGTACCGCATAAAAAAAAACCTAAGTGTAATTTTTTCATTACAGGGCTGTGTAAAAAAAAAATACTTTACTTCACACTTCAAAAAAATTACTCAAACCTCTATTTGTATGAAAAATAAATGAGCATTCAAGCAGGTCATATGGCTCGAACTTCGATTGGTAACCCCCCGGTGAATCAAGATAGATGCCTGTAATTTAACGTTATTTGACAAGTTGATCCCAAAGAAAATTTAGAAAAAAATGTCGCTTACATCTTTTTGGCGGTTAGGGCTCGATATGTTTTAGAGGTGTCTATTGTGGCGCTAGAGGCGCGATGTCTGTAAAAACCGTATTTACAGTGCGATTTCGTTTAAATTCAGAATGCGTAGTAGTTTCAATGTTTAACGTCAGAGGGCGTAGAGCCTTCTACCATGGCCAGTGTTGCCAGAGAAAGTAACCTAAAAATCTTGATGTTTCCAAGAAAAAAACCCTCAAATTAAGATTTTAAAGCTAAAAAATCTTTTCGATCCCAAGAAATCTTCGTTTAAAGTTATCTCCAAAGAAACACGTAATTCTAAATTGGCTTTACGGCTATAAATAGCCTTTATTATGTTGACTCAAAAAATAAACAATTTCAAGCTATAAAATCCTTTTTATATCATCTTAAACTAAAAGTTAATAATGCCTTCGTGGCATCACAAAATTTGTAGCACAATTTGTTTTCTAAGTCACACATGAGTTTACAAATAATTGACCACCGCATAAAATACTCATGTGCATTGTATGTCAAAACTTCAATCTTTGCACAAAGTTAAAAAAAAAATCAACAAAGTTTCACAACAATTTCGAGCTTTTTAATTCGATTTTTTAGAAAGATTTTGATTATTTAATTTTATAGACCATGCAATTTCGGTATAATAAAGTGCAAATTAAAAGTAGCTGGTACTTTTTTATTTTCTTCATACAAAATCAAAGTCCGTGAATAAATGCTTAACGTTTTCTGCTTTTCTTTGGGCCGCTGCGGACATAAAAAGTTGAATTCACCGTGTGTTTATACGTTCGTGTTAACTTAAACCGTTTCATTTTTATACGGACGCATAAAAGCACCCTTAACACGCACCGATATATTTTAGCGTGTCGCCGCATTTTGAAATTCGAGAGATTTTTGAATTCGAGAGCTTCTGAACCGTGTTAAATGTCCGTATATACGCGATCTACTTCAAAACGTTTTTAAGACGCTGTTATTTCTTTTTTTTTTAATAAATTTTGTCCTTTTCCTCCACTTCCTAACTCATCACTAGAGTATATGTTTTACTATGCGAGAGAAGCAGGCAGATAATAGTGAAGGGTATTTGATACGCTTAACGCAGGACTTCCCCAGGGTGCCGCAAGTGGCTACAGTATATTAGTGATGGCAAATTCTTTAGACTTTCCATATACTACGCAAGCGGTTTGATCAAACTTCAACATGGCGGCCAGAAATCAAAAAAATTTGATTTTTATTAAAATTACCTTCAGCGGCTTGTCAAACCCCATACACAACACAAATAGCTTGCAGCAAAGGGATATTTCGCTCTTAAGCGTAGTTCCCCAGTACGTTTTGTCAACGCAAAATTGAATCAGACAATTTTCAGAAAAATAGCCGAAAACGTACCCTTTTCACAACCACTTTCGGTGCTTTTGTAGACCTAATCCGTGTTTCATCCACTTTTCCTACCGTTCTTGGATTAATTTTCGGATTTTTTGCTGGCTGGGCTGTTTTCGTAACATGCGCAGCAGCTTCGCGCACGTGTATATATTACTTATTCTTTGGAACTTCACAATCACTAGGGATGCAAACGATGCATCGATATTTTTGAAACATCGATAATATCGGTTCAAAAGTCGATGTTTGCCATCGATGTTTACAATTTCCTAAAATCGCTAAATTGACGATACATCGATGCCAGTTTCAGTGATGTTTTAACATCGACTTTAGTGTGATTCAGACTTGAATTCAACTTACCCATTATCCTCCTAAAATTTTTGGACTGGCCATGAATTTTATTACTTATTCTTTTGGGAAAAATTCAGAAATTCCGTGTATACTCTTATCTTTCGATATTAAAAAATGCGTACATAATCATTAAAAAAGGACCGGGTTCCCGTTGAAATTTCAACGAAATTGTGGCTTGGAACTTTAGGCTCAGCGAACTTACGACGGCATGCATTTTTATTATATTTATAGGAAGGGCAAAGGAATGGTAAATAAATACAGAGAATATGAATTGAAAAGTATTAAATTTTCCTTTCAATGTGACTACAACGTAACACATTTCGAAACATCGGAAACCATCGATATATCGATGTTTTTCTGGCGATGTACTTTAGCATCGATGTTTATTTGTCCGATGCATCGAAACATCGATGTATCGATGTTACTCCCCAAAATTTGCATCCCTAACAATCACACTGTCAAAGAGCGAATCAACACGATTTTAGAGGCAGTCTTCTCGTGTTAGTGAGGTACCCATTCGCAATGCAAATCGAAGAAGAACGAAGTACTTGAGACTGAGGCACTCTGCACCAGCGTTGCCATATACACATTTTTTTTCCTACCAAAATTTCTACCATAACCAACCAAACACTTTTTTCAGTTTTAATATTTTTTTTCAATGTCAAATTTTTTAAAAACATAGCTAATATAACATTTAGTAAAACTAAAACACAGCTAGTACAATAAAAACAAATTAGCTGCGTATAACGATGCATTTTACTGTACATACATACATATCGTCATTAGATACGAATAAAGAGGCGAGCTCAAAAGTTGACAGCGAAAAAAGACGATTAAAAAAATTTCGGTGAAGAAGAACTCTTAACATAGGCGGGGGCAAAGAAAGACGCATTAACCTCTTTGACGGGAAAGAAAGACGAAGAAGATTTAATTTCGCGGTCAATTATGTTTACAAGTATACGAATTCCCCAAAGAGTTTTTCCGGCAACATTTTGAATCCATGTTAACGCGTCTTTTTTCGCAAATTTTTTTCTCGCATCCGTTTTCGCCGTCAAAACACCCGAGCGTCTTTATTCGTGTCAAGTGACTATATTATTATTATTACTTCGGAGATACCCGCGATGCCACCTAAGAAGATATATTGTGCTAAATCCTAATTGTAATTGCTCCAATATTAGGCTACTTAAAAAGCTCAGCACTTTGGATGATGCCATGTTCCAAATTTTAGATGGTGGTGGTGGTGGTCCCCATGGTGCATCAATCTACTATTCATGCTTCGTGGACAGGCACATAAAATATACTCTGGGGTTTCCTTCACCGGCCCACAAAACCTACAGTCAGTCTCTACAGAAAGACCCTTTAGTGTGCTGTGCAGTGTGCTGTCAGGTAGCCAGTAAGAGTTTTAAGTTCAAGGTTTCTTTCGGAGTTCCACCTGAAAAGTTATGAATCTCTTTGATTGTCTTATTCCCTTCGACTTCCGCCAGTGTGCAGCAATTCCCAGCTAACTCCTAAGTAGGTCTACAGTGTATCCTTTAGATGTACTGCAAAAAAGCTCGGAATTATGCAAACGCATTTGTGCTCCACTCTTTGCAAGACAGTCAGCCCTTTCGTTGTCTTCAAACCTTCCACAGTGGTACGCTATTGTGGGCTCCCAGGTAGACAAAGCTCCACAAGCCTTGATGCCGTTTTAAAAGACTCTAAGGCTTCTAACGCTGCCTGAATATCTGACATAATATTTATTCTGGCCTCATTTGCCTTCTACGATAAAATTCGCGAACACAGACTTTCTTGGTCCAAGTACGCCATAAAGTATATATGGATGTTCGTATTGTATATTGGCAATAATAAGGATATACGTTTGTACTGAGGAATCATGTTTGCGGCCGCCGTTATACGAACGCACCGGTGACATATTCATGTAAAAACAAGTAAGAAAGTCTAAGTTCGGGTGGAGCCGAACATTAAATACCTGCCGCAAGTATTAAATATATGTTTTTTCATCTTTCCCAAAGCTACCGCTACATGGTAAGCCGGGGTGTATCAATTCTGAGTAAATTAGCGTCCTTAAATTTCGAAATATTGCAGTTTCAAACATTTCTGAAATTTTCCGTTATAAGAAAACGGCCGTAATTTTAGTCCGATTTCAATAATTTTCAACGTTTTGCTCTCATGTGGCAAGCACAATAACCATACCGAGTTTGGTACAAATTGGTAGAACGGTTACCGATGTACATAGATATTAGTGATCATAAGTGGGCGGTGCCACGCCCATTTTCCAAAATTTTGCCATAAACGTATTTCTTGGTAAAGAATTGTTGCAAGCGTAAATTTTGAATAAATTAGCTTTAATATTTACTGATTTATCGAAGATTTCGTATTTCTCTAAATTACCCTGTGGACTGTGGGCGTGTTTATTGTTTATTAAGGCCAACAACTGTGCCAAGTTTGGATGAAATCGGTGCAGCGGTTGTCAAGATATACACATGTAACCATAAGTGGGCGTCCAAAAATTTATAATATTCTTATTTTTCGTCTAAAAATTGTTGTAAATATCAATTTTGAGTGAAAAATCTTCAGTAGTTACTAAAATATCGCAGTTTTCGTATTTCCGAAAACTACCGTTATATGGGATATGGGCGTGGTATGGGCCGATTTTTAAAATTTTCGGCCATTTAGTATGCTGTATCAAGTTTGGAAGAAATTGGTGCAGCGGTTACCAAGATATACACATGTAACCATAAGTTTCCAAAAATGTATAATATTCTTACTTTTCGTCTGAAAGTTATTGTAAATATCAATTTTGAGTGAATTATCTTCAGTAGTTACTAAAATATCGCAGTTTTCGTATTTCTGGAAATTACCGTTATATGGGAAGTGGGCGTGGTTACGGTCCGATTTCGCCCATTTTCAATACCAACCTACCTTGGATTAACGGAAACCTACATACCAAATTTCGTTGAGATATCTCAATTTTTGCTCGAGTTATCGTGTACACGGACGGACGGACAGACGGACAGAAGGACGGACAGACAGACATGGCTTAATCGATTTCTCTATTCATTCTGAGCATTTATGTATACATTTGTCTATATCTATCTCGATTCATTTTGGCTGTTACAAACAACCGTTATGTGAACAAAATTAATATACCCTTGTGCACAAGTGCGCTCGGGTATAAAAAATTGCTAAATTTTTTAGAGATACATATTTTCTACTTTTCTCAAATAACTATTACTCGTAGTCCCGAAACCTACCAAAATCCAATCAAGCCTACCAACCTACCAAATGGAAAAAAAACCTACCAGTTTTGGTAGGAAAAGCCCATGTTTGGCAACACTGCTCTGCACATTACGCGCCTAATCGTAGTAGAGTAGTCGTTTCGTCATGCCGAAACGAATGCACCACGACTCGACTTCTGCACACTCGCGCCTTGCATAAGCCCTGGTGGCACACACAATATACATTTTCTGGCCGTTCTTTCTGAGTGAAATACTCGCGGAAGTGGAATATTTCTGATATAAACTATTGCATAACCGCTTATGGTTTAGTACAATTGGCACAAAATCATTCACTTTCAATATTTCATATTGAAATGACAAATATTTTTTATTTCCAATACAAAATAAGTAGACAAATGATGATTTCAAAACGGCAAGCGCCTTAAGGCTGATTCATATACAACTTTCTTCGCTTTGCTTGATAGTTCTTTGCTTTGACATATAAGATCGATGTAGGCATATGCATGAGTATGCTCACATAAAAAACGTTTAAAGCAAAGCAAAGCAAAACGAAGCAAAATCTTGGGCAACTCTCAACTTTTGCCCGCTTTGGCAATCAGCTATCTACATGTATCTTTTCTCGTGCGCTTGCATTTGCATTTAATGACAAAAATAGGGTAAATAGGAATTTTTATTGCTATTATTAATGCATATTATTATATTGTTATCTATTTTACAGAGAAAATATATGGAGGAAAAGGAGAACGCAAAAGCTGTCAAAGCGTTTATTGTAGCATACCTTCCGCGTTTAACGCTTTGTTGTCAAAGTTTGAACTGTTAAGCAAAGCGAGGAAAGTTGTATGTGAATGGCCCTTTACAGAGATGGGCGCTTCGATTCGTGAAGCTTTTATGATTAGGCGAAAACATGATTATGAATCGTAATACACAGAGCTTTATTGAAGTACATACATGTGTTCGGCATAAAAGCTTCATACTTTTGTATGCCGGAACGATTATACTACTGTGACTAGGCGCTTAATGTGCGGGGTGCCTTACGCCACTAGCGACGAAATTTTTAAAGCTATCGTCAAATTTGTACAGAACAATGGTTTGAAATGGAGCAAGAGTGCGGATATTTGCGGTGGTTGGAAAAACGAAAGGAGCGATGTCTAGGATGAAGCAAGAGGCTGAAAACGCCACGAGAAGTCACTGTATGATCCCTCGGTATTCCCTGGCGACTAGGAAGATGCCGGCACTAGATTTAAAACCCGAATTGAATGACACTACGAAGATAATAGAGGCCTGCGAAATTAAAATACATCTCTGGTTTTTTCTAACACGTCGAGATTTTTTTACTGGTGAAATATATATTTTAGAATTTTTAGCAATTTGCATGAAAACCCCATAAATAAACAAAGTAATCAGAAAAACGTATGTAACTACGAAGTTAACGCTAAGAAAATTGATAACAGCCGGTTTCACTAGCAATTTCCATTTAACATTCAAAAAATTAAAGTCATTTATCACTTAAATTGCTTTCGTGAAATTGGCTGTAAAAATTATTTTCTTAGCGTTATTTTCTTCACTGGTTATCGAAGATCGAACATCGAAAGTGAAATTATGAACTATGCAACCGTGTCGAAATTTTCGTTGAGTATCGAATTTTCTGTCTAACAGAATTTTACTTTCGATGGTGTAGCGAAGTGTTAGAAAATTTAAAAAAATTTATGATTTTGCATTTGTTTTTTTACTAATTGTAAACAATTTTTATTAATTTCATGCAGTTCTAACGTCGTGAATATTAAACACAAGCTCGAAAGGCTAGTTTTACTTGTGAAAGAAAATCCCAATACTCTTTAGACAGTCGGAAGTTTTGAATAAATCTATAGACAAATTTCTTAAATATATTTTATGTCAAAATATATTCGAAATACTACACTACCCTCTTAAAAATTTTCTACTCCTGGCCAATTTACCAAGCTCTCATCCTCTGACGAATCGTTGAACCAGAACTCCGTTATACTCAGTTTTACCACGTTTTTATAAACTCGCTTTCTTATTTTCTCATTTTAATTTGCACAAATTTACATACATATGTATAAGCACACTATTTAGTTAGCTCGATTTGTAAACAAAATTTCTCAGCGGTGAAAAATATACTATTTTAAACAACCTAACCGAGCGAAATTCACAATAGCGCATAGGGGCATTACTTTTACATTTCTATGTGAGACCGCATTTTCAACAAATGCTTACATAAACAAGTAATTTTTAAGCAAAAAAAAACAAAACCGATTTAAATTCCCATCTAAGAATTTAAGATCATCGTTAATCTATTCATGACCCAGTGATCGGATTTAAACCTGACCACCTGTCAGGTAACACCTTTCCTTTAAAAAAGAATTATAGTAATCGGTTAACGTGGTCCAAAGTTATGCGGTAACAAACATAAAAAAAATAATAAAAAAATATTCCGACGAAATGAATTTGTGAAGTCGGCTAAAAAAATACACCAGCAAGCTTTCAGCGTCAAATGATTTCAGGGTAAAATTGTAAAAGCTCCCAATAAACTTAAAGGAAATAATGAAATCATCAAAATAATTTCAGTCCTCACATTAAAGCTAAAGGAACATAAAGTTTGTATTGTGTTTTATTGTTTTCGTAGACATTTTAAGAGTAGTTGTGCCGCGAAATTTTTTTAGCACAACAAGGACTACAGCGTCTTGTCCTTGGAGTGATATAAAATTGTGAGAAGAATGCACAGCTACATGCAAATCATAAAAAATGCAATAAATAGTGGATTTTTAAGTGTTCGCATAGAGTGTTCAAAAACAATGTCTACGCCTAAAAAGTTAAACTCCAAAAAGTACATATGTATTTGCTTTTAAATTACTCGTAGTAGATTTTCCGACAGGGTATTTACAAAGCTGTATATATATACATGTTTAAGTGTGCATCTGTATGTATGTAAGTATTTTGACAAATAGAAAAAATGCTTAGATTTATTCTGCACGCTTAGTATTCTGAATTATTCACCCCTATTATTAAATAAAACTCCTATTCCGTTCCGTCACGCTTTTCAAGTCGACAATTGGGGTTTCACACTCCTCAACACAAACCATTCCTTCCCTCACTCCCAATTGGCTTACGCTCGGCCGGGGAAGTCGCATCGTTCGTCCATTTGAATGCGTGAACGAATGAGCGCTTCAGTCATTGAAGCGTTTTACTAAGAGAAAGAACACCAACACATAAGAAAGGTAATATAGCAAAAGAAGACAAAATAAGAAATGCTAAATAAGTGTGAAAATGGTTGCGCCAGGCAGCAAGGGTGGTGGTTGGAGGTGTCAACAATTGGGAGTAAAAAGAAATTATGAACCACGGAGGTTGTGAAAAAGAAAAAAAAAACGGAATATAAAAAAGACACGCGAGGGACCAGATTATTCGTATCCTCACCATTTTGTGTTATGCAGATACTTTGTGGTAATTTGCAAGTGTTCGAATTCACTTGAACTGATTTTTGGGACATTTGTGGTTTGGGGGAAAAGTTCCGTTAAACGCAAATGGTTGGGGAGAGGGGGTGAAGAAAACAAAGTAGCAGAGATTTCGATTCATTATTTTCTGCTTTTTTGCTGTTGAATAACTTACACTGGGAATGTTGTCGTTCGTACATATTCCTTCCTGCAGCAGTCGATCGCGTATCTCCCACGCAAAGATGCTGGGGCATTCACGTTTGTACAGAGAAATCTTACTCACAACCTCCGCGGTGGCAACGCGCGGCTTCGAGCCGCCAATGGCGCGGGGACGAATACTACCAGTTTCATAGTATCTGAAAGACAATAAAGCGAGAAATTATTTCAAAAGCAGTTACTCAATTAATGGATAGATATCCTATCCAAAAAAGTAGGGATTTCCCAGAGCGAGTCTTAAAGGTTTGTTTAATTTACGACTCCTATTAAGGAATTAGATTTCCAAAAAAAAATTATATGTATGTTAGGGTGATCAAAATTAACTAACCTAACGAATTTATGGCCTTAAAATAACCTGTTTACTAGGCTTACTGTTTATTAGGCACACTAACACATTCTCACTTTTAGCTTGTTTGTGGTAGTGTCCACATCTGGCTATGAAAGTCGAAAAAAGCAGAATGAAAAACTTACACTAAATTTATACAAACTGTGTAGAAAATATTAATTTTGAACTTGATTTGTTACAGAAGAGAGAGTTTTAAAGCTTGTTCACATTATCATAATTTACGGCTCATTTGTAATTTATAAGCAAATCACGCTGAAATAAAGTGATTTCGCCTTGTAAAATCTGTCAATAAATTAAATAGAAATGAAATAATTTATCATAAATCAAGAACCAAATGAAGAAAAAAAGATTTTTCATTTATTATAGCCCCCACTGTTAGGGAAATTTGAAAAAATGCCTAAAGCTATGCAACCATTTGTTTTTTGAAATCAAGTACAAACCACACACTCGTACGTACACGTGCTATAGAAATTACGAAAGCAAATGTGAACTTACTTGTTTTATGTAAGTAATTTGATCGAAACGTAGTAATTTATGCTGTAATGGGAATATTGTTTTAATCCATTTACTTATTTCTTATTACCTTTTTAAACATTAACGTTCTTTTTAATTTGGATATTTCTGGCGATGAACTATGTACTTGCAAAATAAATTGCTTTTGGTCTTCTTTCTTCAGAGTTCGATTATAATTTTGTATCAACGCTATACTCGATCAGCAATATCATTAACATTATCATTACCAGGGAACGGATTTTATGGAAATTGCCTTTTTTTTCTGCTAAAGAGATAAAGTATATTCGATTGAGAATGTCCACGATTTAGCTTTCCCTGATTCCATATATACACATCTGATGTTGCCTTTTTTTGCCTTTTTTAAGATACCTGCCTTTTTTTTGCCTTTTTTAAGATATTTGCCTTTTTTGCCTTTTCTAACTTTAAAAAAGTGATTATAGCATTTACAATATTTTTTTTTTAAGATTAAAAAATATACACATGCCCATGCGGCTTATAGAAGCGCAGGGACCTCTTGCCAAATTGGTTTTGGAAAAATTTAAATCCGTTTTCCCAGCTAACGTAGGCTTATAGACAATAAGGGGTGTGGATAAAATTGTAAAGGGCGAGGAAAACGCCCTTATTCCTGATAATATGAACGTTTCAAACGTTCCATATTTAAATTGGGTTCCACTTGTATCAACTTACGTCGAGCGCACATTTAGTACATTCAAGGCTTTTCTTCGCGAAAATCTAATGAAAATGCTGCCAGACAACTTCAAAATGCATCTTGTGGTTCAATGTTACTACAACTATACAGATTAAAGTTTTATGAGTTAGAAACTCGAAAGGATAAAATAGTCAAAGATTCGAAGTACAAATTTTTCGTATAATGAAACTAGTTCATAGTTTCTCTATTTTCGCTTGTAATATAAACATTTCTAAAATAAATGTATTTTTTGATTGTTCTTCGACTTTTCTGTCTTTTTTTATTGCCTTGTTTTGCTTTTTTGCAATACCTAGTGCCTTTTTCTGCTTTTTCGCTATTTTGTTTTGCCTTTTTTTTAGTTTTTGTGCAATACCTAGTGCCTTTTCCTGCCTTTTTCGCTATTTTATTTTGCCTTTTCCAGCCTATTTCGTTATTTTATTTTGCCTTTTTTATAGGTGTTTAGGTCCCAAAAATCCGTTCCCTGATCATTACCCTTAGGTTAGGTTGGAGTGGCAGCCCCGCGCAGAGCGCGGAGCACACGTGGGCTGGAAAAGCCCGTTGTGATACCATTGGCCGAAGCAATTTGTTTCTTGCCCTTCCTTAGTAATTGAACCACCAACTGCGTTTTATATAGCACAAAAAGGAAGTTCGCCGAGTTCAAATCGGCTAAACAGTCTAGAAAGTACTTGTTGAAGAATCGGTTGCGCGAGTTGGCCAGGGCGGGACAATGGCAGAGATAGTGTTCAACGGTCTCCACGTCTTCCTCGTCTCTGCAACTGCAACAAAAATCGTTGTTGGGGTATCCTAGCCAGTGTTGCCAGAACTTTTCGGGGCGACCGGCTAGATTGGACAAAAAAACGGCTAAAAACGGCTAAAATGTTTCAACCAGAATTCAATTTTTTTTAAATACATAAACTACAATTAGAAAGACTAGTAAATCCATTGAATTTTTTTGGTTAATAAAGATTATTTATACGTAGCTAAGCTGTACACCACTTTATTTTTGTTTAACAAAGGAAACTGTCGTTATACGTAGCTAAGCTTTACATCAGAAGTCATGTTTGTGTTACTTAAATATAAAAACATAGATAAATTACAAACTTATGGCGTTTTCTTTTCTATTAAACAATTTTGTCTTATAAATATTGGATCATTTTTTTGCTTTTTGTCCCGCAAAATGGCTATATTAGCTGAAAGTATGGCACTCTTGCTTAGTCGAAGGGCAATATTTAGAGAAATGAACACGTAAAGCCATGAACCAAAAATACAAGACCACGTAAGAACGCGACGTTGTATTTGTAACTGGTTTTGAGAAAAAAGTTTGCGAAAGCGGGTTCGTCAGCTGAGCGTTTGTTTACATCACAACCACCACTATTTTACACTTTTATTCAAGTAAAGAAGAGTTGATTCAACATGACAACACATTTTAAAGCATTTTGTTGCATCGTTTTACCCAAATTGTGCTTTTAAAGTGGCCGACAATAATTTTGACTAATTTTAGTTTTCGTTTTCTTTGCTTTGTTTACTTTTCGCTCATTTTCCAGTGAAACAAGATGGCGTAGAACCCGCTAAAAAAAATCGACTTTTTTCACTCTCTTGTTCTTACGGGATCTTGTGTCTTTCGTTCATGACGTAAAGCTGTGAAAGCAGAAGGTAGTTTAATTTTTTGACATTCGTTGTTGTTGCCGACCACTTCACTTTTAACAAGTTTATGACATTAAACTAAAATCATGCCACCAGATTCACTAGCAGAAAAATTTTTGTTTCTTAAAAAAGTAGAAAAAAAATTTTAAGGTAATGAAGTTGGATGAAAATATTAAAAGTGTTGCGCGTTTCCAAACTGCCAGAATTCGGTACACCTGAGCAAACGTTCGAATATAAAGTTTTTTTGCTTTTCCGAGGTAGGGCACGTAGGTTGATAACAAATTGCTGACGCAAAATATTTTTAAACCTCTTAAAGATGTTCCATTATCCGTGGAACAGGAAAGAGGTCGAGTTAAAATATCTGCAACTTGTAACAGTACCAATTTTTGGATTCTCGGAATTTTCTGATAAAGATGTGGTGCTGCTAAAAATATATATACAAAAATATAAGCACGAAACTATGTATTTGTCACAAGAATTATCCACATAAGATGGAAAACTACTGCAGTTTTATTTTATAAAAGTTAAAAAGTATGTTTGCTTCATGTATTGTCTTCCCAGAGAGTTTTGCTCCACATCGAAATTCGTACTCTTTTATTTTCTAAGTGTAGCGAATAAAACTTCACACTTAAATTTAAGACATTCATAACAAAAATTTTATGAAGAAAATTCCCGCTATGTTCTCCCAAATATAAACTGGGACGCAAAATTGAAGCAAGTTTTGCCTATTTTTCTTTAGTTTATTTAATATTTATTATTTTTTATGAATATGTACCTCATTACTTAACAAACAACATACACTACAAACAGATTTCACACTTGGTGTAAAAATTATGAAAGTTCGGCAAAATTTCAGCAAAACTTGTAACTTTTTAATTTGCTAAAATGACGTGTCCCAGTTTATGTGTATTTGGGTCACTCGCTTAAAATAAACAACTTTGAAATCGGCTCACTATCTGATTGTTTTTAAATTTTATATAACAGTCCGACATGAAAATTTTCTCAGAGATAAGAATAGCCATTTCTAATAGATTTTGGAGTACTAAATTTGTAAAAATAACAACTTGTATTTGAATTTTAATAAAATAAGGCGAAGAGCAAAATCGGCTAAAAATGCAACTTTTTTTTTGCAAAACGGCTAACAAATCGGCTGCCGGCTAAATCGAATTTTTTCCGGCTGTTTGCTGTCGCAACCGGCTAAATCTAGCCGGAAAACGGCTAAAATGGCAACGCTGATCCTAGCCTTTTTCCGTGTGTGCCCATCAGGCAGTATCCGGTGATAACCCCAAGTACTAATCTGAGAGAGGTGCGGTCCAGCCGGGTAAGAGCTATGGATCGCTTTACATCAATCTTTGGCCAAATTTGCCTGGTAGTATGGCAGGTGGTTTCGACAGCCCACCTGAAATTTACCTCCTCGACGAGTTCCGCCTTTAGTCTGTGTTTGCAGGAGGTTAGAGGTATGCCCGCATTCTGAGCAGAATTTACTTCAGATATTTCCGTCCCTCTCCTTGCAAGCTCGTTAGCTAGGCAGTTGCCAGGAATGCCCCTATGGACCCATACAACAGTCAAGGAGCATTTTGATGCCAGCAGGTTGAGAATCTTCCTGCATTCTATGGCTACTTTGGAGGTTCTTCCGTTAGAATTGAGACATTTGATAGCAGCCTGGCTGTCAGAATAGATAGCAATAGGCCATCTTGCAGGGGGGGAGGTTATAACCCTCCGTGCCGCCTCCATTATGGCGTTTAATTCTGCTTGAAAAACACTACAATGGTCCGGTAAGCGGTAAAGCCGAGATGAGTTTGGCTTTCAGACTACTGGATTCAATATACTAGTTGAGAAAAATTCAGAGTTATTTTTCAAGTCTGTGAGGATGACCAACGACAATTTCAAAGTGTTATTGCAGTTACTAAAACCGTTTTTTGAGCAAAGGCTAGCGAAGACCAGCATTGATCCTGAGCAAAGACTTTTTGTTACGCTTTAGTTAGTAGATATTAAATGTTTTAGGCTTTATATTCTAATATGGTCCTGTTTTCAGTTTTTTTGGGTCAAGGGTGTTCCTTGCACAGCATTGCCTTGCAATTTAGAATTGGAATAGAAACTGCGCGAAATGTGGTTTTGGAAACATGCGATGCTATATGGAAACGATTACCGCAGTTTTACGTCAGCGTTCCTACTCAAGAAGAGTGGACACAAATTATTATTATTTTGGGGCGCGAAAGCGGACGTGGTTTTTCTGCGCTCCGTGATTTTTTGTGTTTTTTCGGGCTATATTGGCCTTTTAAAGGACCAGAGCAAATGCACGTTTTAGGCGATCAAGACAGTGACTTTATCTTGCTTAATGGCTATCAAAAAAAAAAAAATAAATAAATAAAAACTAATCATTAAATTAAAATGCCTTGTGTTTGTGGAGAGTTTCTTCTTAGCTCGGCAAAACATTATTTTTGCAAAATATGTGCGGATGTTCGTCGCAGATCTATCCGCACCCCTCCTCCTCCAGTTAGTGTAGATGAGAATGTAATATCAACAAACGAAACTCACTCGTATAATTTGGAACAAATTGACAATGCAAAAACAATGCCTATTGCGGACAGTGTAATTGAGAATGCGATGTCAACAAGTGTAACTAACTTGCATACCTCGGCACAAGTAAACAATGCAAAAACAATGTATAATGAGAATAGCTCGCAAATCTCTTTGGCTACATTTAGTAGTGAACTGGCTGCTTTTAAGTCTGAGTTTGCTCGCGCAATGCAAATGATTAGTGCTCTTCATGCAGACAAACAGCTTTTGTTAAGCAAAACCGATGAGCTGCAATCGGAAATCAATGCTATGCATAAACGTCAGACCGAAGATATTGCCTCTGCCCTCGCGTTGCTCACTGCTGAGGTTAAAGATCTTCGTTTGTGTGTAAATGCATGCGAGTGCCGTAATAGAAACGAGAAAAGTGCAAAGAACAAAACCAAGCAAAAAAACGCTTCGTCGTCCTCTACTTTGTGTGATGCTACTCAAAAAAAAACAACTCATCGTCATCTACGTTGTTTGCTGATACACTCGTTCCGGCTGTTACTGCTAATAATAATTGCAGCTCACCCGTAGGTGAATTGAGTGGTTCGCCTCCTGCTAAGGCGCGTCAAATGAGTGAAGCCGCTATCTCAATACCTGCTTCTTATGCTGATGTTGCTAACAAGGCTTGTGTGGTTGATGCTGTCTATGCTGCCTCGACTTCTGCCTCTGCTGCTAATTCGGCTGCTGCTGATATTGGTAATGTACAATCTCAATCAAACGCTGACGCCCTGTCGACACATCGCTCAGCACTCCCACGGGCTGAATCCAACTGGCACTCTCCGGCACAGTGGTCGCGAATGCAAAGAAGAAAGTTCAAAAAACAGAACACTACTGACGTCGTAATTGGTGTTAACAAAAGTACAGATCTTGATGTAGTTGCATCCAAAAAATGGATCCATCTGTCGTCCTTCAAACCTACTGTTAGTGCCGCAAATATTATTTCCTATGTAGCGAAAACCGCCAAAATTGATAGCAGTCAAATAGCCTGCTTCCCTCTCGTTAAAAAAGATTCTGATATTAATAAGCTAAGGAAAATTAACTTTAAGCTTGGTGTCTCGACTACGCTCCTTGACAAGGTTTTAAATCCTACGTTATGGCCAGCCGACGTCAAAGTTCGACCATTTCAATTTATCCAAAATGCTACCGAAGAAAGTGAGTCTGCCTAGCAACTAACATCGAATGTTGCTGTTAATTGTACTATTCCTCCTGGGAAAGTCCCTTGTTTGAAAGTTTACTTCCAAAACATTTCTGGAATGCGAACGAAGGCTAATGTGGTTCAGGCGTTTAGTGCTCAATTGGACTATGATATTATTGTAATCGTAGAGACCTGGCTAAACTCGGATTTTTTTCGACAGTGAATTCTTTGATTCGAATACTTTTAACGTATTTCGCAAAGACAGGGATGCCGCCAAAACGGGCTGTTGTCGAGGTGGTGGTGTTCTGATTGCCATACATCGTAGGTTTCAGGCTTACCCGATTACACTTCGTTGTGATGACTCGCGGCTTGACCAGCTCTGCGTTTGTGTCAAAGGCTCCACGTCTTGTGGCTCATTATATTTGATAGTATCATATATTCCTCCAAATAGCCCATTTGACTTGTATAAGGCACATGCTGACAATATTGTCTCTCTATCTTTAAGTGAGGTAAATGAAAACCATATTTGTGTTCTTGGAGATTTCAATTTAAATAACGTTTCGTGGTCTAATAATTTTTCTAAATCTGGCCTTATACCAAATAATATTAGTTCTGCGCACGAATCGTATTTTATTGACAGTCTTTTAAGTCTTAACCTTGTTCAAATTAACAATTTCTTTAATAAGTTGAATAAGATTCTTGATCTCATTTTTGTTAGTGATAACATAAATTATACCTTGTCCGAAAGTGTTTCCTCTATTACTCCGTCTGGTTTGCACCACGTTTCTCTAGACTTGTACGTTGAGTTTTATAACTTTTCTGTTCCTTATTCCGATGATAAATTATCTTTTAACTATTTTGCTTGTAATTTTCAAACTCTGGATAATTTAATAAGTAATACCGATTGGGACGAACTACTTTCGGACTTGGATATCTTTAGTTCTTTTTCTACTTTTAAAGCTACTATGCGTGAAATTTGCTTAGGTAATATACCAGTTAAGAAAAAAAAACTATATAAACGACCTTGGTATACTAAAGATCTAAAAAAGCTAAAAAATCTTAAAAATAATCTTTACACTAAGTTTAAACTAACAAAGAATCATTCGCTCTTTGTTAAATATCAACATTACGCCAAAGAGTTTACGAATTTGAATAAACTTCTTTATAATAATTATATACGCAATGCTGAGTCCGATATTAAATCTAACCCTAAGCGCTTTTGGAATTTTGTCAAAGCAAGAAAGGCATGTTCCAATATTCCTTCTGCTGTGTTCCTTGAGGATAAATTTGCGTGTACCCCTGGGGAAGCGGCCAATTTGTTTGCTGAATTTTTTGAATCAAATTTTGTTTGCGATGATATTGACTCTCATACGGATTTTTCAGCTGATATATCTTCATTGCTTGATTTTGGCTCCTTGTGTCTTTCCGCTGAGGATGTCTCTAAGGGGATCCTTGCACTTAAATCCTCTACACATACGGATATTGATGGCCTTTCGGCTCTCTTATTAAAAAGTTGCCCTGCGATGGTTCAGCCTCTGTGTTTAATATTTAAAAAATCGCTTTCCTCTGGGATTTTTCTGGATGATTGGAAAATAACCACCATTACCCCTATTTTTAAAAGTGGTAAAAAAAATGATGTTCGCAACTATCGGCCTATTTCTAAGCTCTCAACGATTTCTAAAGTTTTTGAACACATAGTTAAAGATAAGATTAACTTTGCTGTTAAATCGCTTGTTTGCCATAATCAGCATGGCTTTGTCGGTGGCAGATCTACTGCTACCAATCTCACAGTTTTTAGTGAGTATTGTATTGCGGCCCTTTCGTCCGGCCTTCAGGTGGATTGCATTTACACCGACTTCTCAAATGCTTTTGACAAGGTTTCACACAAGATTTTAATTGAAAAACTAGCTTGCTTGGGGTTCCATTCTATTTTCTTGGACTGGATTAATTCCTACCTGTGTAATAGGTGGTGCGTAGTTTCCCTTGAAGGTATCAACTCAGAGCCTTTTTTAGCGTCTTCTGGGGTCCCTCAAGGTAGCATCCTAGGCCCTCTTCTTTTTGTGTTATTTATTAACGACGTGACTAGTTGTTTTTCATTTGCTAACTACCTACTTTACGCCGATGACTTGAAAGTATTTTCGACAATCAAGGATACATCAGATGCATTTTTGCTGCAACGTGATCTCGATAGCCTTTACACATGGTGCTTAAAATCTCGTCTTTCACTCAATATCAAAAAGTGCTTTAGTGTCACTTTTTTCCAGACTACTTAATCCCATAAATACCATTTATCGTATTTCGAGCCGCGATTTGCTCTGTGTCTCTGAAATTAAAGATCTTGGGGTTATCTTTGATACCAAATTTTCATTCAGTAGTCATATCAATTATATTACCTCTAAGTC
>NW_023458563.1:19767321-19787145 GCF_013731165.1 Rhagoletis pomonella
CAAAACCATCTCTGCGAGTAATGCTCCAATTGCGCGAGCTACACGGGATCTTAATCTCATTGCTAACTCGGTAGCTCTTGACTTCTCATTGTCGAAGGGCTCTTTTTTAAATCTTTTGTATACCATTTTCTAGTAAATTTTTCCCAATTTTTATTTACAACTTATTATACATATGTAAGTTATTTGCTAGTCTGTAAGAACTCTGTATGTTCATAGACAATAAATAAATAAATAAATAAATAAGTTCCAGAAAGGTACTGGGCTTCCTAATTGCGTCGGAGCTTTGGATGGCATTGTATGCCCCAATAATAGCGGTTCAGAGTATTTCAATTATAAGAAATACTTTAGTATTGTAAGATTATTAAACAGTTTAGTATTCATATATATATTTACTTTTTATTAATCCTCATTTAAAGGTTCTGTTGGTGCTTTTGGCAGTCAGAGCGATGGAAGCGTTTTTAGAAACTCAGAAATGGGAAAAAAAATTTTAAACAATGAGCTGAACATCCCGCCTTCAACAAATTTACCTTCTACACAAACAATGTCCCCATATTATTTGGTAGCTAACCCGGCATTTCCGTTAAAACCAAATACTATGAAGCCTTTGCCCCAAATCTGACAGCGGAAAAAAGAAAAATATAACAAATTTATATCTCGGGCGCGTATAAGGATCAAAATCGCTTTTGGTTAGAAAAATTACTCAATTTAAATTCGTTCAACTTCCCAAAGCTCTAGATTGTAATTTGTTTAGGTATAATAAAGGTAAAGTGGTGAATTTTTCATTCACTTTGCGGCACCTAATGCTAAGAAGGTAATAAAATGTATGTAATCAACATATTAATATCTTTTTCTATAGGTTGTGCTAGCTAAAGTACTCCACAATTGTTTACGCCTCCAAAACTGTTATCAGGAAAATGAACACCAATCTACTATAAACTTGAGTAGTATAGACCGAACTAATTTGCAAACTGCTAACTCTTCAACACAACAATCACTGCAAAAAAAAAATTGGAACTATCAAATTACCTAAACACAAATTAACCGTTTAATTATTCAGTTGTTATTAAAATAAATTTGATTGTTTTTGTTTAATTTTAGTTTACTTTTTATTTAACCAGCACACTCGGAGAACTTCGTCCCGCCCAAAACTATTTTTTTTTATTTAAATATTTTGGTCCAACATTTTCACCAACAAGCCATGTTAACGAACCTCACCGATGTGGCGTGGGTCGTCGAAGTCGATACCCAAAGCTGTCTCTGTCCCGCCCTGCGTTAAGGGCTTAAGCAGGGCCTTCACGGCCGGTGCCTCAGGGGGGTCGAAGCCAGCTCCTTCTGGTACTCAAGGCGGCGGAATTCTGCTGGTAGTGGGTAGCGCCTGTGGGAAATCGTACGGAGCATCTGGGGGTACGGTGCGGGGTGGAATCGCCAGCACCAGCAAGGGTATTTCGCTGCGTGCCTTCGGAGCTTCGAGGACCTCGGATGGGGTACCTCAGGGGAGTCCTAAACGGCACGCCACCGCGGCGAGAAAGGATCGCTCGGAACGTCTAATGGCCGTCAAAATTTTGGAACGCTACGTCGATCAGTGTGCTGGTCAAATTACTGATCAGCATGCCCGAACGATCGAGTGGGCCAAAAAGGTGGTCGGCGATGCGGAGGCTGCGACATCCGCCCAGGGGAAGGTAGCCGATGGCGCGAATGCACGACCGTTAAAAAGCTTCGTACGGGGCCGGCTCCCACGTTTAGCGAAATCGCTAATCTTACCGGCTTTGTGGAGTTAGGGGTCATGGACCGCAGCAGGGAGGACGGCGCCATCACTCGCGAAGAGTGGAAGCGTGTGGCGGCCGCCATGTCGGCGGTATTTATGAGGGTGATCAGGGGGAATCCAAGGCCACCGCCTAGGTGTGAGAGTGCCGCTGGGCACTATGGGCTGCATAAGCTCACGAGGTGCGCCGATGAGGGGTCGGCAGCTTTATACAAGGAGGCAGTCTCCCTGGTGGGGGAGGTTTGGAAGGGTGCCAAGCTAGTGGCCGTGGACAAAGTGGATCTTCCGATGCGTCCACGGGCTCGGGTATGGCTCCCTACTGACCTTACCTCTCCAGAATAGATGGAAGGAATACTTCGGTACTGCAACCCATCTCTCTCGACGCATAACTGGGGGGTTATCTGGCTGGAGAGGACCGAGGAATCTTATCGGCAAGCGCTGATACTGCTTAATGCAGAGTCCCTCGGTGCTCTCGGCGATACAAAGGCGGTCATGTACTATGGCTTCGAGAAGGTGGTTCTACGGATGCTACCGGCCGAAGCCAAAGCAGATGACCCTCTGGCTCCATCAACATCGGAAGGAGGAAGGGAGGCCATTGACTCCGCCAGCATGGAGTTGGAAGACTCGGCTCAATCGGGGGCGGCTCCTCTGCCGGGGCGTCCGTCTTCAGTCTCGAGAGGCTCTTCGGTGGGGTCGATGTTCGTGGTGAGAGCGCGGAACTAGCGCTCATGAAGAATATTCTGGAGAATGAAGATTCTGCAGATTAATCTGCAGCATTCCAAGGCGGCATCCGCCTATCTTTTGCTCCACCTCGAGCAAGATGGGGCTGACGTGGTTCTGATACAGGAGCCATGGCTGAGCAGTAAAGGTATCTCTGGAATCAGAACAAGGAACCACAAGCTGATAGCGGCACACAATGTAGGTAGAACTAGGGCCTGCATGCTTATCAGAGGTGAACTAAAAGCTTTTATTTTGCATAATTTCAGCAACGAGGATGTGGTTACAATCAGGCTGGAACGAAAGGCTGGAGTACTCTGGCTCATATCCGCCTACACGCCGCACGATGACGAGGTGGAGCCGCCTCCAATGCTGCTGAGGAGCGCTCTAGAAGAAGCCAAGCGACGGTAAGCTGGCGTGATCTTGGGGTCCGATGCGAACTCGAGGCACTCAGTTTGGGGCAGCACGGATACAAACTTGCGAGGAGAGCCACTTTTTGAGTTTATTCTAAGTGAAAACTTACATATCTGTAACAGGGGTAATTCCCCTACGTTTATAACTGCTGCCAGGGAGGAGGTTCTTGACCTCACACTGGCTTCATCTGAGACGGCACCTTTGATCTCGGATTGGAGGGTTCTGAGCGAACACTCTTTTTCGGATCATAGGTATATTCAATTCTCTTTGGACGATACGCGTCCACATGGCAAGCCCTTCAGGAACCTTCGCGGAGTGCTCCCTGATGCGCCAGAACCAAATTCTGTGCATTCGGTAGACTCGTTGGAGGAGCTTGTTGAAGTTTTCAGCTCTGCGTGCAGGGATGCTCTTGAAAGCGCATGCCCGCTGAGATTTCAGAAAGGTAGAGGGAAACCCCTTTGGTGGACTGTGGAGCTCTCCGAGTTAAGAGCGTCGAGCAGACGACTTTTCAATAGAGCCCGTAGAAGTAAGTTGTCTTCTGATTGGGAACTCTATAAGGTTGGACTAGGAATCTACAAGTCCGAATTAAGAAAGGCAAAAAAAGATGTCATGGAGGTCTTTCTGCGAAAACGCTGAAGGGTGTCACGATTCTTCCAGAATTAGGCGTATTCTCGCTAGGAGTCCTGCTCCGCTGGGTTACTTGAGGGATTAGGCAGGTCATTGAACTATGAGTAGCGAGGAGTCGCTTAGCTTGCTCCTGGACACTCACTTTCCTTCCAATCCCTCCCCTCAAGAGATCTCCTTAGGGGAATTGTGTGGAGACTGTGCTGCTGTTTCTGACCTCCTGGATGAGCGCCGCCTGGCGTGGGCGATTAATTCGTTCGAACTCTTCAAATCCCCAGGACCCGATGACATCATACCTGCGCAGCTGCAAAAAGCGGCGAAGGTGTCGTGCCGTTGGTTGGTCCCAATCTACGCGAGCTGCATTAGACACGGGTACATTCCCAGGGGTTGGAGGGTCCTCAAGGTGGTGCTCATCCCGAAGGCCGGAAGGAGCTCTTATGTTGCCCCCAAGGGCTTTAGGCCAATCAGTCTTTCATCGTTTCTGCTGAAGACGTTGGAGAGGCTGGTTGATATGCACATAAGGAGCATGATTCCTCGGGATCACCTGTCTAGAGCTCAGCATGCTTACTGTAAAGGACGGTCAGTAGATACTGCTCTGCATAGAATTGTAAGGTGTATAGAGGAAACCTTCACACACAAGGACTTTACCTTAGGAGCCTTCCTAGATATCGAGGGGGCTTTTAATAATGTCCTGCCGGACGCAATAGTTAAGTCGCTAGATAAGCTTGGGGTTGAGGTCAGTCTCCTTAGGCTCATGGAAAGCTTGCTGCATGACAGAACTGTCATGGCTGTCTGGGGCAGCGCCTACTTGACTCGCATGGTGAGCAGGGGCACCCCGCAGGGAGGGGTTCTCTCACCCCTCCTCTGGGTCGTCGTGGTGAATGAGCTACTAGTGGAGCTGGAGAAACACGGCTGTCGGGTAATTGCCAATGCAGACGATGTGGCGCTTCTAGTTAAAGGTAAATACCTGAACACTCTGTATGAACTGATCCAACGGTACCTTAGCATAGTTACTAACTGGGCGGCCAAAAGTGGTCTTGCCGTCAACCCCAGTAAGACAGAGCTGGTCTTATTCACAAAAAAATATAAAATCCCCGCCGCTGTTCTTCCCTCGGTTGGAGGTCTGCGCTTAGAGCTGTCTGACAGGGTCAAGTACTTGGGCTTGATCCTGGACAGGAAGTTGTCGTGGGCACCACAAATCGAGGAAAGGGCAAGAAAGACATCAGTGACCTTGTATTACAGTAGGGGAGCTATTGGTAAGAGATGGGGTATCTCCTCTAAAGTTGTCTATTGGCTCTACGAGACCGTAGTCAAGCCAATTATGTTCTATGGGGCCCTAGTCTGGTGGAACTCACTGGAAAAGGCTATATTAGCTAGGCAGGTGGAGCGCGTTTACAACGGGCTGCATTAATTGGTATTAGTGGGGCACTGCGAACCGCCCCCCACATTAGCATTGAACGCAATGCTAAACGTAGCGCCTGTCGACGTTGCAGGCAGAATTGTCGCGGCGCGAATGGCTATTAGACTCAGGGAAACCGATTGGTTGACCAACTTAGGGACTGCACACTCTGGAGTTCTAGGGGGTTTCGACTTCATCCCGGATCGCACGGATTACTGCACCACCGTTACGGCTCCTAAGAGCTTCTTCTCTGTCCACTTTCCCTCAAGGGATGAGTGGGCCGGGCGGGACTTCTGGAGGAGGGGTGCGGTGAACTTCTTTACGGATGGATCGAAACTGGATGGCAGGGTTGGTAGAGGGGTCTTTTGTCGAGAGCTTTCCATCAGCACTAAGTTCAGGCTCCCGGATTTCTGCAGTGTATTCCAGGCGGAAGTAGCTGCTATCAAGGAGGCGGTGGATTCACTGCTAAGGAGCGTTATAATCGTCAGGGAAGTGAGCGTATATTCTGATAGCCAAGCGGCTATCAGGGCGTTGAGTTCGTTAGAGGTGCGCTCTAACTTGGGTAAGGAATGTCTGCTCTCTCTTTCGGCCGCGTCGGAGTACTTCCGCATTAGGCTTATTTGGGTTCCGGGTCACAGCGACATTGGGGGAAACAGCGTGGCTGACGATCTGGCAGGGAGGGAACCTGTGAAACGTTATCACCGGATAAAGGGCGATTGGGGGGGGCCTCATGTCATCTCAGCAAACGCTGGGCGGATACCATGACATGCGCGATCGCAAGGTCCTTTTGGCCGAGAGTGGACCGGGGGCGGTCGAGGGCACTCCTCACACTCACAAAGCCGCAGCTATCACTTCTGGTAGGGGTTTTAACGGGTCACTGTCCTATCGGTATTCACGCAGTAAGGCTGAACATTCTTCCGGACCCTTTGTGTCGCTGTTGCCTGGAAGAGGACGAGGTAGAATCACCTCAACACTACCTTCTTAGGTGCCCAGCGTTTGCGAGGCTAAGGTTGAAGTACTTTGGCTCTCACTTTCTAAACAGCCCCGAGGAGCTCTGGGCCATTGAGATCAGCCGTATTAGTAAATACATAATCGACTAGGAGGGTTTTAACGATAAAGTTTAGGGGGCGTTTCCAAATTGTGGTATCACAAAGGACAATCTTACATTGTCTAAGTGAGCTCCGGTTACACGGGGCTGCCACCTTACCTAACCTAACGTTAACGATTTCCATTGGCACATTCATCGGCTAAGTTTATGGTTTGGTGGTCGTTTGCTGCCTTAAATAATCTAACGAAAGTGTTATGTCCATGAAGAGGATCTATAGTGAATCTGCACTAGAAACTTTATCTTATAGTTGGTGGCAATTTCAAAATGGGTGCGTATTATTGTTAACAGAAATCCTATGTACATTCATACATAAACTTACTTCAGATGAAATAACTTAAAAGCCAAGTTCACGAAAGCAATTTATGTGAAAAATGATTTTTTTCTGCCAGGTTCCATACTAAACTCAAATAAAAAAATAAGTTTTCACTTAAATTGCTTTTATGGGGTTGATTTCATATCAAGGGCTTATATTCAATACCCTCTATCTGCAAAAACTCAATTTTTCAGGAGAGCAAAAAAATTGTTTTTGCAGCTGTTTTTAAAAGTGTTAATAATTTTAAGTACACACGCATGTCTTAAATATTCACACAATATACTAAAACTAGTTTTTTACTTTTAATTCATTTAATTTTAGTTTAAAGATCAGATAGAGGTTATTGCAATTCGAATTATTAATATTTATATAGAAAAATTTGCTGATAGAGGGTTTTGCAGAATAATGAAAATGTCAGTTCTTTAGACGTAAATACTATGTTAAACTAACTATTCCGATGTGCCGAGGTAACTACATAATTTTAAATGTGTTTTTGTGTCAAAACAGTATTTCACGTGATTTCGAAATTATATGAGAATCATTAGCACTGTTAAAAGAGGCTTCGCTGGCTGGTTTACTGTCCGTTCAGATGATGAAATTTCCTTCGTTTATAGAGGCGAAACGTACAGCTGATTCGGCTGTAAATGCCGAGCAGTACGGGGGAAAACACTGAAGACAATTGTAACACCCAGCCCTTTTGTTACCACCATATCTGGAACCGTCTGTGAAAATAAGCTCCCAGGTAATTTATGAGTATCAAACTGGGCAAATGCCCTTGCGGTAGAGTTTTTACTTTAGTAAGCATCGGATGATGTCGAAATCTTTGAAAGGTGATTGCTTGCTACATTAGTTTTTTTTGTTGAAAGCAGGATTCGACGTGAGAGATAGCTTTAATTGGCGAGGTGGGAAATGCACGGATGCTTTTTCTCCTCTGCTACATAGTAAGGTGTTTATAGCAATTTAAGATGTTTTTTTTGCGCAGTGTCCATAAATTACGAGCCCAAAGTCAACTTTTACATAATGACAGTTCTGCTTAAAAGTAGGTTTATTGTAAAAAATCATTCCAAATATTTTCAATGTATCAGTATAGGGGAGGGGTGTTAGACAAGGAGAGGGTTGTATGTATGTATTTATTTGTATTTTCTGCATATGTGAAAAAATTACTTTTTCAGCTTAAATCTGAGCTCCTGAAGATTTGGACCAATTGATTAGATCGTTTAGTATGTTAGAAAAAATAATTTTTACTTGCGTCAAGTCCTTAGTCTTAGAAAAAATTAAAATATGATTAGCGTATTTAGTTTGGCAATAGGAATAATAATAGCACTTTCCCACTCTTGATGATATAACCCTTGAAATAAAATGTAGTTATGGAGTTTAATGACTCTATGTTTGATGGGATACGGATGATTTTTTAGAACGGGGTACGGGATTTTGTCTGCACCAGGGCTTTTGCCTGTCATCGAAGAGATGGTTGGTCAAACTCTTAAATAGATATGAGTAAGAGAGAATTGTGGGAATCTTCGGACCAAGTGGAGGCAAATAAACATATACACATCGCTCATTTACTTTAGTAGTGTCATAATCCAAAAAATACAAATTTTGAGTTGAGTATGCAAAAATTATCGCTACGTCTTCTTCTATTTCGTGTAAAAATATCATAGCTGTATCGATTAAGCCCTAAGAAAATGGTCAAGAAAAAATTGCCATTATTTCGCGTGTATGTCCAGGGAATTTTGACATTTTTTGATACTTCACAGCCTGTTGCCTCACTCTTTCCTCAAGAAATAATAGAACGGGCATATATTTCTGTTGCAAAACTGGGTTGCCTTATGCTCTTTCTTCACAAAAAACTTTAGAAAACCGTAGTAGAAAGCGTAGTAAATTTCTTAAGAACTGCGAACTGCCTTAAGAAAATTTGACTCAAGAAAATTTCTTAGCCATTTCTTGTACGTCATTTTATATGGAGTGTTTGCTTTTCTTGAAAGCTGCATACAGGCCTTTACCAGAATCTCACTAGAATAAAATATGTATTCATTTTTAGTATCGGCGTATATGTAAATTCAAAACTTTAAAGCCGTCTTTCTCGAGTTTTGATTTTTTGAGTTATGACATTATTGTAGTAAATGAGCGGACATGTATATACCTGTAAGCTACCGGCCAAACCCGATCTTAGAATAAACTATTTTTGTAACTCTCATCATCAGTCCAACTGAAGCTACGCAGTCCACAAGATTTGGTTTCGGTTGGACATCGCATTAGGTAGAAAAAGTTTAGCCTGGGCAAAACTAGTTTGACCTAAGATCGGATTTTACCGGAACATATACATACATGCATCGGCACATGTAACTTACCCAGTCTTTATTTGACCTGCCACAAAAAAAAATGGTAATGAAAACGATTTTCCAGCAAAATTGTTTAGATAGAGGATTTTGCTTTTGTAACAAAATGTTATTGCAGATAGTGGATTTTTTTCAAAATGAGAATATAATACCATAAAAGCAAAATTTTAAGTTTGGCATTATTGTCATGGCTGAAGGATAAATAAGAGCTCACGTTACCATCAAAAACTCATTTTCATCAAAATTGTAGATAGAGGGTATTGAATATAAGCCCTCGATATATCCCCACACATGTACATGAAAGCATCTATTTATGTATTAACATAAATGCATTTTCCAATGCAATTGTCATACATTTTATTTTCGATAAAGTTTTGCGTTTTGTTTTTTAGGCATTCTTGTTTATTGCCATTCCAAAAGCTAAGTGAACTGGAAACTGAATTCTTTCAAATTGGAAAGGCATATCAGAAGGAATTAAAAGAGTCATGTGACTTGTGGTTCCGAAGTTATGGCTGATGAAAAATTCATAGATATATCTGCATACCAAATTTCAAGTTTATGTGAGTTATTGTTCCGAAGTTATAGCTGATACACAATTCCCCGCTTTTGGGATGTGCCACACCCCCCTTTTATAAACTTACTAAAACGACCTACCATAGAAATGTCTTCGGTCCAAATTTCAAGCTCGTTTGACTTATGGTTCTAAAGTTATAGCTGATTAAAAATTTGCAGGCCAATGGGAGGTGCCTCGCCCCCTTGCAAAATTGACAACATATTTGCAAATAAAACCATCACTATAACCTCCCCGGGATAAAAACAAATAAGTGTGCAAAGTTTTGTGCGAATCCGTGTCGTGGTTCAAAAGTTATAAAGGTAATAAACAAACAGACATTCACATTTATATATATTTATTTATTATTTATATATAGTATAGATATATATAGTTTATAGTATAGATAAATAAATTTACATTTCAGTTTTAATTTACGCTTTTATATTTTAGTTTATTTGCGACCAGTTGTAGAATATCTACTTGCATCTCGTCCTTTTCTTCTGGAGAAAAACTAATGAATTTACTTCTCAGTAAGGCGAAGAGAGATTCATCTTCCTGCCCACCCTCTACACTGTCGTACTTGCGCTGCATTTTAACGTGTACATACGTCTTCAAACAAGTCGTCATGTTTTTTCTTCTTCGTCGACGTTTCGCGCTGTGTTACTGGCTCCTCCTCGCCTTCCAAATGTTCCACGTTTGTACATGTACTGAAATTAACATAAAATATTTGCATAAATAAACAATAAAAGTTATCTGTAATGTATGTTAATATAAGCCATTAGCGGTACGCTTTAGTTATTTGTACAATGATTTTGGGTTGTTGCGTCCAAACGCGTGACCCGAATCTAAAAACTTTAACATACATGTGTAGCCAAAGGATTAAACTTTAATTTAAAATAAAGATTTCAAATTCCTGAGCGCTAATTTATTAATAAATTCGATTTGAAATACATACATATGTTTTTTTTTTGTAAATTTCGATGTGGGTTCTGCCGGAGCTAAACTGATGGGGGTTATTTTTCTCAACGCGGCCTAGGGCCGCCAATGTGGAGGGTTTTCTGTATAAAAATTCTGTTGGTGGAATAACCCGAGTTCATATTTTCTACGTCGAAATGCTAATTTTACAACATTTTCAAATAGGTCCTCGGTGGTATGTAGAGGGGTCAGAGAGGGGAAAGCTGAATTTTCTTAAAGCGTGGACTGTTCTCTTTCTAATGGGTGGGGTTTTAGGTGCCACATCCCCTCTCCCTCCGCTCCACACCACAAAGTCAATTTACAAATAACTTAACATTTCCCGCCATTAGGTCTGATGCTGCTGACACGTAATAGCAACATAACACGTTGCGCCGTGTGTAGGTAGCCAGGAACTTATATCAATAATAATAACTACATTAGTTGGTTTCCAGATGCTTCACGATTTGCAGGTTTTACAGGATTTTCAGGAAAAGCTGTTTTCGCCATTAATAAACCTTATGAAAGGTGGCCACGTGGGACAGCTTTCTGTAAATCCCTGCAAATCGTGAAGCATCTGGAACCCAACTATTTTTTGTACTTACTTTTCGGCTACCATGTAGTCGGTTATAAAAGACATCGCACCTTTTGACTTCCACGACTTCCTGTAGGAGCTGCCACTACCAGACGGACCAGTGCTTTCCGCCAGTTCTTTCAGACTCCGGTCGCACAATGTTCGTCATCTGGTTTTGCAGTTGTAAGCTACAAAAGTTATAACTTGTTGATTAATTGTACATACATATATAGCAAGAATAAAAGTTACTTACGCATATTTTCCAGCACCACAGCTACAGCATCCCAGGCTTCGTCTTTAATTTTTTTATTTTTATAGTCCTTGTGCCGTGTTGAATACAGGCACTCGAAGTTCGAACGGCCTCAATAAATTTGTCGTTGCAGATCTAAAATAAATAAACGAAAAACGTATATAAAATAAATATACTTGAAAATTGCAACTTACCTCCATAGTCGCGACGAAATGTAAATATCAAAATGTCAAATGAGCATAAACATCGAATCGAAATGTCGCGCAACACAAATCTTGGAATTTGAGTTAGTTTTTTACGCACGCCGTTCAATTTCTGTTGGTCCCATACAAAATGTATTCAACAAAGTGTGATTGATTTTGACATTGCTCTCATAAGAAACAGGCTATAATGTCAAACTGAAATGAATTCTTAACCCATTTGAATTTTTTTTTTTTATATTTGAATTTGTTTAAAAAAAAAGTTACAAACAAATTTTTCAAGCAACAAATTTTCTTAATAAACATGAAATTGTTAAGAGATAAACCGCCGAGGAGAGCAAGAAAGTATATTTAAAGTTGGGTAATAAGTAAATACGTTAGACTTTTCTTAAATATTTAACGTAAGGAAACCAAGATGAAACGGAGCAAACGTTTGAACGGTGCGCTGTATGCAATAAAAGTCAGGACACGAAAATAGTGGGACGTTTTAAACCACCTAGTGGGAAATTAAGACGGCAGCGATGGGAAGAAAGCTGTGGTGTTGTACCACGTGATTCATCTCGCGTTTGTGAAAACCACTTCAAGGAAAGTGATTTCATTAGTTATCCGTCCGAATCAAGCACTTTCAAACGAGCTCGTTTATATCCAGGCGCAGTCCCAATGCAATACGAAATAACTGAAACAAGTGAGGATTTAGAACGCGATCAGGATACATTCTTTGTTGATCTCCAAACTCAAACAGACGACTCTTTAGAATGCACGTTGAGAACAGAAATATTTCTTCTTACCGAAATAATTAAAACCATGCAAGCAAGTATGGAAGAGCTTAATTTAAAACTGCTCGAAGCAAAGTCTTTAATGGAAAACTATTTCGCATGATTAAAATTTTATTTCAAAATTGTTAGAGTTAAGATCACATATAAAATTGAAAACAAATGTAAAATCCTACTTTTATAAGTGTCGAATAATGTTTAGGATAAAAAATTTAAATATAAAAATAAACGCACACAAGCATAAAACTTGGGCAATTAAAAACAAGAAAATTGCTAAAACTATTTTATAAACAATTTGTTTTATTTTATTGACAAAATATATATATTCCAGGTAATGTAAGTAAAACAAAACTATAATCGAAATAAAAGCCTAGCGCATCAGTGCTGACAAGATACATGCAAAACTAAGGGTTAATTCGTTTGTTTATACTTTTTGACATAATAGTACCTTAAAAGAGAGCGGCACTGAATTGTCAATCACACCTTGTTTAATACACCTTGGTCCCATACAAGTTGTATGTACATGAGAAATTTTTGACAGTAAACTGCCGGCGTGCGTGAATATTAGGTTGGCCTGTAAAGATGTATAAGTTCGGACAAAACCGAATATTATATACCCGGCGCACGTATCAAATATAGTCGTTCCAACTTTCTCTAAACTACCAAAGTTTATTTATTGTTAAGAGATTATTGTAAGTACAAAATTAGAATAAATGAGCGTCCTCAGTTATTGAAATATCGAAGTTTGCATATATCAGTCCGATTTGAATAATTTTTAACGAATTTCTTTTCCGTACCAAGGTTATTAATGTATGCATATATAAAATTCAGACCATTCGTGAGCTGGATAGCGTTGGCATACCGGATTTACCGAAAGACCGTACCGAGTATCCAGTTCATAATAAAAACAATACTATTGTAATAAACTAAGCATACTAGGAGGGTTATAGTTTTTCGACTTTAATAAAATAAAAATAAACATTAATGGCGTTTTCGTTTCTACAAAATATGTTGCCTTTTCTTTGACCGGTTATTAGTGTTTGTGCTTGGAGGGCAATTTGAAGGTAACATTTTTCGGTAGAAACGAAAACGCCATAACGGTTTGTGTCCAAACTAAATTTGACAAGGGATGACGGCAAATCGTTCCACAATCCTACTAATATTATAAATGTGAAAGTTTGTGAGTGAGTGTGTTTGTTTGCAGCTCTTTCACGCTAAAATGGCTGGACGTATTTCAATGAAATTTGGCGCCTTCATAGGTTATGACCTTGATTAACATATAAGATATTTTTTGAGGAGCAAAAATGTCCAGAGATAACATGAATTAATACACAGTTTTTGTAGCTTAGCATTTCCCCCAAATTATTTGTGTTAAAATTATTTTTGTGGCTCCCGGTATAAACAAATAATTTGAGATAGTTTATATACAAACTTAAACGGGGAAACTTTGTTATAATAATTAGAGTCGCTTTTATTTCGACTATGGATATGCCCCAATAAGTTTTTAAAGGTAAAATTATGAAGGTCTTTATATACATACATGGTATAAACGGTGGAGTGCAAGGAGGTCCGCGGAAATAACGCCCATGGGCTTTATTTACCAAAAAAGAGAAATAAAGCCCATGGGCGTTATTTCCATTTCGAAGCGGAAATAACGCCCACCAATAAAAGGCAATAAATCTCGAGGGCTTTATTTGCTTTGCGAAAGAGCAATTATGGCCGCGGTGGCGCCAACGCGGACCGCCGCGGTTCAGCGCTAACAGGCTCGCTGAAATTTTTCGCAAACAATAAAAATTAGTAAAGGGCAGAATAACATAAATCGGCCGTGGTCGAGTGGTTTGTGGGACATAAAGGCACACACCGCCAATGGGAGGAGAAGCTGGTCCAATCATTTTAAACTTTACACACACACTTTGCATAGCACAGTAGGCGTACTAATCTAAATGGTAATACAAGCATTTTGTGTCCAATTTGCCGTAAAATTATTCGACTATCGACGAAAGTATTTATTTAACTGTTTACTTTTTCATGTTCCTTTTTTTTTGTTGAAAATTTGAATTATTTAATTTTTATACGCATGTACATACAAACATACATATGTATTAAATATATGCAATGCAAATTATTAATTTCAATTTGTTCGTATAATAAAGGAAAACAAATATTTAGTTCAATGTTATCATATTAGTTAGGTTTTATTTAGAACAGGGTTTGGATGTACATATTCTAAAATGGAGACAAGAGCCACAATAAAGATGAAATAACGCCCGCGGGCTTTATTTCATTTTTTAGGAAATGAAGCCCGCCGGCGTTATTTCCGCAGGCCTTATGCACTCCACCATAAATAACTTGTCGAACATATTTTGTATGGCAAAAAATTCGTAACACTGTCATTAAAAAAATGCCAAAAGTCAGCAGTAAGTCCTCTAAAAATGCTGACTAAAAAGTTATATCTCGACTAGTTTTGGTAAAATTTTGCAGAAATTTCATAATTTTTGCACAAAATTCGAAACTTGGATTTATATGGTATGTTAATTCATCAGCTATATTTTCATAAAAAATAATAAACATTAAATACACTAAAGAAAAATAGCCAAAACTTGCTAAAATATCGCGTCCATCTTTATATTTGTGTCACTGTATTTTTTTCCAAAGAACGTAGCGGGTTTTTTTTTAATAAAATTTTTGTTATGTATTACCTTGTTTATACCTACGCAAGAACCGCATTAAGAAGAAACCAACATGACTTAACACATATTTCTTTCAAGCGTGTCTTACAGCGCACTCACTGAAACCGTATTCAAAAGTATACAAAATTTGTTGTTTTATTTTGATATTTATTTAATAATCGATTTGCGCAATTGACGAAAATGGAAGCGAACAATAATTCAAATTTATTTTAATAATGGGGCGTATTCTTGTTTTCGTACGAATCGAAAATCATGAAATTTTCCTATCAATTTCTATACAAAAATTTCAAATTTTCGATACGTACGAGAACAAGAATACGCCCCAATAATTCAAATTCAAACAGGCTGTATAAAGAAAACCAGTCCATTTTCACTTCGCGTCGAATGAATGATGTGAAGTATAACGACAGTTTCCTTTGTTAACTAAAAATAATTTAATGAATTTATTAGTCCTTCAACTTTATTCAAATAAAACGTGTTAATTTTAGCAGAAACATTTTAGCCGTTTTTTTTGGCCAATTTAGCCGATCGGCCCAAAAAGTTCTAGCAGCACTGCTTGCGAGGGCTATACACCCGCACAGGAAGTGTTTGACTGTCTCTTTAGAGCTAGGGTCATCGCAGCTACGACAGAGCCTTTTGAAGGGCAATCCAATCCTTGCGGCATCTACCCCACCGGGCCGTGCCCTGTGCGTACTGCAGTAAGTTTGTAGGCATGATTCAATAATACAAGGTTAGATAATTATTGACAGCTGCGGTTTGACACTCCCTTACAAAAGGTTGCATTTACGAAGGACAGAGAAAGGGCAAGAATGCAATCCCTTGTTGCGAAAATGGTAGTAGAAAAGTACGCAAAGTAGGCAATTAGTAGTGAAATTCCTTTTGTAAATTCTAATGTATTTGCAGGAAATCTGGTATTTTAAACCAAATGTTGAATGTAATATTGATATATCTACGTGAATTACGTAATTTATATGCTATTTAGCTGTATAAAAACTGCAAAAAGACTCAAAATTAAAATAAGACTACTATGAGATTGATGTAAACATCCAATGCTTATGTTTTCATCAGTTAAATATGCTTCATATGCATATACAAATAAACATATTACACAAAATCGTATACTTTTATTTCACACCAAAGCTACACTGTTTCCATGTAAATTTGCAAAGAAGCAACACGGTGCCACTGCTAAGGGAGCGGTGCGAGAGAGACAACTGTCAGTTTATCGAACCTTGTATTATTGAATCATGGGATTTAGGTATATTCTTTGCTCATTCCTTGGGATAAAACGATACCATCGAAGTATCGATACCTGTACTTGGAAGTAGCATCGAAAGAAAGTATCGATGCCTAGTAAGTATCGGGCTAAAAGTATCGATACCTACTTATATCGATATTTGTACCTATATAAGAATTGTTTCTATAAAAAACGCCATCACATATCTATGATTTTTTGTCAAAATAACTTATGTGACTATAATTTTTGATTTTAGGCGAATGCTACTTAATCTTTTTAAGAAAACCTTTAAGTTCCAAGACATGGTTTACTAGGATGGCCTCCCAGAAAACAAGAAAAAGGGCAAAGTCCAATACGTTGTTTTTAAAAAGTCCCCAGAGTTTTGTTAACAGAATTGTATTCGTTTGTATGTATGTACGTATTTTATTTGTTATACTTATTATTTATTTTGTACAAAGAGAAAGCGATTGAGATCAAAAACAATTATTTTATAATTTATTTCATACAAATGAATTAATTAATAAAAGTCATCTGTATTATAACACTGTTCATCAGCAGTTCTGCAAAGTAACAATGGTACATTTCTGAAAAAAGTAATCATGTTAATAATTTTTAGAGTGAAAAGCTGCTAAGTCCATTTGTAGAAAATTTAAAGGGGAGGAAAAAAACTTTTCAAAACATTTCCTTCAAGAATTTTGCAGAAGACTCCGTTGCAAATTAAAAGATTTAGAATTTTTTGTGAGCTTACCGTTTTTTTTCTGTGCCTCTTTTGGACTTAGTAAATTTGCCTTTAATTGAATATAAACTTGAAGACTTTGCGTTTTTATTTTACCTTGCTTCCTATATCCAAATATGAGTTTTCACAAAAACTGGACTTAGCAACTTTTCACTTCAAGCTAGCGATATGTTAATGAGATGATTATAGGTCTTTCTTTGTAGGAATTTTTCATTGGCAACTAAACTGCCAAACATTTTTAGATATTCACATTAATAATTAGATTAAAAAAAAGTCCGGAAATAAAATTTTCACTGAATCGGGTTTCGATATAAGTACTTTCTTCCGATACCTACTCAGTACTCGGTTCAAAAGTATCGATACCAAAATTACTTGGTATCGGACGAAAAGTATCGAGTATGTACTTGTATTTACTAGTATCGTTTTATCCCTACTCATTCCTAAGAGATCTTTGGTTTTAAGTGGCTCGTAGGACACGCAGAACTGCCGGTAATCTTGTACGATCCTGTAAGTTTACCCCTTTGCTTTTATTCCCCTGAACGAGGCGCTCGTGGTTGTAAGCCGCAAAAATATGCAGTAACGATTGAATGCCATTTTAAAGCAAATTTCATGATTCGTAAAGATAACCCAACCATTCCATTTCAAGACGCGCAATAAAAACATGCAATTTCATGAGATTCCGAGTCCCACTCACTAGCATCCTCGGGGTTGGGTTGTTTATTTTCAACAAATATCTACTTTTGGGCATTTGAACAAAACTTAATTTTTTTTTTTTTTTTTGTGGTAGTTTTGTCAGAGTAGTTTGAGTGTGTATTGTATTGTGTATTGTGGTAGTTTTTTTCAGAGTAGTTTGAGTATTGTGGTAGTTTGGTCAGAGTAGTTTGAGTATTGTGGTAGTTTTGTCAGAGAAGTTTTGTATAGTAACGATGCTCTCACATTTGATGCTAGCGCAATGAAATTTTACCATAGAAAAACAGCTTCGAATGATTTTAGAACGAAAACTGAGATTAGATTGTATGACGTGGTATGCCCAACCGCCTTCACAAGCTGCAATTTCTAAATGAGCTTTAGCCAACGTCGCACTTTTAAAATATTCCGTCTGATTTCCCACCGTGAGCAATATTAAAATCCTTTGTGCACACATAGCATGCACATCACTCTCATTTAGTGTTTTTTAAAAACAAATATGTTTCTTTTACGTTTTCATTGAAAACATATACTCCAAGGTTTCTTAACATTTTTCGCTTTCTTATTTGAGCTAGTGATGGGGAAGTTATCGATATTGTCGACAAAATAAATAGAAATAGGGGAAATTTCCCCTCCCAAATCCGAGTCGGTCGAGAAATCCGAGTTTGGTTAAGAATTGCAATTACACTCTTGGTATTGTGATTCTACTTCCGGAACAATTTCGTGCTATATGAAATATCTTTCTGACATGAAATTGGCCATTTCTTATAGATTTTGTCGCTAAACTCATCTCTGAAAAACATGCACAGCATTTTAAAATACATCTATTGTCCTTTGACAAGCCGCACAGTGTGCTTTTTGAACACTGCACGCGAATTAATCGTAGCGCTTTCGACAGAAGCAGCATTTTGATACGAAACAAAATGGTTTTGAAAGCTAACGGAAGTCCCTTTCAATTGTGGCCACTGAGCCACAATTACACCTTGACCTTAAAAAAAATGGTCAAAAGTAGTGTTCTTCGAAAAAAAAACATGCAAAATACACTGGATTTATTCCAAAACAAAAAATTTATGTTTTTTTTTAACCGACTTCCAAAAAAGGAGGAAGTTATCAGTTCGTCTGAATATAGTTTTTTTTTAATTTTATTTAATTTTATTATTTTTTATATATATATGTTATCGCATAACTTTGGACCACGTCAACCGATTTCGATAATTCTTTTTGTGTCTCAGAGCTGGTCCCATACTAATCTGGTTAAGATTAGATCAGTGGATCATGATATATATACAAATATATATATATATATATATTTTTTTTTTATATGAGAGTTGAAGTCGGTTTTTTTTGGTAAAAATTACTTGTTATTATACTAGTATTATAGATTTTGAGACCAGCAACACGATTCCACTGTTCAAAATTCGAAGAAAAATTTGAACTCCTTAATTTAAAAAAGGCATTATTTATTGCAATTCAAGACCTTTATTATTAGCCAAGGTAGAAGCCTCTAGGCCCTCTGAGAGCCAATTTATAACAATTTTAAACCAAACATCGAAACTTCTGTACTAGTTTTTACTCCGAAATTAGAAAAAAAACTGCGTAAAATGTCGAATGAAATTTCGAAGTTTAACTTTGGAATCGTAATAATTTAGCTTTCAAAAGGCCTAGAGATTTCTACCTTGGCTTAAATTAAAGGTCTTGAATAGCACTATAACTGACTTGTTGTTCGAGGGATAAAAATTGTGTGAAGGATGCACAGCTGTATGCAAATAAAAAAATTCAATATATAATGCTTTTTTCAAATTGAGGGGTTGAAATTTTTTCATTTTTTAACCAGTGGAATCGTGTTTCTCGTCTCAAAATCTACAATATTAGTATAGTTTTTTTCAAAGAACACTATTTTTGACAAATTTTTTTAAGGTCAAGGAACGAATGTGGCTCAATGGCAATATTTTGAAAGGAATTAAATTAGCTTTCAAAGCCATTTTGCTTCATATGAAAATATTGCTTCTGTCGAAAGCGCTACGATTAATTGGCATGAAGTGTTAAAAAGCACACTGTGTGCCGTTGAGCTAGCTCGAATATCTTATTTTTCAGTCGATAAATGTAATTTTGCAATTTTAAAATTACTACGGTGTATTTTTCTCAAAAACATGACTCAAAACATATGATTTGTAAAAATATAATTCATTTGTAAACAATATATAATATAATAAAATAAAATGTCTATCATACTTGGGCGTACAAAATTTTTGATTTTTATTCAAAAAATTCAATTTTTATTCAATTCAAAAAAAAAGTTATTTAATTCCACGCACGATAGAAAGCCCAAGCTTGGGCTTCTGCTAAAGCTACTGAGTTGCGTCAAAATTCAAAAATTTGTATTATAAAGGTATGTGTGGTAAGATTTATAGAGTTTAGTTTTTGTATTTTTGTCGTCGTAATTAGTCATTTACTACGTTTATACGCACAGAATAATCGACTTAATTGAAAGCGCATT
>NW_023458563.1:19787245-19792776 GCF_013731165.1 Rhagoletis pomonella
CATTATAAAATCGTGACAAAGAAAAAGAACGATTATTATTAATCAGCTTTTAAATACTGATGTGATTATTTGGAATTTGAGCGGAACAGCTGATCTCCAAATCGCTTTGAGTGAGAGCGGTGTTTATACACTCTTTCTAACTGTCTGGAGAAATAAACTACCGATTTGAAATGGAGTGTGAGCCAACACACTTTGCTCTTTCAAAGCGAATTGAAATTCAATTTATACATATGTTTTGAATCGCGGCGAAATGAATTAAAGCGACTTATGCATGCGTATAAACGTAGTAATTTTGTCCTTATGCGCGCTGGGTGAAATGTAAGTTGCTGGTAAAACATTATTACCAGCTCCCATTTCCTCCGGGAACACATGCATATTAGTATTACTCTCAATATTTCTGCTCTAATTAAATCACATGAACTAATAAAAGTCTGGATCCGCCCGTGATGTATATATTTTTTCACCCATGTCAGTATACACCACGAACGTTTAATAATAAAGTGAATTGTTTCAAAATTTTAATTTTGTGGGAAAACCCGATCAAAGTAGGGTCAATTGGTATACAAAAACAGATGGAAATATAAAAACATACATAATATGTACATATGTACATAAATTTGTAATTTTTGTGGAGCTTAGTTATCTGTTGGACTGAACATATTATCCTTAACTTATTAATTGAATGATGAAATCTCCAAAAACGTAATTTTTGAATTAATTCGGTCTAATATACACAAAGTACGTTTTGTAACTATAGCATATCAACCAAGATGTTATTCTATCACGATAAAAACTGCATTAAGCGCCTTATGAATTCGAACTGAAAACCAAATGCAATCTCTCTTCTGAGCATCTGTTTTAAACGTAACGGTAGAAAAAAATTTGGAAGTACATATTTGGTTTTAAAATTTGGATTTATTAGGTGCTCAATGCAGCCATAAGCCAAAGAAGAACAGCTTTGGTGATGTGCTATAGTTACAAAACGAAATAAAAATATTGCATAATTATAAACTTTCATTAATAATTTTATTTATATTTAACATAACTTATTGCTAATGCCCACCTGCCCAAAATTTTGCTAACGCAGCCATTGGAAACTTGCAATATTCGTGATATGTCACAAGGGCGGGCACCAGAATGTGCCAACTCAACAATTTTCTGACGCGTTGAATCAGGAAGCGGCCGTCCTCCCACGAACACACCACCTAACTGATTTACACCGCTGTGACCTGTATGGAGAAAAAACGCAAAAAGAAACCTTTTAATTATAATCATAAATACTTATGTAGTTAACACTATAAAACAATGCCCAAAACTAAATATTAAAATTAGCAAAAACCTTACTTAAGAAAATGCAACCGAGATACATACATACATACATATTTATAGGATGCGAGAGCATTCGATACCGAGAAATCGGTAAAGTTATAAGTAGGGAGTTATTCAGTGTAGGAAGAGAAAAGAGTTTTGAAAAAAAAATTCGAATCGGCTTACATGCTTTATGTTGAGGTCTCTAATATGTTTTGGTTTGATTGCCAGCACGCGTACTCTGAGGGAAAATCTGTGGAAACACCACCACCAAAATGTTAGGAGCTTCGAAAAAGCTGTGGTCTTTAAAAACATGGGAGCGATTGTCAAATCGTTGATCCATGTTGGGCTAACTTAAGTTTTGGTCGACTGCAATCGTCTTTTTCTAAGCCAGAGAAGAATTCATTTGGATGCCGCATTCAATACTTTCAGGGCTGGTTCACTTGCATCCTCCATTCGTACGACATACATAACCTATCCAGCGCAGCCGCTATATTTTGATTCGCTCTACTATGTCAAAGTCGTTATAATGTTCGGACATTGTTATTCGTGTTAATGCTTTTCCGAAAATTATAACTGTCAACAGTGAAGTTGGTGCCAAGATGCACATGCGCTGTCTGCTTTTTTAATGTAGTGGAGGCAAACCATTGATACTATCGATGATTTTGGTATTTTCACTATCGACAATTTTCGAAATTCAAGACACAAAAATGGTGAATGTGCATTTGATTAAGCGGCAATACTTTTATATAAAAGAATACATGGCAACTATGTTGGCCTAACGTCATCATTAGAATCGGAACGAATATACAGTAAAGCAGCTTTAATAGTAAACAAAAAAAGATCGAAACTAAAACCTAAAAATGTTGGCAAGGTATGTTTCTTAAATAAACACAATTGGCTTTAGAAAGCAGGTCCTTATGGGCTTTAAAAAACTATACTTAACGCAATGGGGGCGTATTCATAGTCAAGATTAAGTTGGTACTTAAAGTTAGTTCTACCTTTTTGACATAATTTTGGATGGGTTATCTGTCAATGAAGTTTCAACCAACTTTAAGTATCCACTTAATTTTGACTATGAATACGCTCAAATTAGATTTTTATCTTTTTCAAAATATGTGACTATCAATAGACTATCGATAGTTTAAACAAAATATCGCTCACTATCGATAGTCGGGACTATCGACAGTTTGCCACCACTAGTTCGCTTTGTCTTCATTCATCCCAAAACCCATGCGTTTTGCTTCTCTATTTAAATTATTCGTGCTATGTAATAAGCGTTGCATTGATGATGTACGCTCTTGTAATAAATTTTACCGGAACGGTTGAGTTATGCAGCTCTTATCGTCTTCTCCAACATCAAATTAAAGAAAGGACTCGATAGGGGTCGCCCTTTTGGAGACCTCGTTTGGTATCCAACAGCTCGGAGACTATTTGCCAATTATGGCAGAGCTGGTGGCATTGTTCAACATAATTTTACACAGCCTTATTAGTTTCTTTCTGGTGGTTTCAAAAGCGGCTTTGAAACCTCTATTGTTGCCATTAATCAGGTTGGAGAAGTGCTATTTCATAATTTAAGGCTATTCTGGGCATCTGTCACCAGGAGCTCGTCCCGGTTTTAAAACCTTCCGTAGCTCGGCGAATCTTCCGCCAAAATTTTCGGATGTTCTACTTTCCTCTAGCATCTCAAGCTCTTCGCACTCTTATATTTCGGTCTCTTTCTTCTTATCATAAGCCTTTTTTCCTTCTCTACTTCCGGTACAGTTTTTGGACTGCTCTTGTTACGCTCGTATTATACTGGGACCTATGTCGATCAGCCTTAACATCAACCAATTGGCAGAGTCACCGAATATTCTAGGGGCATGCAATTAAATCGTAGTCCTTAAAACGTTAGCCGGTTCGCCATCAACTCCTACAAACATGTCATAAATACACTCGGAGGTATACCATTGCTTGCCGAGGGGCTACGGCTTTTAGAATACAATTTTTATGTTTTATTTATTGATGTTGGTCGGAAACTGGGCCCGAACCCAGGCGCTGCCGAATGCCGGTGGTAGATATAGATATAAATGTATATACCAAAATGATCACAATGAAGAGAGAAGTCTACAAAGACATGTCCGTATGTCCGTTTCTCCGTAAGTCCGTGTACAAGATAACCCGAGGACTGAGATATCTCAATGGAATTTGGTATAACGCAAGCATGGCCAGCGCTGGCGGAACTCCATAAGCAATTGCAAAAGCTTTCCACTTGCTTATGGAGTTTTGCCAGTGCAGCCCATGACATATATACGGGTTGCCCTTTATCCAAGTTAGGGTGGTATTGAAAATCGGCAATATCGATCGAAAACCTCGCTCACCTCCCATATAGCGGTATTTTCAAAAAACCCAAAAATAACGATATTTCCCTAAATATGGTTACTTGGCTTTGTTGTGCTTTCGATATTCGAATTCTTGAAAAGCAAACTTATGGGCACTTACCGTTGTTGTCAGTTGACTAAATTAAGTGACGTTTTAACAAGTTTTGGCTATTTTCGTTTGTATATTTAATTTTTATATTAAGTTATTATTATATTTTTTTATAAAAGTCTAGCACATTTCATTACCAGTAAATCTACAATACAAACTTCGTACAAAAAATTATGAAAATTCAACAAACCTTAACTCAAAATGTACTAAAATATAATAGCACCTATACACCCAGAAAAATATCAGCTAAATACATTTACCTCAACACAAAATTTGGTTATAGTTACCCTATTTAGTTAATGTTACCATATCAAGTGTTGGGGGAAATATTTTTAGCTAACTTTTTTCTGGGTGTACCAATAATTCTGCTTATACAGTATACATATATGTATGAAAAAATTCGAAATTGAATAAATTAAACTATAGTAAAATAGCTTATTTTCAGTAAAATGTTGTGAATGTGCACGCTTTCTTCTTTGTCATAAATGTTCGCACATGAATGTGTATGCATATGGCGCGTAAAGAAATGCCTAAAGGTCTGATTATGCATACTTCGCATAACTCCGCACAACCATTTGTACCAGTGCAATAAAAATGTAACTTAAGAAATCGTGATGCAAAGTCTAAACTAAGCAGATCGCTAAATTTTTAAAAGTTCTGCTAATTTCTGGGTAATGGAATACATACAAAGTACATTCGAAATTACAGTTTGAAGTTCATGCGAAGTTGTGCGAAGTTATGCGAAGTATGCATAATCAGACCATAACGCTTTGCTTCCACTTAATAATAACACACAAATTAAGACACTGAAAGATGAAAGTCCTGAATAACCCACAGCAGAAAACACAAAAAGATCGCACAGAGAGATTTGGCACGGTGAGAAACACATTTGGCTTGAGAGATTTGTGTTTTAGTCAGTGTTAAACACCATATAAAATTAGTGGAGAGGGTTATTTTCGCTCTGCTTTTACATACATACATGTAAGAAGAAAATGCCTAGTACCGCACAATGTTTCGACTATATGGAGGCAGGTGGAAATAATAGTTAACCAGCACCGGTTTCGCTGAAACTTGACATGTGCTCAGCGTTGCCACTAACGATTTTTCCCCTACCAATTTTCTTCCCAAATCCGACCAAAATCGTTTACAACCTACCAAATAAATTTCAATTACAAAAAAGCATTTTGAAAGCATACAATTCATTTATTTAAGATTAAATGTTTCGAATACAAAACACTTACACACATACATATATCGTCGCTCGAATAAAGAAACAGTGTAAATGCCACATGGTAGTATGAAGTACTAGGTTCAAGCATAAAAAGATTCATCAAGCTACCTGGCTGTCTCCGGATCGAAAAACGAGAAACCAAATCGATCATGTTGTGATAGACGGAAGGCACGCTTCCAGTGTTTTTAGACGTACGCACACTCCGAGGCCCAAACATCGACTCGGACCACTATCTTGTTGCAGCCAAGATACGCACCCGCCTCTGTGCAGAAAAAATGTGCGCCCAAATATGCAAGGAAAGCTTAAGGTCGAAAAGCTGCAATCACAACAGACAGCCATCGCTTTCGCTACTCGACTCTCACACCTGCTCTCAGAAAGCACTCTTCAACAAACCGACATATGCGAGCAGTGGAACCACATTTCCCGCTCATTAAGTACCGCCGCCGAAGAAGTAGTCGGATTTCAGCGAGCCCGAGAGAACAACTGGTACGATGAGGAGTGTCAGGAAGCTGCAGAGAAAAAA
>NW_023458563.1:19792876-19799209 GCF_013731165.1 Rhagoletis pomonella
ACACCGACGCTCCAGCTCTGAAAGTATTCAACTCGGAACCCGCTGGTGGTAGCAGAGGAAGAGGGAGGCCCCCACTGCGATGGAAAGATCAGGTGGAGAAGGACTTGGCTTCACTTGGCGTCAGTTGGCACAGAGGAGAAACGACTGGCGTGCTTTGCTGAACTCGGCCAAAATCGCTTAGGCGGTTACAGCGCCAAAAAAGAAGAAGAAGAAGTAAATGCCACATACACTATTATTCGATAATTGCACCATTGGATAGACAATCCTTTAATCCATTAGAAAAATCTTTAGTTTTCTTAAATATCTCTTTGGCTCACTAATTTATTCCCGAAAAACGAAATTGTAATTGTATGGTTTGTAATGGTTTGTAAAAACTTCCAATTCGTTTTTCTCAAAACTGTACTTTTCATGTTACACTATTTCATTATTCCAGCGACGATATGTACTTTGTACATTTTAAAATAAACAAGAAATAAATAAATGCAGGTACAGTCTTAGGCACAGAGATGAGATCATTTAACATTTTTGGTTGTATGAATTATATGCATACATATTTTGTACCAATAAGTTTAATTTCGTAAAAGTAAATTTAAATCAATTAATTACACATGCAAGTCTTTAGCAGCTGACCACACACAGCGCGGGTCATTTTTGTTTATAAGTTCCTTGCATATTATGCTATTGATTAATCTTAAGTTGGCATTACTTTTCATAAACATAATGTCAGATATTTTAATATGATTATTTTCATTTTTAAAATCAATATTAATATTGTTACATATCGACACCTGAATGGAAGATCGACATATCTAAGAAGCCAGTTCGAAAACGCCCTATCTCGGAAAACCTTTCAAAATCGCCCTTTTCCAGAATTTGATTGAAAAAGCCCTATCTCAGAAAACGTTTCAAGAACACCCTATTTCAGAATTCGGTAGGTCGTTTTTGAACCAAATTCTGAAATTGAGCGTTCTTGAAAAGTTTTATGAGTGCGTTTTCAAACTGGCTGCCGAGATAGCTAGATCTTCCACTCAGGTGTCGATATGTATATTTGTTCATTAGTAACGCTAGAGGTAATACGATTATTTAGAAAAAAATTCAACCTTTGAAAGGTTCCCACAAAAATTTACGGCTTCAAAGCATTGTTTGCACTTTGCTGCAGTATCACTAACTTTGTATAAATATATCCACACTTAAGATTTTGGCGGTGCCATTGCTTAAAGTAATTATTTTTCATAAAAAACGACGCTGTGCATAGTTTCTTAAATAGAAAAAATATGGCCTTCAAGATATGGCACTTGCTCAAATCGATTCGATGCAAGTACTTTTCTTTCGATACCAAGTAGATATCGAAACAACGATTCGAGTAAAAAAGTAGTTGGTACCGAAACAAAAGTACCGCGTACATACTCGTATTTACTTGTATCGGAACATTGGCTCCATCAGTGGCCAAACCAATTAGGTTTCTTATTTTTAAAGGCAGGATTGGCAAATGTTTATATGCAAAATGATGTTTGAAATATATATTTTTATAATTAAGAATTTAAAAACTTAATTCAACTATCCGACCAAAATCTTACTTTGCCTACCAACCTTCCAAATGAAAAAGCAGTGACCAAATTTGGTCGGAAAAGACCAATAGTGGCAACAATGCATATGCTTTAATTTTACTTAGGAACAGTGTTGCCAGAACTTTTTGGACGAACCGGCTAAATTGGCAAATATAACCGGCTAAAAACGGCTAAAATGTTTCAACTAAATTTCACATGTTTTATTTAAATAAATTACGAGTAAAAACACTATTTCTTGAAGCGAAGTTACAAATTCGAGCCGGAAAAAAATTTGCCAGCAAGAATTTGCATTATTGTGGCACATGGTACGATTTTTTGTCGACGATAATTTGGGTAAACAAGTTCGTTAAATTTAAAAATTTTCAAACTGGAGCGATTTGAAAATGAAAAATGTAAGTTAATACTTGTTTACTTAATTAATTTAGTTAATTCCAATGATTTGAAAGGTACTCGGCAAAAAATACTGTATTCTTAATCGGAATGCAATCTCAACCAGAGTTGATATAGTAAACCCGACAAAGAAATTGAAACGTATGTTGAAGAAAGTCGGACTGACAAGATATTTACACGTAGATCCTGTTTTTTGTCCCTCTGAAAGAATTTTAAAAATTCTATGCAAATTTCTTTTGTTTGAAATGCAACCGTGGACACTAGCTGGCAGAAAAACTTGTAAATTTGCGTTCGTACAGAAAATTCCAAGTTTTCTTACTATCTGATATTTTGAGTGACAATTCTCGCTGGATTTTCGACGAACAAACCTATTGTCTTCCCTACAAGGCCTTCTCAGACTGACCGATCCTCAATACACTCAAATAGAAACCAATACACATAAAAAACGCTGTAAAAATTTCCCTTCAATTTTAAGGCAGTAAAACAACGATCTTAAGTTAACCGAGTTAAATCAACCGAGGCCATATGTTGACAAGGGATGCAAAATCACAGTTACACAAAAGACTTGGCCAGATTTTTCAGAAATCCCTTCAATTCTGATGTAAAACATGATGCCAAAAGACTGCAGATATCCCACTTAGATGACCGGTCATATGACCGGCAGATGTCTCGTAGGATTTCCAGAGAGTTTTGCTTTACATAGAAATTTGTGCTCTTTTATTTTCATTTTGACTCACTTCAGTGTTGGTTCCTTTAATTCAAGTTGGCATTCGGTTTTTGGAATTTAAATAAGTTCTCAGCAAAAAACTTTGTTTAAAAAAATACATATGTATGTGTACATAGTGCTTGAAAATATCAATTTTTCCCTTACCTTAAACCTTTGGGAGTGGCAAAAATTATGTTTTTGTAATTTAGGCACTATATACAAACACAAACGCATCTTAACTGTCTTAATAGTGAAACAATTTCTTATTTTCTAAGTTTGCGACTAAAACTTCACACTTAAAATTAAGACATTTATAACAAACATTTTATGAAGAAAATCTCTTCTTCGTTTATAATAAAAATAAGCGAAATCGGCCCAATTTCATACAACCCTGCCTGACATGAAAATTTTCTCCACGATAAGACTAATAGACATTTCTAATAGATTTTGGGTCGCTTAGTCAAAAATGGAAACATATGTATATACATATTTGAAATTTAAGAAAACAAAGCAAATGGCAAAATCGGCTAAAAACGGCCAATTTTTTTCTGCAAAACGGCTAACAAATCGGCTGCCGGCTAAATCGAAATTTCTCCGGCTGTTTGCTATCGCAACCGGCTAAATCTAGCCAGAAAACGGCTAAAATGGCAACACTGCTTAGGAATAGGAAATTACGAAAATTGGTAAAGATGGGATAATTGCCACGACCTCCGCTCCAAAGTAAATAAAGTGATTAGTCAGTATCGCGCCGATTCCAGTATTTTTTTGGAAACGTACCGTTCGAAGGAAGGGGTTGTACGAGGATGATCTGAAATTTTGTATTTATGACCTTTACTTTTCCCTCTCTAAGCCCAACTTGTTTTTTTTTTATCAACTGTCACCATGACTTTTCTACCTGCCTTCATATAGTCGAAACACTGTGCACCACCAGCAAAAAAAAAAATTATTAAAAATCAACGCGATTTTCTAGAGGCTTGAAACTTGGACTCTAACCTACTAAAATTTAACCACATACCTAAAAATTCGGGGTGGAACCCCATCAAAATTCTAAAAATATATTGCCTGCAATGTGAACATGTTTGGTAATTTTGTAAAGATAATTTATGCATTTAAATTAATTTAAAAAAAATTCCCTATAAAACAAATTATACGCAACCATGAAGCAATAAATTCAAAACATTTTAAACATAGCATAGTCATTCGTAAGCTCTCCACGAAAACAAATGACAAAAATAGATTGTTTGAAATAAAATGTTGTGTTGACGTTTTTTATATATATGGGTGTTTCCTGTGTTACGGACGTTCCGTTTGGAGACACTTTTTTCATTATAAAAACTATAGTAGGCTCGGAATGAACACACATTTTTTTTAATGAGTAGTCATCATCAATACCTATCTGAAATCAATAAAAATATTTTCCCCAAATGCTATATGGTAAGTGTATAGTGATTAAAAGTTCCCGTTCGGACGTTCCCAAAATGGAACTCGTACCGAAGATTACTGATGATTTTTGCTAAATTCTGCGAATTTGTTAAAGGTGCAAAAAAATGATGTATGAATGATTGTTAGAATAATAAGCAGCCATAACCACTGCGTCAACTTAAACCTCCTAACGAAGTTTAGTAGCTGCCAAAAACTGTTCGAAGTTGTTCGGACGTTCCCGTTCGGACGTTCCGATGTTTTCCATTGGATAAAATTTTTTGTTTAAGAATTGAAACACACTCGTTTTTTAATGCAAATATGGGGTTTTATTGTAAATAAATCTACATCTATATGAAGGCCTTTATTAACGTTCGTTGAAGTCATTTCTTAGTGCAAGCAGACGTACATATTGACGCCTCCAAACTATACAATGCTAAGTCTAAGTCTAAGTTGACATAGCATAGTATGGTTTGGAGGCGTCGATATGTACTATATCTACATATATACTGATACTCACAAAATTGAGTATACGGTTTGTTGTTGTTAATATTCGCAATGTTTGACATGCTAAAGCTTTTTATTTTTGTTTTGGTTTGAGATATGGCTTATATTTTAGCAAATCCACCAAATATGAAGCTATGTACAAAAATTATGAAAAATCTGCAAAGCAAACTTTTTAACAAGAATTTCTAAAAAAATCCAGTATGCAGTTTTATAGTCCATTCAGTTTTAGTACAATAATGTGCAAATTTCAAATGTATACATAAAACTACATACATACCTGTTTTTTTTTAGTAAACAGTTTCATACTTGGATTTAAATGGGGTTTGCTAAAATATAAGCCATATTTTAATACCAAATTAACAAAAAAAATTTGCAAATATGTATTAAAAAAACCGTATACTCAACTTTGTCAGTAACGGTACCTACATAGAACAAAATGAACAGAAGTTATTTCAAGCGTTCGGACGTTCCGATTTTTAATATATTAACAATCGATACTGGCAAGAGTAACCAAAACTAGCTTTTGTATTAAAATTTTGACAAGTGAAGTAAACGTTACGACTCTTTTTTTTACATGTAAAGTATATTTTGCGTCGGAACGCTTGAAAAAAGCACAATTTGTAATATAACTTTGGACCGTTCCTAATATATTTTTACGTTGTTTTTGTTGTAAGGCTTACAGAATATAAGGTGTACTAAATTTTCGAATAGATTTCCAATTCTTTTTGATCGTGTGCTACAATTATGAAGGATTTCTGGAAGGCATGGTTTCTCCGAAAAAAAAAGAAAAATTGAAAGTGTAGTTGGAAAGCCGCAAATATCTTGAAATGGAATAGACCAATTAGTCCAATATTTTTGTGAATGAGAGACAAAATATGTACTTATCGATTTCGGCATTCGATTTTTCCTCAATTGATGCATATACATCTACGGGTTACCTCAGAAAATCTATAAAATTTTAAAGAAATTTCAATTGGAGGCCTCTACAAAAAAATAATGGGGCTACACACCTCCCACCTTTCTAACTTGAGAGAGCAAAGACCAAAGAAATCCTCCTTCTCCACCGACTAAAGGACGCCTCAGGGTATTAGAAATAATCCTATGTAAAATTATGGCTAATACTACGACAAAAACTCCAAAAATCGGAATTCCAAACTTTATGGAAATTTTCGTAAAAATTTTGCAACCATTAAATACTCCTTTTATATATAAATTTTAGTACGTACGCAGTTTTGCAGCAAATCTTTGCTAAATATAGAGTTAGCGAAAACAAAAAAAGAATAAAAAGCGTCCGTGTTGCAAAAAATCTACATATATACGTAAGCTCCATTGTATTATACACTTTTAAAATAGTGGTTAATTTCGAAGTAAGCCATACATGTTTTTCTCATTTGTTATCAAAAAAATAAATAAATAAACAAAATTTAAGCATTTCCCTATGTAGGGTTAGTAATAGGTTTCCACTAAGCATTAAATGACAAAAATTTTAATGACAATGTTGGGCATTACGTTCATACAAATAGTCATTAGTGCGATTTATGCAACATCGCAATGTGGCATTTTTGGTGAAATGACAACTTTGCAACAAATGCAATGTGTCGCAACTCTGCATATACAAACAGTTTGAATACCACAGTATAACAGTATCCAAACATTGTATTGTTACGTTTTGGAAGTCAGCCTTTATCTTTAAGCATACATACATACCCCCAAATTTTATTCGGTTTTATTAAATTGAATCTA
>NW_023458563.1:19799309-19806626 GCF_013731165.1 Rhagoletis pomonella
ATGGCTTTTAGTAACTTTAACGAGACCTTAACTTATTTTATTTTATTAATTTTAGTGCAGTTTTGACAAAATTTTCTTGCTAAAAAATCTTTTGTTTCACTACTTTATTTTATTCCTTTGATTAAACATGTTAAATAAAAGCTTATTTTTAAAAAAATATTTTTTTTACATTACTTTATTATATTATTTCATTTATATATTTAATTTTACTTTATTTTATTTTCATTTGTTTTATTTTATATCACATTTCTTATTTTACTATTAGTTAATTTTAATTTTTAGAGATGAATTTTGTTAAAAATTCAACAACAACGAACTGAAAGTAACGTAAAAAATATAGAACTTATAAAAAAAAGAATGAAAAAGAAATAAAAAAAGTATACTGGCCGTGGGACTCGAACCCACGACTTGCGGCTGGTTTATTCGCATTACTGCCGTCTGTAAGGGTAAAATTTTAATTTGCATTTATGCTTATTAATTCAAGTTAATTTTCTCCGTCTGTCTACCAGACAACGGGGTATAGTCATTGCGCTGGGTATGCAGTTACAGTTGCATGGCTATACTCAATCCCGACTCTTGCGTCCTCGTTCGCGCACTCTGGGCAACGTGAGCAACCCATGTGCGAGATGCGGTAACCAATCCGAGTGGAGCCTTGGGTCACGGCAGAAAGAGAGGGAGCTTCGGTGGGGCCACTCTGACTTATTCGGTTTAAGGGCTCACTGAAGTCTGCAGCGTCTGTTCACCAGTAGGTGCGGCTGCAAGCGGGTGTCTGCTTGGAGCAAGCGGCTCGCTATATAAACGTGTATTTGGTTGCGAAACCATCCCCGTCCCAGCAATGGGTTGTGCGCTGGGCTTGGGACCCGCCCCGTAAAAACCACTTCCAGTGAAGAAGCAAGGCAAAGCTTCGGATGAGACCCCCCCTTATGATGACGACCACGGCAAACGTTTAAAGGACTACGATTTGAGGGCGTGCACCTGGAATGTCCGGACCCTTAATGGGGAAGGTGCCTCTTCCCGGCTGGTTGATGTCCTCGTAAGGACAAAAGCTGCCATCACCGCCATCCAAGAAATGCGTTGGACGGGGCAAGGCAAACAATGTCTGGGGCCTTGCGACGTCTACTACAGCTGCCATGTAAAGGAGCGCAAATTCGGAGTTGGATTTGTGGTGGGAGAGAGACTCCGTCGCCAAGTACTGTCGTTCACCCCGGTGGACGAGCGTCTAGCCACAATCCGCATCAAAGCGAGATTCTTCAACATCTCGCTAATCTGCGCCCATGCCCCGACGGAAGAGAAGGATGAGGCATCCAAAGATCCCTTCTATGAGCGCTTGGAGCCCACGTACGAGCGCTGCCCCCGTCATGATATCAAAATCGTGCTTGGCGACTTCAGTGCCAGGGTGGGCAAAGAAGGGATCTTTGGAACCACCGTCGGAAAATTCAGCCTCCACGACGAAACGTCCGACAACGGATTGAAGCTGATCGACTTCGCCGGGGCCCGAAACATGGTAGTATGAAGTACAAGGTTCAAGCATAAAAAGATCCATCAAGCTACGTGGCTGTCTCCGGATCGAAAAACGAGAAACCAAATCGATCATGTTGTGATAGACGGAAGGCACGCTTCCAGTGTTTTAGACGTACGTACACTCCGAGGCCCAAACATTGACTCGGACCACTATCTTGTTGCAGCCAAGATACGCACCCGCCTCTGTGCAGAAAAAAATGTGCGCCCAAATATGCAAGGAAAGCTTAACGTCGAAAAGCTGCAACCACAACAGACAGCCAGCGCTTTCGCTACTCGACTCTCACACCTGCTCGCAGAGACCACTCTTCAACAAACCGACATATGCGAGCAGTGGAACCACATTTCCCGCTCATTAAGTACCGCCGCCGAAGAAGTAGTCGGATTTCAGCGAGCCCGAAAGAACAACTGGTACGATGAGGGGTGTCAGGAAGCTGCAGAGAAAAAAGATGCCGCCTACAGGGCCACGCTGCGATCGGGCGCAACGCGCCCTATGTGGGACCGCTACAGGGATCTGAAGAGGGAAGCGAGACGTATTTGCCGCAACAAGAAGAGAGAGGCAGAAATACGTGAGTGCGAAGAGCTTGAAATGCTGGACGACAGGAGGAATGCCCGAAAATTTTACCAGAGAGTTAGGCGACTTACGGAAGGTTTAAAGACCGGGGCGCACTCCTGTAAGAACAATAATGGCGACCTAGTAACTGATGTCCAGAGCGTACTTAAATTACGGAGGGAACACTTTTCCGCCCTACTAAATGGTAGCAGCACGGAAAGTTGTGGAGAACAAGAACCCGAGCCCGCAGTCGATGATGACGGAGTCGACGTTCCACCGCCTGACTATGACGAGGTACGTATAGCAATAACGCGGCTGAAAAACAACAAAGCCGCTGGAGCTGACAGCCTGCCAGCTGAGCTATTCAAGTACGGCGGCGAGGAGTTGATAAGGTGCATGCATCAACTTTTGTGCAGAATATGGTCAGATGAACGCATGTCCGATGACTGGAATTTAAGTGTGCTCTGCCCAATCCACAAGAAAGGTGACCCCGCCATTCGCGCCAACTACCGCGGGATCAGCCTTCTAAGCATAGGTTACAAGGTCTTATCGAGCGTATTGTGTGAAAGACTGAAGCCCACCGTCAATGAACTGATTGGGCCTTATCAGTGTGGCTTTAGACCTGGCAAATCCACCATAGACCAGGTATTCACAATACGCCAAATCTTGGAAAAGACCCGCGAGAAAAGGATCGACACTCACCACCTATTTGTCGACTTTAAAGCCGCTTTAGACAGCACTAAAAGGAGTTGCCTATACGCCGCTATGTCTAAATTTGGCATCCCCTCAAAACTCATACGGCTGTGTAAAATGACGTTGAGCAATACCACCAGCTCCGTCAGAATTGGAAAAGACCTCTCCGAGCCGTTCGCCACAAAACGGGGTTTCAGACAGGGCGACTCCCTGTCATGTGACTTCTTTAATCTGATGTTGGAGAAGATAATAAGAGCTGCAGAACTGAACCGCTCAGGAACAATTTGCTACAAGAGCGTGCAATTGCTGGCTTATGCCGATGACATCGACATCATCGGTAACAAAAACCGCGAAGTCTGTTCTGCCTTTTCCAAGTTGGATAGGGAAGCAAAGCGCTTGGGTCTGGTGGTAAACGAGGACAAGACGAAGTATCTCCTGTCATCAAACAAACAGTCAGCATATTTGCGCCTTGGCACCCACGTCACTGTTGACAGTTACAATTTCGAGAAAGTAGAGAATTTCGTTTACTTGGGAACCAGCATTAACACCGATAATAATGTCAGCATTGAAATCCAACGTAGAATCACTCTTGCCAACAAGTGCTACTTTGGACTGAGTAGGCAATTCAGGAGTAAAGTCCTCTATCGACGCTCTATAAGTCACTCATCATGCCCGTGCTGGTATATGGCGCAGAAGCATGGACAATGACAACATCCGATGAGGCGGCTCTTGGAGTGTTTGAGAGAAAGATTTTGCGGAAGATTTACGGGCCTTTACGCGTTGGCGACGGCGAGTACCGCAGACGATGGAACGATGAGCTGTATGAGCTTTACAACGATATGGACATAGTGCAGCGAATTAAAATACAGCGGCTCCGCTGGCTTGGTCATGTCGTTCGAATGGACACCGACGCTCCAGCTCTGAAAGTATTCAACTCGGAACCCGCTGGTTGTAGCAGAAGAAGAGGGAGGCCCCCACTGCGATGGAAAGATCAGGTGGAGAAGGACTTGGCTTCACTTGGCGTTTCCAATTGGCGTCAGTTGGCACATAGGAGAAACGACTGGCGTGCTTTGCTGAACTCGGCCAAAATCGCTTAGGCGGTTACAGCGCAAAAAAAGAAGAAGAAGAATTCTACGATATTAGATTACATTGATGTGAAACTATAGGGCAATTCATCTAAAAGCGTAAATGCCTCGTAACCACATAAACTTACTTAATTTTGAATGGAAATCCTGTTTATTTACCAGGTATACGCGGATACGAGGCATTTACACGTTTAAATAAATACCGAGAATGCATTTGTCAACTTATGCGAGGTGTGCCCTGCTCGAAAGTGCTATTCAACTTAATTCCAAATTTTGAATTTAATTTATTAGTTAATATGTTATATAATTCAACTCCTAAATTCATTTTAAAATTTGACTGTATAACCCAACCTAATACCAGAATAAGATTTTTATTTTCTATTGTATTAGGGAAATAAATACGTACATAAATAACCAAAGCTTCGTCTTGGAAGGTACCGCAGTTGTCAGGTAAACGAAAATATTTCCTTCTCTGCAGGTCGACCAAATAGAGGACAGCACGCGATTATTTCTTCATATTTGAGTGATTGATGTATTACACATCATTTTGCGGCAGTAAACCATCACATCTTCTCCAGTTGGAAAGTATACAAGATTTCTGAAACGGCAGTCCCAGAACGAGCTAACCCAATCTCTTCTAATTGAGTGGGAGATCATTTTAAACCCCCCTCCACGTGCGCTTCTCATACCACCCTTTGCACCATGCTTCTACTACCAAAATATTAAAATGAGCAATTTGAAATTTTTATGTAGAAAATTAAAGGAATATTTGCTCAGATTCCGGACTCCTGAGCAAGGATGTCAATCGTTTCTCTCTTGTGTCGAAACAAATTGGAAGTGCTAAGTGAAACAAAATCCTTCCCAAATTGGTTACTCAATCGTGAAGAATGCCTTCGACATCCTCTGGTACCACATGTAATTGTAAATCTCACACAGCCATTGCCGACGCGTAAAGGCTCGCAAAGCTTCTACAGAAACTTTCTTCAAAACACCACAGGGGTCGGCTCATCATACATGCTTCTGCCGTATGCTCTAGGACGGAAATGATAAAAGACCAAAGGAGAGGTTTTTTACGACGAGGGAGGAATATGTTTCTTGGTTACCTAGTTAGTCCAAAGTAAATGTTGCAGGCAACAGGATTTCTCCATTGTTAATGCTAATTCCTAACCATATAACAAAACCCTATATTTTTTTAAATTATTACTGCTAACAGTGACCTGAGCGCCGACTCGCGAATCCTCTGATCCACATTACGATGGTTGACATTAGTGTTTTCGAGGACATCAAACGAGCCCAAGTGCATACCATCAAATCATAAACCTAGATCTCATTCGATGTTCATAGTTGTTTTTCAGTGGAACTAGAAGGTTTCCATTCTGTTTCGGTAATAGGAATTGCAGGAGCCAAACTTTTACAAGTATCCATTTATTCGGTGTTAGTTTCCGGGGGAGTCGAAAGATGCCATGGGTCTCAGCCTTTTCAATTCTTTCATAGGCGCCCAAACGGATTCTACTCATTTCAGTGCTTTGCCCTGGCAATATTTGAGTTTGACTGTTCTCTTCTATCTTTCGTCCATATGTTAACTTTGAGTAGGAATAATATGTACATATATCGTCGCTTGGCGCGCAATACCTCGTATCCGCCAAATGCAATACCACGTATTAGGTGCCACTGAAAAAAATTAATTTAAGCTAGACCGTTTGAATTGTTGCCTAAACCATAAATTTAATGGTGAATAATTATATTAAGCCCTAACCGCCAAAATAACGTAAGTGCCATTTTTTCAAAATTTTCTTTTTGATGCAGAAATGCATCTAGATGCCCTAGGAATATTTCTGCATCAAAAATAAAATTTTGCAAAAAATGTCGCTTACGTTATTTTTGCGGTTAGGGCTCGATATTATAAGCTCATATTTGGCAAGTTCGGTTCGAAATCTACTAAAAAGTTTTGAAGAAAATATTTTTTTTTTGTTATTTTTATAAATTCTCTACATTATACGTGGTATTGCATTCAGCGTATACGAGGTATTGCGCGCCAGGCGACGATAATCTGCTGCGAATTATTCGCCTCTAGCCTTTGTAAAGCGAATGCAGGGGTCTTTGTTGTGCTTGTGAACATGGCAATACCTTGCTGTGCGGGATTTCTTTTGCAAAGCTCTTCTCTATCAGCTCACCAGTACAGTTCGAAATTTGAACCAAATCGGATCAGCTGTTTGAAGTATGTATTTAATTGTATTCATAGATATAGGTTTTGAAAAAAACATATCAGAGAAAAAATTATTGTTTTATTATTTACTTAACGAAATAATAGTTGTTTTTTCCAGAAAAAGTGTTCGTGTTTTCTCTTGCTTTAATTTTTCTGAGGAATTTGTTTCCATTATTGCGTGTTCAGCAATGTCTGCATGTTCTATTCACATAAACAAGTATAATCGTATTGAGTTTGCAACGATATTTGAAATAATTCATTTTAATCCAATTTAGCCGAAGTGGAGGGAAAATAAATGTTTTCGATGGTATCTACGAGTACAGATTTTAGATTGGGCGTTGTGGCTGCTTATTAATTTTTTTGGCGAGATAAACGCCATGTTTCACTCATAAAAAGCTACCGAAAAATTCCTTTGTTTTTATCGCTTTATGCTATTTAGTTCCGCTTGGAGACTCATTGAACCGATTATGCGCCTCAAAGGAGCAGCCTGCTCTAACAGGTTGGCAGACCGGATAGCTGAAAGTAGGGCAGGGAGGGGGAGGAAGACGGCCGCATATTAATAGCTGATTAAAGTGATTTGGAATAAGTTCAAAGCAAGGGTGCGTCTTACAGTTTAACTGCGTTGCGAATCTTCGCCTTCCATTTTATTAATTTCAGTAGCCAGATGTAAAGGTATTTAAAAGCATACATATACATACATACATCTTACCAGTTAACATAGATAACATTGGTTTATGCGGGTCAAGTAAAGGTGCATACGGTTGTTGCAATAGTCCTGCATAAAACTTTTTCCACAGTTGAAAAAAAACCAAAAATAATAAAGAAAAAACGATATAATGATATAATACTGTGAAGCATCCTTTTAAGGGCCCCAGGGGAATAAAGTCCAACCTTAAAAGCATTTTTATCCACCCAACAACTCTTTTTCCAGTAAAATTTTTTCCAGAACTAATTCTAACTACTTAATTCCTCTCTTTATATGTTTTGTTGACTCTTATTTGAGAAAGTTAATTAAAAGTGCTAAGTGTTCTACAGAATGTTTTTAGCAAGGAGTGTTTTCAAAATAAAATAACGTTGAAAAAAATATTTTTTAAAAACAAGCTTTTATTTAACATGTAGAATCAAAGGAATAAAATAAAGTAGTGTAACAAAAGATTTTTTAGCAAGAAAATTTTGTCAAAACTGCTCTAAAATTAATAAAATAAAATAAGTTATGGTCTCGTTAAAGTTACTAAAAGCCATTTAGTGAAAGGAGTTATTCA
>NW_023458563.1:19806726-19809093 GCF_013731165.1 Rhagoletis pomonella
TAATGAAAATTACTAACAATTTGTACTAATTTACTTCGTTTTTAAAACAGCTTGTCGCGCGAATAGCAAACCGGCATTTAAATATCTGCTACATACCTAACCAGTTATGCATGTACGCTGAATTCGCCGCTGCTTTTACACAGTTCAAGTATTGAATTCAATTCTGCTCGCATGTGGAAGAGAGGGGTTGAGAAGAAAAGGGACGAGTACGCATGCGTCTGTACCGTCAAGTCGTTTCAACTTTCTTGCTTTGCTTTTGGCATTTTCGTTGCTTCCCATTTAAAGAACCAAAAACTTGAATTCAACAGAATTGAAACGTATAAAAGCAAATAGAAAACACAATAGAGAATGAGCAAGAATTGCTTTCAAGTACTTGATCATGTAAATCGGGTGTAATATTACGGTTTGGTGGCTGTCAGAAGGCATATTTCCATTGCCATCTTAAATAACCTAGCAAAAGTGTGTATGGGGCGTTGCATACCAAAACGGACGGAGTTCACACTTCATGTGTTTGATTTGTTTAAAATTTTTAGGGGTGATGCATAAACATAAATAATAAATAAATATGAAATTTGAGCTTGATTAATACATTTTTATAAATTTTACTGCACAAAAACAAAAACAAATCGTTTTGATACTTTTCCAAATATCCCGAGAACGGGGCAAAGAAAAAATTAAAAAAAATCACATATACACACATTAAAATTCTCTATGAAAGGAAATATTAAAATTTTTTCTTGAAAAATTTTTCACATACGAATTTTTTGATAAAAAAATTTGTTTTTGAAAATATGCCATTTAAAAAAAAAAAGTAGAAAAAAATCACAATGGTAGCTCTGAGTATTGCGCAATATTTATTTTTTACACCGAAGTTGAGTAAAATGAGTACGTTACGAATTTAAAATTTTTTTAAACTTGTATTTTTATTTTTAGCTGACCTAGGAGGTCATAAATTTGTCGGAATATTTTTTTTTATGTTACCGCATAACTCTGGACCACGTTAACCGATTTCTAAAATTCTTTTTTTAAGGAAAGGTGGTACCTCAGAGGTGGTCCCAACTAATTTGGTTTAGATCTGATCATTCGGTCATGAAGAAATTAACAGTCCTCTTAAATTTTTATATGATAATTAAAGTCAGTTTGGTTTTTTGCTTAAAAATTACTTGTTAGTTTCTGAAGAACTTCGATCTCAGCTGTACTATTCAATTATTAATTTTTATTCAGTAGTGTTTCAAATGAATTCTTCTTCTTTTTTGGCGCGGTATCCGCCTAAGCGATTTTGGCCGAGTTCAGCAAAGCAGGCCAGTCGTTTCTCTTCTGTGCCAACTGACGTCAATTGGAAACGCTAAGTGAAGCCAAATGAATCGCTTAAAATTATATTAGTATAAACCTATTTAGTTGTCAGTTTTTGTTTTGTGGAATTTAGCTTTTTTCTAGTGGGTTTTATAAAAATCTGGATTTTTTTACTCGAAAATAGTTGGCAGCACTGATATGCAGACATTATGGGGCATTTGTTAAAAAGACGTAGGAGGGCGAAGCACATAGGATTATCGGTAGTGAAGAGAGCAAAAACTTCTTGTGCAGTGAAATTCATATATCGCTTTTGACATAAAATCTTTTCTCCTCTTTCTGTATTTTTAATAGATTTGACGTCCTTAACACCCGGCGACTGGCGACTGATATTATCTCGCAAATAAAAATTGGCATTTTCTTTATCATTTTCAGATAAGGCATGTTTAATATAACTTATTCATGCTGGACGTGAAAACTAAATGGGCATCATTCTCTAAATTTTCCAAAACAAGTTTGCGTATATTGGCAATTTCTTGCTCGGAATAGATGGTAGGATTCGTTTTACTCTAAATACTGCTTACCCCCTAAGGATGACGACGGTAGCAAAAGTTCATCATCCAATACTCGTGCACAGTGTTGCCGCAAGCGAATTTTTAAAGGAATCGGAGCGCTTGAAAAATCGAATTGTTTCGAAGACGATCGAAGTAAAATGTGCCTAAATTGCAGACGGTGTTACACATTTCTGCCATATAAAGTATGTACGAAAAATTCTTTTACACATACGAATGGTGACCTACTTTTTGTCCGCCTATGAGAGATGTCCGATTATAGGAGTTTCGTAAAAAATAATATTAAAATTCAAATTTAAAAAATGTCGGGCTTTTAATTAAAATAATATTTATTCTTCAATAGACAGAAACAGAATGAATTAAAAGTAAATTCAAATTTATGGCGTTTTCTTGCAACAATTTTTCTAGAAAAGAAAATATCTTTGTATTTGTCAATGTTATTGTGGCTTATTAACATTTTATTTTTAATATTTTTATTAAAAAGAAAAAAAGAAGTCTGATGAAG
>NW_023458563.1:19809103-19809616 GCF_013731165.1 Rhagoletis pomonella
ATAAGCAAATGGATGTATAGAATTGAAAACAACAACCACGCTGTCGACTTTAAATAGCGGCAAATCAGCTGCACTTGAAGTAGTTGGTTGAATAAGGAAAATGAATTAACAACAAGAGTTTACGGGATGTACCTAGCTCAGTGGTTAACGCTTCTGACTTTGAACAACGATTACGCAGGTTCGATCCCTGCTGAAGTCTAGAAAAAAAGAAGTCTGATGAAGAGATGTGGTGATCTCCGAAATAGCTGCTATAACTTCTACCGCTTAGACTTTGTTGCTTTTTAAATTTTTCCTAATAAAACAATCGTGGTATAGAGCTCAATAAAAATATAAAATAAAATAATGTAAAAAAAATATTTTTTTAAAAATAAGCTTTTACTTAACAGGTTTAATCAAAGGAATAAAATAAAGTAGTGACACAAAAGATTTTTTAGCAAGAAAATTTTGTCAAAACTGCACTAAAATGAATAAAATAAAATAAGTTAAGGTCTCGTTAAAGTTACTAAAAGCCAT
>NW_023458563.1:19809716-19813193 GCF_013731165.1 Rhagoletis pomonella
CTTTAACGAGACCTTAACTTATTTTATTTTATTCATTTTAGTGCAGTCTTGACAAAATTTTCTTGCTAAAAAATCTTTTGTTTCACTACTTTATTTTATTCCTTTGATTAAACATGTTAAATAAAAACTTATTTTTAAAAAAATATTTTTTTTACATTACTTTATTTTCTAATTTTTAGTCCATTTATAAAAGCGTTGTATATTAAATAGTTTTATTTTATTTTATGTACAAAATTTTGCAATAGATATTAAAATAATTCAACTTGCAATGAAAGAGAACAGAAGACTATGCAAGCAAAATGTTGTTTGCTTACGTTTTGTATAAACATACATATGTACATACATACATATAGCAGTAGTTAATTTCATTTAAAGAAATGGCGTGTCGTCCACTTCCGGTGTAGCATGGTATATATTTAGGCGCAATATTAAAGTTCTTCTGGCGGGGAAACTTCTCGAGTCTTCTAATTGTATCTCCTTGATATGATGCCTACAACGAGGTTCATATCTAGACTAGGTTGATATCTAGAATTTGCCATAAATAGCTTTGCTCTGGTTTTACGTTCTTTGGCAAATTACGCTCTGTTAGCCATAAATTTTACTAATTTGTGACCGACTTTGAATCAAGTCCCCTGGACCATATAGGGAATTAATTTATATCGTGATTGGAACTATGCTGAAAATTTCAAGTCTCTAACTTGTCGGGAAGTTAGTATAAAATCGATTGGAAATTTCCACGATTTGCGCGGGATGACCAAGTTAAATAAAAGCTTATAAAAAAAGAAAATATCTTTGAATATGGACGTATGTTCTTGTGAACATATACATATGTACAAGCGCAAGTCAAAATCTGAGTGGAAAAAAAACAAAATTAACCGCTTGTTAGAGCTTCGCGTCCGCTTATGGGAAATTTTTTTCTTAACTAGACATGTTTGAGTGTCTGCGTCCGTGTGTGGGAGAGTATTTTGTATGGAAAAAACCAAAAATTGTTCGTTCCCAAGAATGTGTCCGCTTATAGGAGATGTCCGCTTATTAGAGCGTCCGTGTACGAGAGCTTTCACTGTATATTTTATTAACAAAAAACATTTTTTTTTATTTACAATCTCCTATTAACCAAAAAGAATTCTCACGTTGCATGTTACATGTAAAAGGTAAAACGAATTCTATATAACATAACTCATAAACTTTTACTAGTGGTCTACTTTGTGTCCACGTGTGATTAAATGAGTTCCGAATGGTCTCACGTTCTTATGAAGTGGAAGAAATAGCCCAGCAAAATTAGATAAATTTGGTAGGAGATTTAAAAAAAAATTGTTACAGCCAAGGCACATTAAACAGGTAGTATCAGTAGAGCAAAAACAACATTTATGTGTATTTTGTTGTTGCTTCTGGTATCGAAAGTGTCAAAAACTGTTCTGAATTTTTTCTTCTAAATCAAAGCGTGCCATGTGAAATACAAAAAATTATAAAAAATAAAAAATTGAAATTGGAAAAAATAAAAATTGATGCAAGTAAATTTGTTTGCTTCTCGAAGCATTGATCCATCCTTTGCAAGGCCCAGTAATCAGCGGTCGTGCTGCCGAGTTGGGCGAACGTTCCAAAAGCTGCTATTCAATCGCTTGTTTTGTATGGAAAAAGGTTTCACAAGCAAATGGTTTCACAAGCAACTTATAATTTTCGTGAGAAAAAATTCAAAATATTTCACATTTTCGAGACCAAATAATTTGAAAATAAATCAAATCAGCTGCTCTACTGATACTACCTGTTCAATGTACCTTGGTTGCAGCGATTTTTTTGATGCAGTTTACTTCTATTTGACACGTAGATCATGTATCCAGTCTTGCCCCTAAATTTCATTTGGCAACTTTACGCCATATTGGACTTAAGTTTTTTTTGGTTTTTTGCGATTTGCAAGTTTATTTTACATTTTTCTTAAAAAATGGTTAAATACAAATATATATGTAGAGAATTTGAGTTCCCACATTTGTTATAAAGAAGGTTTTTTAAAAATAGCATTTTCTATTGTAAAAAATTTGCAAAAACTGCGAAAAAATTTTACATTGTCACGGTTTTCGCCATTTTTTGACAATTTCTGTTGAAAATACATAGCATATTGAAATTCCAAAGTTGTAGAGAATTTCATTATTCACACCTTTTATACTTATTTTTTTTTGTACGAGGCTTAGAGCACGGCGAAGAACGTGCCAAACATAGCGATTAGCCCAATAAAATTAGATAAAGTCGGTAGGAAGGAAAAGTAAAAGATTTGTAACAGCGATTTTTTGATGCAGTTTACTTCTATTTGACACGTAGATCATGCATCCACAGTCTCGCCCCTAAATTTCATTTGGCAACATTCCGCCTTCTTGGATTTAAGCTTTTATGGGTATTTTGCGATTTGCAAGAATTTTTCGGAAAAAATGTAGAGAATCTAATTTCCCACATTTGTTATTTAGAAGGTTTTTTTAAAAACTATCCAAAAAATTTTACATTGTCATGGTTTTCGCCATTTTTTGACAATTTCTCTTGAAAATAAACATAGAGATGTAGGGATGCGCCGTAAATCACCACCGCTGAGGTAGAGTTTTTCGGTGCGTTTTTTCTATCGTGGTTTCTCCAGTAGGCATAATCCACGGACAACGTTTTTTTTTTACAGGAGGTGAAGGTGTAGAAATGAGTTTTACGGCGCATCCTGTACATCGTAATGTTTATCGCGTTCCCGGCCGTGATCAAAGCGTCGTACAAAATAAATGTAGGTACAAAAGTTGTAGAGAATTAAATTCAAATGTGGGTTATTAAATTCTCTACATAATTGTATTTAACAACATTTTACGACAAATGCAAAATAAGCTAGCAATCCCAAAAAAAATGAAATCCAAGATGGAGGAATGTTGCCAAATGAAATTTAGGGGCAAGACTGTGGGTCCATGATCTATGTGTCAAATAGAAGTGAACTGCATCAAAACATTGCTGTTACAAATTTTTTTTAAGAAAAAGTCTATTTTTACTGGGCTAAAATGTCAGTAGTGCTGCGCTCCGAATAATCGCTTTCGATTTCTCGAGAACTAGTGTTTGCGTCCAAAGAAGTCATGAAATTTTTTTCCAGTGAAATTCTATTCTATGGAGGATAGTTCCGTGCGCAGAAGTGGAAAACTTTTGACTGTCACTCACCTGGGTGAGGCCAGAAGCGATTCTTGTGCGTACGGTTCAAATCGCAGCTCACAACGTCCGGATATTTATATCCACGTATCCTCTGGGTAGCAACCAAACACCCGTTTGGGAGCAAGCTAAAGTGAGAAGGCGTAAAACTTCGCGGGAGCTGGGTTTGGGTCCCGCCACGTTAAAACCCCGCCCAATAAAATAATCTAAAAAGCCTCGGATGAGACCCCCTTTTTCTGATGACGACCACGGCAAACGTATAAAGGACTATGATTTAAGGGTATGCACCTGGAATATCCGGACCCTTAATGGGGAAGG
>NW_023458563.1:19813293-19816428 GCF_013731165.1 Rhagoletis pomonella
AACCACGAACTTTTTGGGCTAAAATTTAAACCAGAATATATTAAAAAAACTATTGACTGGTTTAAAAAGTATACTATAAAAGTTAAAAAAAGGCAGTAGTCCCAGCGCGGTTTAAAGATTAAACCCAAATTTTTGACCGTGTAGTTGCATTCGCGTACCTGATCATTATTGAAAGTTATAAAACCATCAGCTTTTTGTTTTTCCGTAAGCAAAGAACTTCCAAAGTAGGCGAAATTGAGAGATTAAATGACATAATTTTAGCCAACAGAAATTTGCCAACACGAAAACAGCTGATCTAAAACAGCTGGTTGGAATTTACGCAAATCCCTAAATTGAATTTGATGGTTTTGAAGTTAAAATAGTAAAATGCGACTAATTAAACTTGTAAGAAGTAAGTAATTATTCGTTTAGTTAGCGAACTGTGACTGAGACTTCGTGTGTGAGACTTCGGAATTAGGTTTCTTACGTTTTCAATTGTATACTTTTGAATGTAAACAAAATTTCTCTCAGCTGTTCGTCTAACTTGCAAGTTTCTTCAAATTTTCTGTTCGCGTACTATTTTGGATATTTTTCTCTTGTGAGAGCAGATGTCATTTCGCCGGAATTTCGCTGTTGGACATTTTTTACTGGATATTTTAAACGAACGCACCTATTGGCTAACCAACATTTAACAGAACTATTACGAACGGCTTTAACTGACGTAAAACCAGATTGTGAAAATTTAGCCAAAGGGATCTTTTTAATTTTCTTTAATATCTATCTTACGTACATTAGAATAATAATAAAATTAATGTTTTTCATTTCTAATAATAATTTAATTAAAAATAAAAGTTTTGTTTTTGTTGTTTTTGTGGCTCCTTGTAGCATTTAGAATTTACATGTGGCTCTTTTCGGCCTCGGCCTTACCCACCCCTGATATAAAGTTATATAGTTACGTATATGTGGGCGGTATCACGCCCGCGTTCCAAAATTCCATAATAATGTTACTTATTTTCAAGGGATTGTTGTTAGTATCAATTTTGAGTAAATTAGAGTCCCTAAATTTCGAAATATCGTAGCTTAAAGCATTTCTGAAAATTACCGTTATAGTATAAAAAGTGGGCGTGATTTCAGCCCGATTCAATAATTTTCAACGTTTTGCTTTTATGTGGCAAGCACACTAATCATACCGACTTTGGTACAAATTGATCGACCGGTTACCGAGATACACATATGTGGTCCAAAATTTTATCATAAACGTATTTTTTGCTAAAGAATTGTTGCAAACATCAATTTTGAATAAATTAGCTTAAGTATCTACTGATTTATCGAAGATTTCGCATTTCTCCAAATTACCGTTATAAGGAATGTGGGCGTGGTTATTGTCTGATTTTAAAAATTTTCAGCCGTTTGGTATGTCGTACCAAAGCCAACAACTGTGCCAAGTTTGGTGCAGCGGTGGCAACGCCCATTTTCAATAATTTATAACATTCTTATTTTCCGTCTAAAAATCTTTGTAAATATCAATTTTGAGTGTGTATGATCTTCAGTTACTAAAATGTCGCATTCTCGTATTTCTGAAAACTTCTGAAGAGAAGTACACATTCCAAGTTTCGTTAAGATGTCTCAATTTTTACTCGAGTTATCGTGTGCACAGACGGACAGAGAGTCACCGCTTAGTCGATTTCTTTTTTCATTCTGATGATTTATGTAAACATTTGTCTATATCTATCTCAATTCGTTTTGGCTGTTACAAATAACCGTTATGTGAAGAAAGTTACAATACCCTTGTGCACAAGTGCGCTCGGGTATAAAAATACAGAGATTTATACGGTAGAAAAACGGGCTCGATTATTTGCATAACCAGCCTCAATTTGCTTTAACTCATGCATTTTCCTCTTTAAAATGAGCATAAGCAGCCGAACAAATGCATGAAATTTTTGGGAATTAACTCGGATCCGGGGAATTTTCGATGAAAACACTGGTAAAAACGGCCAGTTGTTGTCTTTTGTACAAGTAAGCAAACGAAGCAGTCGAGTTTCGCGTACGCTGTAGCCGAGTGGTGAGAGTTGCGAGCTACAAGCCTGTAGCTGCCAGGTTCGATACTCGGTTGGAGCGATTGCGAAAAATTTTTTATTTTTATTATTTATTTTATATTTTTTTATAAGCTTTTATTTAACTTGGTCATCCCGCGGAAATTTCCAATCGATTTTAAACTAACTTCCCGACAAGTTAGAGACTTAAAATTTTCAGCCTTGTTCCAATCACGATTGCAATGCAATTTAAAATATAAATGATTTCCCTATATTGTCTAGGGGTCTTGATTCAAAGTCGGTCAAAAATTAGTAAAATTTATGGCTAACAGAGCGTAATTTGCCAAAGAACGTAAAACCAGAGCAAAGCTATTTATGGCAAATTCTAGATATCAACCTAGTCTAGATATGAACCTCGTTGTAGGCATCATATCAAGGAGATACAATTAGAAGACTCGAGAAGTTTCCCAACCAGAAGAACTTTAATATTGCGCCTAAATATATGCCATGCTAAAGCGGAAGTGGACGACACGCCATTTCTTTAAATGAAATTAACTGCTGCTATATGTATGTATGTACATATGTATGTTTATACAAAACGTAAGCAAACAACATTTTGCTTGCATAGTCTTCTGTTCTCTTTCATTGCAAGTTGAATTATTTTAATAGCTATTGCAAAATTTTGTACATAAAATAATAAATGGACTAAAAATTAGAAAATAAAGTAATGTAAAAAAAATATTTTTTTAAAAATAAGCTTTTATTTAACATGTTTAATCAAAGGAATAAAATAATGTAATGAAACAAAAGATTTTTTAGCAAGAAAATTTTGTCAAAACAGCACTAAAATGAATAAAATAAAATAAGTTAAGGTCTCGTTAAAGTTACTAAAAGCCATTTAGTGAAAGGAGTTATTCAAACTAATGAAAATTACTAACAATTTGTACTAATTTACTTCGTTTTTAAAAAAGCTTGTCGGCGAATTCAGCGTACATGCATAATTGGTTAGGTATGTATGTATTTATATGTATGTATGCAGATATTTAAATGCCGGTTTGCTATTCGCGCGACAAGCTTTTTTTAAAAACGAAGTAAATTAGTACAAATTGTTAGTAATTTTCAT
>NW_023458563.1:19816528-19831624 GCF_013731165.1 Rhagoletis pomonella
GTATGCGATTGCAATAAATGAGCTATCAGTTTATTTAAAAATAGATTTAATTTTAGATAGTACTATGGTCAAAATTTAACATACATAATTAAGAGAAATATGGATTTTTTCATTTTACCCGATAAAAAATCCCAACAAGCCAAGTGCGACAATAGACTATCTATACCATTTTAAAGGCCTATATATCCTCTTCTCAGATCATATTCGATCTTTGAAATCGAATCAAAAATAGTCATTCAAAAACTCATAAATCTACAAAATCGTATTATCTGACTTAAATCGACAGATCACGACCTCTAAATGACGTTTAAAAAAATCTATAAAAATAGGCAATAATATTTCTCATAAAAACGAATAAAATTAGGGGGTAGAGTCTTGAAGTCTCCAAGAAAGCATTTTCGATGGGCACCCTAACGTACACGACTAAAGACCTATCCTGATCGAAATCGATCACAATAGTGCTTTTTAAGCTTATTTGACAATGCATTTTCACTTATTTAACGATAAATGCCATTAAATTTTACACAGTGAAAATAAGCCTTAAAACGCTGCGATGAATTTATATGTGTGTATGTACACTTTAAAGAAAAGCAAGCAAAAATTGGTTAATATTACCAAATTCAAACTTGAAAAGGGATCAAAGTGAATTTAGTTTAATACTAACAATGCCGTAACTAATATTTTCAACAATGACTTGGTAATATTAATCACACTTTTGTTAACATTAAACACATTTTTGGTTGCAAACTTTTTCGTTTGAATACGCTTATGGTCTTCTGCTCTTCACAAATGCTTTTTTATAATTCCGAGATATAAAACAAAAATTTGTATTATCATTTTGACATGCTACCTCTGACGGAACTTGAACCCGCATCTTCTAAAACTTAGCAAAGTTAGCAAGCACCTCTGAACACCCGGGTAGCGGGTACAACAACCCCACCCATATCGGCTAGTCTCTCAGTCGTTGCCGTCAAGCTCAACCAACGGGAGACCCAAGTTCTATGCGGTCTGTCCATAGGGATAAGGGCGTCAGTTGAGTGGGGTTGCGGGCATGCGAAAAGATGTTTCGAGTCGTGGGGTGTCTCTCCGCGTGCACTCATTGGGCACATCCGCATCTAGTCTGCTCAGGTATGATTTCAACCTGCTGCAGTAGCCAGAGCGAAGTCAGGCTATTGTGGTCCGGTCTCCCGAGGCAGACGAAGCTCCGTCCAGTCCACGTCTGGTGGTTGTGTGCCCAGAACGGCATTCACAGGTCTGAAGTCTACATAACTTGAGACCGACTCCTTGTGAATGCCGCTCAAGGCCTGTCGATATGCTGTCGAGTCCAGAGGTTGCTTTATGAACGGGTGGCCACGTCTGTGGCTCCCTACTAAGAACTGCTTGCAGAGCGAGTAAAAATTGAGGTATCTTAACGAAAATTGGTACGTGTACTTCTTTCGGGCGGTGGAGGTTGGTATTGAAGCTGGGAAAGATCGGACAATAAACAAGCCTACCTCCCATATAATGGTAGTTTTCAGAAATACGAAAACTCCGATAATTTAGTAACTACTAAAGCTCATTCACTCTAAATTGATATTTACAATGATTTTTAGACGAAAAATAGGAGTATTATTAATTTTTGAAAATGGGCGTAGCCACGCACACTTATGATTACATGTGTATGGCTTGGTAACCGCTTAACCAATTTCTCACAAACTTGGCACAGTTGTTGGCCGTGGTACAACATACCAAATGGCAAATTTTTAAAATCGAACAATAACCAAGCCCTCATCCCATACAAGATTAATTTAGAGAAATACGAAATCTTCGATAAATCAGTAAATACCGAAGCTAGTTTATTCAAACTAATAATAATTCTTTAGCTGGAAATACGATTATGATAAAAGTTTTGAAAATGGGCGTGGAACCGCCCACTTATGATCACATAGATGTATCTCGGTAACGATACGTCCAATATGTACCAAACTCGGTATGATTATTGTGCCTGTCACATAAAAGCAAATAGTTGAAAATGATTGAAATCGGACCTACGTGACAGTCGTGCGTTTCAATGTGATACAAACAAGGAATACCATTTGTTTTCTTTAACTTTTTGGGCCATTGTATAGCACATAATTAGCTCTATATTTAACCGGAAAATGAAAACACTCGAACTGCTTGGTCCTGAAATATAAGCATTTAAAGAGAGTATCGTTACGTGACAAAAAATGGAAGTAGATTTTTTCTTTTCTTACAAAATCGCAAAACTCTGCGAATCGTGGATGGCTATTTTCATGAAACTTATTTTAATATGCAACTTAATGCAACGTGTTTCAATTTTCTTTTACAACCCCAAGTGTGAAACGTGACGTAACGTAGCGTCCCTTGACGTAAATTTCCATCGTTATATTTTTGTTAATATTGCTTATAAATGAATTTTTAACGCAAATAAAACATGTATTTTATGTAGAATATACTTTGTATTTTGACTTCAGCGCTAATTCAGGGTGAATGTGTGGGAAATCTATGATTTATTATGTTTCAACTAAATACGCCAAATTCAAACCAAATCGGACCATAAATACGGTTTTTCGAAATATCTCAACCTTGGCGCCACCTAGGAAGACCATTTCACGCAAACATGATTCTACTTACATAGCCAGTATATATTTTAAAAAGCAGACAAATCGGCCCGTAAATACGTTAGATATAAGACTGTTATTTTTTTGTCGCGGTGGACCTTCCGATGGAAACACCCATATTCTTGAAACTACGACATTTCAAAATTTAAGGCGCTCATTTACTCAAAATTGATACTAACAACAATACCTCGAAAATAAGTAAATTAACCGCCCACATATGACTATATAAGTTTATCTCATTATGTCTAACTGAGCGTTCTATCGAAGATGTTTGAAATAGGGGTAAAACCCTGCTTACCATGTGGCGTTAGTTTTCGGAAAGGTAAAATAACTATATCTAAAAGCGCAGTTAGTCAACGACGTAGCGTAAACGTAGGTTGACGTACGTAGCAGCATATCAAATTTACTGTTGATAGAGAGAGAGAGAGAAGCAACGGCAACGTCACCGCAATGAGGTGGTGAGTTTTCGTTAACACGCGAATCCCATAAGGTAGATCGTGTCTGCGTCAACCTATGTCTGCGCAGGGTATAAAAAAAATTGAATTATTAACAAAACTAACAGCCACATGATCAAGTTTAAATAGCACTGGAATACCTGCGCTTGATTGTAGTTGGCTTAACAAATGAAAAATTGGAAAAAAGCAATAAGAATTTACGAGGTGAATTTAGCACGGTGCGTAGGCAACTGGCTGAATCAGTTGGGGTCGTTGGATCGAATCCCACTGAAAGAAGTCTGATGAGGAAATATGATGATTTCCGAAATAGCTATCACTTCTACCGTTTTTTCAAAATTATTGTTGCTTTTCCACAATAGTTTTTCATTAAAAACGGCCTCAAGCTCAATAAAAATTGTTGAATATAATTGTTATAAGGCCATAAAATAACAAAAACAAACAACTTAAAGACGAGCACTCCTAAAAGTTAAACATTCTAAAAATAGAGTTATATTGCCGAAATTTAACTCCTTAAGCACTTCAAGGCTTTTTTGTTAATGGTGTTAGACTTTGGAACTCTCTTCCATTGTATCTAAAGAACTCACTGCGTGAAAGTAATTTCAAAAATTTATCTTTGAAAATTTTTCCAGTTAAGCCGCATAATAAGGTGGTAATAAATTTTCTATTTGGCTTTTCTAAGTTAATATTTACATATGCATACATAACTATATTTATATAATTGTAATTTTTATTTTATTTTAATTCATATTTTTGTAATCCGCTATTTGTGATGCGCAATAAAAGGTTAATTCATAATAAACAAAACCAACAACCACATGATCAAGTTTAAATAGCGCTGGAATAGCTGTGCTTGATTGAAGTTGGCTTAACAAATGACAAAGTGGAAAAAAGCAACAAGAATTTACAAGGCGAACTTAGCACGGTGCGTAGGCAACTGGCTGTCAGCTGGGGTCGTTGGATCGAATCCCACTGAAAGAAGTCTGATGAGGAAATGTGGTGATTTCCGAAATAGCTATCACTTCCACAATTTTTTCAAAATTATTGTTGCTTTTCCACAATAGTTTTTCATTAAAAACAAATACAAATACTTTCTTCCTTCTCTACTTCATAAAAACTTCGACTAAACTTGTAAATTAGACGGTTGGCGATTCCGATTTCTTATAGAAAGGGTTGTCTTTTTCTACCTCACACCTTTTCTACCAGAGCACGAGAACTTAAAAAAATTAAAATATATGCGAATTTTGGGAACAAATTAAATTAATTAAAAACGAACTGAATAACCCGATGTTTGCAAACCTTTTTAAAATAGCTCAAGGTATATTGTCTATTCCACGTTCCTCCGCAAATGTTGAAAGTAAAAATATGAAATATGGAGGATGGTTCCGTGCGCAGAAGTGGAAAACTTTTGACTGCCATTCACCTGGGAGTGGCCAGAAGCGATTCTTGTGCGTACGGTTCAAATCGCAGCTCACAACGTCCGGATATTTATATCCACGTATCCTCTGGGTAGCAACCAAACACCCGTTTGGGAGCGAGCTAAAGTGAGAAGGCGTAAAACTTCGCGTGCGCTGGGTTTGGGTCCCGCCACGTTAAAACCCCGCCCAATGAAAAATTCCAACAAGCCTCGGATGAGACCCCCTTTTTCTGATGACGACCACGGCAAACGTATAAAGGACTATGATTTAAGGGTATGCACCTGGAATATCCGGACCCTTAATGGGGAAGGTGCCTCTGCCCGGCTGGTTGATGTCGTCGGGAAGACAAAGGCTGACATCACCGCCATCCAAGAAATGCGATGGACGGGGCAAGGTAAAGTAAGCGTGAAGCCTTGCGACGTCTACTACAGTTGCCACGTAAAGGAGCGCAAATTCGGTGTTGGATTCGTGGTAGGAGAGAGACTCCGTCGCCGAGTATTGGCGTTCACCCCGGTGGACGAACGTCTAGCCACAATCCGCATCAAAGCTAGATTCTTCAACATCTCGCTCATCTGCGCCCATGCCCCGACGGAAGAGAAGGATGAGGCGTCCAAGGATCTCTTCTATGAGCGCTTGGAACGTACATATGAGCGCTGCCCCCGACACGATGTCAAAATCGTGCTTGGCGATTTTAATGCCAAGGTGGGCAAGGAAGGGATCTTTGGCGCCACTGTCGGAAAATTCAGCCTCCATGACGAAACGTCCGATAACGGACTGAGGCTGATCGACTTCGCCGGGGCCCGAAATATGGTAATATGTAGTACTAGGTTCCAGCATAAGAACATCCACCAAGCTACATGGCTGTCTCCAGATCGAAAAACGAGAAAACAAATCGATCATGTTGTGATAGACGGAAGGCATGCTTCAAGCGTTTTGGACGTACGTACACTCCGAGGGCCAAACATCGACTCGGACCACTATCTTGTTGTAGCCAAGATACGCACCCGCCTCTGTGCAGCAAAAAATGTGCGCCCAACAATGCAAGGAAAGCTTAACGTCGAAAAGCTGCAATCACAACAGACGGCCAATCTATTCGCCACTCGACTCACACACCTGCTCTCTGAGAGCACTCTTCAACAGTCCGACGTACGCGAGCAGTGGAACCACATTTCCCGATCATTACGGACCTTTACGCGTTGGTGATGGCGAATATCGCAGACGATTTAACGATGAGCTGTATGAGCTTTACAACGATGTAGACATAGTGCAGCGAATTAAAATTCAGCGGCTCCGCTGGCTTGGCCATGTCGTTCGGATGGACAGAAACGCTCCTGCTCTGAAAATATTCAACGCGGGCCGCGATGCTGGGAACAGAGGAAGAGGAAGGCCTCCTCTGCGTTGGAAAGACCAGGTGGAGAAGGACTTGGCTTCACTTGGCATTTTCAATTGGCGTCAGTTAGCACAGAAGAGAAATGACTGGCGTGCTGTTTTGGACTCGACCAAAATCGCTTAGGCGGTTACAGCGCCAAATAAGAAGAAGAAGAAGAAGAAAAACACTGGGTAAAGATAAATCTCTTCAAAGTTTTTGTAATGATATAAAAATACATAGAGAGTCTTTAAACCAAAATGTGACTTGCACGGTTTGCAAAGCTGTCCCATACGAAAACCGGTTTTAACCGTGCAATCCGTGCAATCTGCGCACCATGCAAGGGCTTTGCAAGACTCAGAGAATACCCCTAATGCAAAACTAAAAACCAAGTTAAATAAAAGCTTGTAAAAACATCACGTCACAAGCGATGCGTTTGCATGCAAATGCTATGTGGTCCATATTCTGCACTTACCACCATTTTTTAAACTTACTTCATTTCCAAGAATTCAAGACTTGTTGCTTTGTCAATAGGAATGTTTTCTGCTAAAGCATACATGTAATTAATAAATAATAATAACAATAAATTAGCGTTTCGCATTAGCTTACGTTGTCAAAACTTTCCAGCAAAAAACAAGAGCAACTTCCAAAGTGCTTAATTGTGCCCAATATTGGGTTTCTCTCTTTTGGGACTTCATTACGGTCCAGCAACTTTACAATGCTATTGTATGAATCATCGAATTTTGAACAAGCTGTGAAATAATAAGTAATGTATTTTGACAAATTTAAACTAAAGCTGATGCCAGATAAAACTTTGTAGCTTTGCGTGACATTTAAAACTTTGCCAGCAAAGCGCCAGACGCAAAAGGTATGCCACAATGAACGCCAACAAAACAATTTTGTACCGCTTTTTTACTCGTCAAAGTTGCTGCTTATTTTATATATTTTGCTTTAAAATTATCAGCAATATAATTAAGTTTTATGTTTCTGCATGAAAACTCGAAATTGGACGAAACAAAATAAATATTAAACCGGCTGATTGTCCAAGTGCGCAAAGAGATGGGAGTTGGCCATCTTTTTGCTTCGCGCTGCAGCTTCAACGATTTATGTGAAATGCTTTCTGCATTTTCATACAATTCATCTTATCTGTCAAAGCGAATCTGTCACGTAAAGCGAAGCCAAAGTTTTATGTGGCATCAGCTTAATGCGCAAGCAAGAAAAAAATTACTGAAATGAAGCACATCTTTTGGTTTGGTAGCAGTGTTTTTATCAATGAGCTTTATTACACTCCGACTTTTCAGGTTTAAAAATATTTTCGTTTTTACTTATTAATTATTTAATTTCGCAACACGTTTAATTATTTTTACTATTTGAAGCACACAATAGTTGTATTTTCGTATTCTCCAGCAAAAAATATCCAGTAACTTGCCAATAAACGAATTTCGGAGAGTAAGCCAACATTTACTCCCAATGAGAGAAATATGCAAGAGAGTACGAAAACGCAAAACCAGCAGGAAGTTGCAAGTTTTATGAACAGCTGATTAATTTATTATTTTCCGAAGCAATTTTCTATGATAAATAGTATTTCCCATCTTATTATATATTTAAATAGGTTTATTTTGTCAATTGCAACTCTAAAGGCACCCCAAACCATTTTTTGGTAATGTGAATTGCATTAAGCATCATGCTATCAGCTGTTTTTCTTACTAGCAAATAGTTACTAGTAAAAATTTATCCAGTAAAACTTGCAAGTTCAGCTGTCATTTTTCCTCTCTCAATTCTCTCTCTTTTGCTGGTTTCGTGCAAGTTTTTGCGTAAGAAAATGCCATCCAGTAAACATCAATAAAATTAGTACATACTAAATACATACATAGCTAATTTCACTACTGAATTCCAAAGCATACAAAGTAAACCACAGTGTTATCAGGACTTCAAAAATTAAAAAGCAATGGGCCAAATAAAAAAGCTGAAAAAAGCTGGGTGACCCCTAAAAAAAAGGTTAAAAAAGGCCAGCCTTTTCAACATTTCATTAACTCTTATGTACAAAAATGTGGTACAAATGTGCCACCGGGCAACGAAAATGTAAATATATCAACAACCAAAGTACTTACGATCATGAAATTTCATGAAAGCCTAGTGCAAACATTTTTAAAGGCCACACCGTTTAATAAAACCATTTTAATAATAAAGGGGACTATTTTTTAGGGTTTAAAAACCTATAGTCCTTAAAGACAAAGTAGTGGTACATTTGTACCACCAAATATCTTCATACATTACAATAAGATTACAACCGCGAATGTTTCAATTGGAGCGGGCATAGTGAAGAGCAAACCGTATATACACGCAAATGAAGCAGACTAAACGGCGAAGTCGGGTTCTATTTGACAAACTGTTTAACTCGACACGGGTGCTTCAAACCATAATTCACCGTTTCAAACACAAACCGGAACTCATATGCGCAGGCCCGTCGAGAGGGAGGGGGAAAGGGGTTAATCGCACCGAGCCCGGACTTTTTAAGGGGCCTGAAATATCAGAACTATAACTTGTTATTATTTTCTTACAATGTAATTGCTCCTTCGTTATAGGCTTTTATTATAAATTTATTCCGATTCGTGCTATTTATTTCTGGCTCTATACATATAGAAAATTATCACGTGCTTTTAAATTAATGCAATTTATGTATAGGGGCCCGTGATTTGTGCAGGCTATGCTACAAAGCAGCGAAAAATGGTTGGCAGCATGTGACGCAATAGCAGAGGCGCTGAAGGGGCTAAGGACTCCCTAATGTCTACGGCATAACAGCGGCTTGACGTCATTCCCGTGTGGTGCAGAGCTCTAAGAAATAACATGCTTTTCCTGGTTTTATAGGGACACTTGAGAGCCCCTGAAAGAACTTAAAGTGTAAACAGAACGGGTTCGCTGAGTCAATTTCGTCGAACGGAGCGATGCCGCCAGGTGATATTCGCGTAAAATTTCGTCAAGTAAAACTGAACCGGAACAATAATTTAGTGCTACTACAAATATTGTGGAAGATTGTCCTTAAAAAAATGCTAGTTTGAAAATACGATAAGGCTAGAAAAAAGCTACGAAGCTAAATCCTAAATTCCGCAGCTAAACGACAAATAAAAAAGCTAGTTCTAGCCTCAAAGAGACTAAACTGGCAACACTGGTAAACCAAGACAAGAGTTGTGGGATGACATCATTGTTGCAATGAATTTTTTCGTTCTCTGAATTTCCAAAAGGATTTAATGTGTACGGGATTTTAATTGAATTTGTATTTACATATATTTTAGACTCAAATTCACAAAAAATAAAGAAGACTTTAACTTAAAACTTAAAATGTCACTTTATAAAGCTTTTTAAACCTATCTTATTTTTTTATGAATAAGGTCATTAATATATATTTATAGTATTAAGACACGGATTACACTGCGCTGCGCAGTGCAGTTGCTTTAACACGGTAGCCGTAGCCAACGTTATTGAGTTGGCGCCACAAAAGTAGCGCTATTCAACTAGTCAGCTAGTCTAAATATATCTAGGTATGTTCATTTAAAATCTCCAGTAAAAAATATCCAGAGGCGAAATTCCGGCGAAATACCACAAAAACTACGCTATTACCCATGGCTAGGCGGATTCAGCTAGTCTAAATATAGGTACGTTCGTTTAAAATCTCCAGTAAAGAAATATCCAGAGGCGAAATTCCAGCGAAATACCACAAAATTGCGATACAACCTTGGCTATGCGGATTCAGCTAGACTGAATATAGCTACGCTCGTTTAAAATCTGCAGTAAAAAAATATCCAGAGGCGAAATTCCGGCGAAATACCATCTGTTCTCTCACTAGAAAAAAAAATCCGGAATAGTACGCGAATAGAAAATTTGCAGAAACTAGCAAGTTAGACGAACACCTGATGGAATTTTTGTTTACATTTAAAAGCGTAAAATTGAAAACATAATAAAAGTAATCAAAAAGTGTTATCCTGACACTTTGCTCTTTTAATTTCCCCTACTTTGCAAGTATTTTGCTTACGCGAACGCCAAAAGCTGATAGTTTTTGATAACGATCGAAAATTATCAGTACGCGAATGCAACTTCTATTATCAGGGAAAATAATTCATATTTAACGTACACCTTGTTTAATTAACGGCAACCCTATTTTGCGGTCACGAATAACTGTTGATTTCGCTTGTTGTACACATCGTTATGTACATATGCTCTCGCATTTTGGACCAGTGTTCGGACTATTGCAACTTCATTCAGGAGTAAGGCCACATCGAAATTATGGTTTTATTTCCAATCGCCAAGAGAAATAAAGCCTTTATGGCCTTATTGCGTATGGTGTTATTGCACCCCACCTATTTCTGTCTGGCGGCCGCTTAGTTCTGCGTTCATCGAGAATTCTCGCGGTTTACTACTAAATACAGAAACTAGTCCTTTGTTCAGGTGAGCAGACGGAAACGAAATGAGCTCTCTTTAAAGGCGCAACAAGGAATTTATTAGTTTTAAATTTTCTATACCTCCTACCTCTTCAATCTACATTTACCTAATATACACCTCAGAAATAGTTATAACTCGCACAAAAAATCTAATCAAACCAAATCCCTTGATACCGATTGCAAATAGGCCTATAGCGTAAAATGTAAGGCAATCGCCTACAAACATAAATACGTATATATATACACAACTCGATAGCGCATCAAAAAGTTCTATTTCGCCTAATCAGACTTGAGTACACACTTCCAAAGTCACGAATGCTTTGAAAAAGTAATAAAACTAAAATTACTAACATCTCCATACAAGGACATTTCCAGTCAAGTTTGAGTTCCCAATTTATTCTCTGGTATGTCGAATATTTAAATCTATATTCATATGTATGTATGTACATTGACTGTGTCTACCTTGATGACAATCGATAGGTCCGCCTAGTCAAGTGGCAAAAGAAAAGAATGGTCAATTTGATATCAGAAAAATGTCATTTCATGCATAAATTTCCAACGAAATTGTACGTATTAATTTCCCACTACCTGCCATCACACACCGACGCACATCACTTGCCAGAAAAAAAAACTGTCGTATGCCATAAAAATCAGCAAATATATAAAATCGAAAAACTAGCCAAGCGATAAAAACCCTTTTCAAAGTTTCTAGTCACACAAACCCAAAACACAGTGTACACACACTCGCTCATATAAACACATACGAGTAGTTGCCCTGCAGTAAATCGCGCTAGTTCAAGACTAGCGCAGAACTAGGCCTTTAAGAGGCGGTACTGGTTCTCGATCTATCCCAACGCAATGCTTTCAACTGTCTCTTTTTACATGGCGATGTCCTACGAAGTGGAAATTGGCCCCCTCTGCAGAACTTTTGAACTAGTTCTGCACTGGATCCATTTTGAACACATCTGCGACAATAAGTTTTTTATTTAAAAAAATTCTGATTATTAGATTTTTTTTTATATTTTTTCGTTTTTTCTGTTCTTTCAGAGATTGCATTCTATAAAATTTTTATTTATTTTTTTATTTTGTTTATATTAAATTTAATCACTTTCTCTTCAATTTTGAAGCGGCACTCATTAATTTAAATTTCTTGAATCTGAAAATCACAACTGCCTCCACCGCGATTTGAACTCGTGACCAACGATGTTAGAGTCGGAGGTTTTCCCGCTGAGCTATTTTCGTATTGTACGAGAAGTGAGAATTTGTGCATTTACTTCTCAACAGAGCGCAACTAACACACCGAAAGTTTTAACTGTCCCTCTCTGCAGCCGTTTTGCACTAGATCAGAGATGGTTCTGAAATGTGTAGGGCGGAACTAGCGCTTTAAGAGACTGTCTCTAAATTTTACTGCAGGGTGCATGCATACATACATATGTATGCACAGACCCACGTAAGGGGCAGTGTATCATATTAGAACATCAACTGCTTATTTATATTCGAATTTAGAGCATCTTTTAAGTGCAAGTGCAAGTACACTAGCAAATGCAATATTGAGCAAATTTTCTTACAGTTTGAATAACTCAGTGAGAGGGGAGACCAGTATGTTTGCGTGTATGTATATACAAAAATATTTATTGGACCAAAAAGTAGTGGGTAGGCACTGTGGCCAATAGTAATCAACTATTACCACCTCCGCATGGTTGTAAGCCATGCAGAGTCCGCAGAAGACTCCTGAAGCAGTGTCCGGAGGATGCTTCAGACTAGGCCGAGCATACTTTGAAGTGCCATCTAATTGAAACTTAAGAAAGTTCAATTACATGGCAGTTGAGAAGTGCATGTGCAAAAATTGCATAAAGGAAAAGGAGCAGGGACCGAACATAACAGTTGTTGATGGAAAGGGGATCCCGGACTTTTTAAGGTCTCGAAAATTCCGAGATTCTTGGCAAGTAATCCCGGCATTTTCGGGATTTGTAATTGGCACTGATGGCAATAATAGAAACTAATTTTCTTGACCAGAATTGGCTATATTTCTTTTTTTATTTAATAATTAATATTTATTTATAAATGTGTAGCTAATTATACATATAACACCGCGCGATAGTAAATTTTAAACACAAATATCAATATACGCGCGAAACCATGGGCCAAATATAGTAAAATTGCGTTTTTAGTTTTTCACTCTGACGTCAGTAATTCAAAAATGATTTAAAAAATTCACATTGTTACCATAAACACTATATGGTAACAAGGATGATATAATACAAGATTCCGCATTCCCGGCGGCGATGAAATTTCTCAATTAAAGTAAACAAAGCCGAATGGGAGGATAAAATAAACTGTAAAATATAAAATTTTCTCAATAATAAATTTTTCAACAGGAAACGTGGTTTCATTATGTTAAATTTTAAAATATATGAATTATAAAAAGAATTAATACCGAAAATTAAAAAAAATTAGATTTTTGTGAAAGTATTAGCAAATTTCAGTGCATTTAAATTTTCTGAGGCGTTGTTTACATTTACTTGAGAATTGTCAAAATCGGCAAATCCTAAGTAGTGGCTTCTGTAACGTGCCACATTTGTTCGCTTCATCTTGATGTGATAAAATTAAACGCTGGAAGCACTCCGCAAGGTTGCTAAAAAATTTATGTCCGAACAATATCTTGATATGGGGGAACCGCTTTACACTGTCAAGGAAAAAAATTGCCAAAACTCAATGCAATTTTTAGCAACTTCAATCTTGCACTTTATTTACCAAAATTATTTTTTTTTTAGAGTCTAATTAAAAAGTTTGCAATTTAGGTGAAACCTTACAGAATTTCTTTAATTTTTGTACAAAGGTTGATCCAAAACCTGAGATCTACCACATTTTTTTGATATCTATCACGTTTTTTTTCCAGATTCTACCACACAGAATTTTTTTAAGTTCGATCACAGGTTTCTGGTACAGAAGGGCTGGTAAATATTCAAAATGTCATTTTAAAATTTTATCCTTGAAATTTCGCAATATTTGTTTTTGAAAAAATTATATGTTATTATATAAACTCGATAACATCCTCGAATCTCGTTCTTCAAACTTTGTCAGCTTAAAAATTACCTATTCGTCCTTGTGAATCCAAAAAATTTTAATTTTTTACATTCTAAAGAAATTTCCTATTGCATTTGTTACCCATATTTTTATTCTACATTGTATTGAATTTGTTTAATAATTTTTGGAATTATTCATATCTTTGAAATTATAAAGTCCTTCAAAATAAATCTTGCGGTCGAGAGAAAAAATAAAAACGCCTCTTTAAATAAAAAAAGTAGGTTTCAAACCCATTTATTTATTATTTATTTCATGGTAGGAGAGCTTTTCAACCAATATAGAAGCAATTTTTCTTATTCAAGTTGTTGAAAAGTAGTGAATATCTAAATCCCAGGACTAATCCCGGTATCCTGGGTTGTGACAAAGCCATCTCGAAAATCCCATGATCGGAAAAGGCCGAAAAATGAACATCCCTAATGGAAACTGTCATGGAAAAATTCACTATGAAGGAAATGTTCTACAATTAAGTAATACATACCAATCGATTTAATTTTTCGCCGAGACTAAAATTTTAAAATAAAATTTTATTTGCAATTTTTATGAAAGTCAACAATAAAAATCAATCAGTGACTTTTACTTTTAAAAGTTATCAATATTAATCAGTCACCGACTTTTATTTTTTAAATCATTCATTTTTCGCATTTAAGAAGGCGTTGGGAAACAAAAGTTTACTACGACTTATACAAATGACTTTTATAAGTATAATAAAGGCCAGTGACTGATTTTTCTTTATGAGTTTTATAAATAACAGTCTTCGATAACTGTTATCTATGACATATAATTTAAAAATCAAAATCAACTGTTATTTACCCATTATTTAGCTAAACATTAAAAATAATTGTTATTTTGGATTTATAAAATAAAAGTCAGAAATAGGGAGTAATTAAATAAAATTCAAAAAACAATTGTTAAAGAGCGATTTTTTTTATTAAAAGTTGTAACTTTTACGGTCCCTTTTAGAAGTATTGTTTAAAAATAATATCGCAATAAATTTTTAAAAGCTTTTGTTTTTACGCAAAAATAGCCTCAAATATCACTTTTAAACCGAATTTTTTAGTTATTCCAAATATAATCAAGCGAAATCTCGGAAATTGTGAAATTTTAAATTTTCCATAATTTGGAAAAAAATTAAGTTCTTTTCCTTCGGCAGGGATTTGTTTTATGCTAAAAGAAATGTTCTGATTAAAATACATCCAAATCAAAAATGGTCATTCAGGATTGCGTGATTTAAGATTTAAGATTTAAGATTTTAAATGCGTAGTTAATAAAGTAATCTTTTTGTTTTGAATCATCAAGTAAATAAAAAATAAATTTGATTAGTGATTTGGACCCTCGACCAAATCAGAAATTAAATTTATATGTGTTTTAATTCGTTGGACTAATAAAAGTTAAGTACGTAGCATAAAAGATCGAAAATCAAATGCAACTCATAACCCCAATTTACAAAAGTACGCATCGGTTTGAAAGCAGTAAAAATGTAAGTTTTGTATTCTTTTCATAGTTTTAAATAATTGTAATTATTTAAACCCGTTTTATTTTGTAGCATGTCGAACAGGAGGGTACTAAAATGTGTGTATTTTACCTGATTTGAATTAATTTTAAAGCCATTTTTTTGCAGATAATTTTACGGCTGTGAAGAAAATGTCCCACCAACGAAACTACATACAATTTCTTCTTCTTCTTCTTCTTCTTCTTCTTCTTCTTCTTCTTCTTCTT
>NW_023458563.1:19831634-19833437 GCF_013731165.1 Rhagoletis pomonella
TTCTTCTTCTTCTTCTTCTTCTTCTTCTTCTTCTTCTTCTTCTTCTTCTTCTTCTTCTTCTTCTTCTTCTTTATTGACGCTGTAACCGCTTAAGCGATTTTGGCCGAGTCCAAAAAAGCACGCCAGTCATTTCTCTTGTGTGCTAACTGACGCCTATTGGAAATGCCAAGTGAAGCCAAGTCCTTCTCCACCTGGTCTTTCCAACGCAGTTGAATATTTTCAGAACAGGAGCGTTTCTGTCCATTCGAACGACATGGCCAAGCCAGCGGAGCCGCTGAATTTTAATTCGCTGCACTATTTATGTCTATATCGTTGTAAAGCTCATACAGCTCATCGTTAAATCGTCTGCGATATTCGCCATCACGAATGCGTAAAGGTCCGTAAATCTTTCGCAGAATCTTTCTCTCGAAAACTCCAAGAGCCTCCTCATCAGATGCTTTCATTGTCCATGCCTCCGCGCCATACACCAGCACAGGCATGATGAGTGACTTATAGAGTTTGATCTTTGTACGACGAGAGAAGATTTTGCCTACTCAGTCCAAAGTAGCACTTGTTGGCAAGAGTGATTCTCCGTTGGATTTCAAGGCTGACATTATTATTGGTGTTAATGCTGATTCCCAAATAAACGAAGTCAGTAGACGACTTTTCAAACTTGTAACTGTCATCATTGACGTGGGTGACAAGACGCGTATGCTCTGACTGTTTGTGTGATGACAGGAGATGCTTCGTTTTTTCCTCGTTCACCGCCAGACCCATTCGCTTTGCTTCTCTATCCAATCCCTAGAAGGCAGAACATACGTAGCCCTTGTTTTTACCGATAATGTCGTTGGCATACGCCGTTGTACGCTCTTGTAAAGTATTTTGCCTGAGCGGTTCAGTTCTGCGGCTTTTATTATCTTCTCCAATATCAGATTAAAGAAATCACATGAAGGGAGTCCCCTTGTCTGAAACCTCGTTTGCTATCAAACGGCTCGGAGAGGTCCTTCCCTATTCTGACGGAGCTGGTGGTATTGCTCAACGTCATTTTACACAGCCGTATTAGTTTCGCGGGGATACCAAATTCAGACATCCCGGCATAAAGACAACTTCTCTTCGTGCTGTCGAAAGCGGCTTTGAAATCGACAAATAGATGGCGTGTGTCGATCCTATTCTCGCGGGTCTTTTCCAAGATTTGGCGTATTGTGAATACCTGATCTATGGTGGATCTTCCAGGCCTAAAGCCAAACTGATAAGGTCCAATCAGCTCGTTGACGGTGGGCTTCAGTCTTTCGCACAATACACTCGATAAGACCTTATAACCTATGCCTATAAGGCTGATTCCGCGGTAGTTGGTGCGTATCGCGGGGTCGCCTTTCTTGTGGATTGGGCAGAGCAACTTAAATTCCAGTCGTCGGGCATGCGTTCATCTGACCATATTCTGCATACGAGCTGATTCATGCACCTCATCAGCTCCTCGCCGCCGTACTTGAATAGCTCGGCTGGCAGGCCGTCAGCTCCAGCAGCTTTGTTGTTTTTCAGCCGCGTAATCGCTATTCGTACCTCGTCATAGTCAGGCGGTGGGACAGCTACTCCATCATCATCGACTGGGGACTCGGCTTCGTCTTCTTCACTACTTTCAGCGCTGCTGCCATTCAGTAGGTTGTAAAAGTGTTCCCTCCACAATTTAAGTATATTCTGGACATCGGTTACAGGAGTTCGCCCCGGTCTTGAAACCTTCCGTAAGTCGCCTAACCCTCTGGTAGAATTTTTCGGGCGTTCTTCCTGTCGGCCAGCATCTCAAGCTCTTCGCACTCACGTATTTCG
>NW_023458563.1:19853437-19912484 GCF_013731165.1 Rhagoletis pomonella
TATGTGCTCTCTTTTTTTTAAACTTGGAAGGTTTGTATTTGAAACTGAATTTAGTTTGGTCATATATGTAGTCCAAAAAGTTTAAAATTAAAACCGAAATTTTTAACCGTGTAATTGTGAACGGTATTTTGACTTTACGAATTTCCTTGTATAGTACAAAGACTCAAAGTTAAACGTGGTACCAAATATTGAAAATATACGGCACGCAGCTGTTTTCAACAGCGGATATTTTAAATTTGGTACTTGTTGCCGTAATTCAAGCAATGGCAAAGCTGTATGTTGCATTTTCAGTGCCTTATATTCTTTTAATTCCATAAACTCCATCTCCTCTTCGCTTTTCTTAAAGTGGATTGAAAATTCATCCTCAATTATAGTTGCATTTGTTTACAAATTATCCAGTAACTATATATATATATTTATATTTAAAAAAAAAAGAGATAAAAATACCCCAAAAACACCCCAGTTTCAAAATGCCCTTAAATCGTACCCCTCCCAAAGGAGGAGGGCAGGAATCGTCTCAGCCACAACAACAACAGCATAGACAACAAAGGTCACAACAGCAACAAGAATCCCAACTTCCTCTGCAACCCGAAACACCGCAAAAACCACAGACACAACAGGAAAAGTAACAGCAACAACCGGAAAAGCAAAAACAGAAACAGCAACAACTGTCGATCTCTAGACAGTCACCAAATTCGTGGAGCTCACAATGCCCCACCTAGCCCAATATGAAAAATCCAAATATCCAGGATCAAATTGAGCTACTTCAAAAGCAATTACAATTACTGTACCAGCAGCAAGCCTCAAATGATAAACTTACCCCTGGTAAGGAATGGACCACAGTAGAAAGCCCAGGTAAGCCCTCAAATACCAATAAACAAGCAAAACTTGATAAATACTGGCTAGGCGGATCCCAGTCTAAAGAAAATAGGTTCTCATATCTTGAAATAGAAGACGATGAAGACCCAAAGCCCAAAGAAAATAGTCCCAAGCCCCCACCAATCTTCGTTGATAAAGTAAGCAACATTACCCCCCTAATGAAGCTTTTATCCGAAACTGCTCCAAGTCTGTACGACTTAAAGCTCATAAGCAATGAGCAAGTTAAAATACAAGCAAAAACTCCCGAGGCCTACAAAACAATTGTTCAGCAACTAGAGCAAAAAAACACTGAGTTTTATACATACAAGCCAAAACAAGAAAGAAGTTTCAAAGTTATACTCAGAAATATGCACTCGTCTATTGGTACCGAAGAAATCGCTGAAGCCCTATCAAATCTCGGTCATATCCCAATTAACATTTACAATATGAAACACGAAAAACCCGCTATCAATGTTCATTGTAGAGCTAAAAGCAAACCCTTATAACAGAGAAATATACGATATCAAATATCTCTTCAACACAAAAATTGTATTTGAACCCCCACGCCCAAAACGTGAAATCCCGCAATGCGCTAACTGTCAACAGTATGGACACACAAAAGCATACTGCCGTAGAAGACCGGTATGTATCAAATGCGCTGGCCCCCACTTGTCTGCAGATTGCCCGCGCAAGACAAAATCCAACGATGTTAAATGTGCTCTGTGTGAAGGAAATCACCCAGCAAACTATAAAGGCTGCATGGTGTACAAAAATCTGCATAAACTTAAATACCCACCTCTAAGAAGAATGGAGGACAACAATCCCAAAAGTATCAGCCAGCAGCAATCAGCTCCACTTTGTGTTGGTATAAACAAGGTAATAGATATTCTCCTAATATCCGAAACCCATTTCACCGAAAAGAGCTATTTTCAAATACCGAATTACAAACTCTATCACACGATGCATCCCGATAAAAAAAGCACATGCTGGCTCAGCTATATTAATAAAAAACAATATTAAACACTTTAATATTAACTCATAATGCACAGAAGCTATCCAAGCTACTAATATAGTTGTCGAGGACTTGAAAGGCCAAATAACAATCTCAGCAGTATGTAGCCCACCCAAGCATGCGATCAAGTCAGAAGGTTATGTTAAATTCTTCAAAACTCTATGAAGCAGGTTTTTAGCTGGAGGAGAATACAACGCAAAACACCCACAATGGGGATCTCGCCTCATCACTCCTAAAGACCAACAACTCTTTGCGGCTATGGCAAGATTAAATCATCACTCAGCCTCCTCAGGCTCACCAACGTATTGGCCAACCGATACCAAACAAATTCCAGACTTAATAGACTTTTGCGTGTTTAAAGGTATTGCAGATAATGAAATAATATGTAATCCCTGTTTCGATTTATCCTCTGACCATTCTCCCGTAATGGTCACTCTAAGCAATAATCTTGTTGACTCAAATTCTCAATATTCCCTTCACAACAATAGAACTGACTGGAATCTCTTCCAAAGCCTAACATCTTCAAAATTAAATTTGAAACACTCGCTGAAATCTAGCGAAGATATCATTGCAGCTGTTGAACATTTCAATAACTGCATCCAACCAGCTGCTTGGAGATCAACACCCATTCTAAGCAAATCACAGTGTACAAGAATCTCTTCTCTTGTAAAAGAAAAACTGACCAAAAAACGCCAGGCTAGAAAGAAGTGGCAGCAGACTAGACATCCCGAAGACAAAACAAGATTAAATACGCTAACGAGAGAGCTCAAAGAAATCTTGCAAAAAGAACGCAATTCCCAACTTCATCATTACCTCAGTAACTTAGATGCAACAGCTTCCAGCGATTATTCCCTCTGGAAAGCAGCAAAAAAATTAAAGAGGCCAACTCTGGCACAACCCGCCATCAGAATGGAAAATAACCAATGGGCTAAAAGTGATCTCGAAAAAGCAAGCACATTTGCACGTCACCAAAGAAATGTGTTCGCTCCGCATGAAATTGAACCCTCTCCCTATACTGCACAAAAAGTAAGTCAGACTCTCGAACAACCCTACCAAATGGACCCACCCATAAAAAAATTCTCAAAAGCTGAGGTTAAGGAAGCGATCAAACAACTCAAAGCTAAGAAGGCTCCCGGTTACGATCTAATCACTGGAGAAATATTAAAACAGCTCCCGGAAGAAGGAATCACTTTCCTGACTTATATTTATAAGGCATTTCTCTCACCTGGTTTCGTTCCACCTCAATGGAAGGTTTCCCAGGTAGAAATGATTCCTAAACCAGGAAAAAGTGCAGACAGAGTTGAGTCATATCGCCCAATCAGTTTGCTACCCATCGCCTCTAAAATTCTGGAGACTCTTTTTCTCAAAAGATTGATGCCAGTAATAGAACAAAGAAAGATTATCCCTAATCACCAATTCGGTTTTAGGAAAAAACACAGCACAATCGAACAAGTTCACAGGCTTGTCAACTGCATTCACACTGCATTCGAACACAAAAAGTATTGTACAGCTGCATTCCTCGATATATCTCAAGCTTTCGATCGAGTATGGCATGACGGCTTACTTTACAAAATAAAGAGTACCCTCCCGATAAACTATTATATCTTTATCGAGTCCTATCTCAAAAATCGATTTTTCTTTGTTAAGCAAGGCGAGGAGCAGTCTGAACTCTACGAAAGCTCAGCTGGTGTACCTCAAGGCAGTGTGATGGGTCCCATCCTTTACCTGTTATACACATATGATTTACCAGCATCCGAAGGAGCAATTGTTGGTACATTTGCAGATGATACTGAAATTCTCGCAATGGACACCCTTCCAAAACTCGCCTCGGTTAAAGTCCAAAATGGCCTCAACAAAATAACACAATGGCTGAAAGATTGGCGAATTAAGCCAAATGAAAGAAAGTTTGTCCAGGTTACGTTCTCCCTTAAACGTAAAACCTGCCCGCCCGTAAAACTCAATAACGTGGATATTTCACAGCGTGATGCGACAAAATACTTAGGCATGCACCTCGACAGCAAGCTTACTTGGAAAACTCATATTTTCACTAAACGCAAAGCACTGGGAATGAAGCTCAGAAATTTACATTGGTTACTGAACCCGAAGTCTCAAGTCTCACTCGAGAGTAAGCTCTTACTCTATTCATGTCCTCTAAAACCAGTATGGACATACGGAATACAATTATGGGGCTCTGCAGCAACTTCCAATATAGAAATACTCCAAAGAATCAAAAACTCTTAGAATGATTGTGAACGCTCCGCTCTATGTCACAAACAACCAAATTCACCGTGACCTTAAAATCCCTACTGCTGCTTCCGAAATTAAAAAGCACGCCTTAGCGCACCGACAAAAAATTCATGATCACCCAAACCCTCTTATTTCTACACTCACTTCCCATACAGTGTCATTCCAGCGCCTTAAAAGTAAATCAATATTAGATCGCTAATAACACTGAATACCTGCGAATAGAATATGGTTGCGCCACTGGGTGTACACTATACATGATTATTTTCTTATTTAGTATTTAAGTTTCAAATATTGTTTATGTTAAAAAGAAAAAAAAACAGATCGCAATCAAAAATATATGAGTTCAAAAAAAAAATAAAAAAATTCCAGTAAAATCAAGTAAAAACTTGCAACTTCAACTGTCATTTTTCGCTCTCTTAATTTCTTCTGCTTTGCAAGTTTTTGCGTACGAAAACGCCAAATAGTGAAAATTCGTAAAGACTTTTCCTGGATTTTATTTACTGGAAATGAGTAAACAAACGCAACTTATGTTACATAAAAAAGGGTTTATGAAGTATGCAAACGTACATTTAAATAATTTCAAAACGGCAAATCTTTTTTCAAAATCTGCTTTTAAATCATATGGGCGATTCCACCGTCACGAGTTGGACATTTGTACAGAAAAAAACTTTTTTCTTGTTTAAATTTAAGTATCAAGTACTCAACAATTCTACAATTTGATAAAGCTACACCTAATTGACTATTATTTATATGAGTTATTACAAAATACGAAAAAAATTCCAGCTTACTTTTATATGGAAAAATCTGATTTATTTCTTCTGTCACAGGTGGAACAAAAAAAACCTGCTTTTTGGAGCAGATATATTTTACGGAAACTCTGCGAATTTATTTCACTTTTCTGTTTGAACTTGATGTCTTAAAATAAAACAAAGAACCAGGAACACAACCAAAGAAAAAACTACAAAAAATGATGGCTTTATTAAACGAAAAATCCGAAATTCCTCTGTCACGGGTGGGACAACGTTTGTCACGGGTAGGACACGTACGAATTTTTATATGAAAGGGAGCTTTTGGTGTGGTCCATATATAAAGATTAGTTATTAAAAAATATAAGAAGCCAAGTAGGGGTTAAATTCACTCACGTTTTATCTTAGGATAGTGCCTTTTATATGGAAGAAAATGCTTAGCACCGTCAGCTAAAAAAAATATTAAAAATGAACGCGATTTCCTAGCGTCTTGAGAATTTCACGTTTACGAACTTGAATTTAATGGACTATAAAACTGCATACCTAAAAATTCTGAACAAAAAGTTTAAAATTTTTTGGTGTAATTGTTAAAGTTTGTTGAATTTTTATGATTTTTGTAAGAAGTTTGAAATGTAGATTTATGTGGTTCTGGTTAGGTAATGTGCTAGACTTTTATAAAAAAAAACTATAAACATTAGAATAACAAAATAAAAAACCAAAACTGGGCAAAATGTAGCTAACTTAATCAGCTGACCACAAGGGTATATAGATAATGGACGAGTCCCCGCATCCCCCCTCCTCCCTTGCGTCCACCTCAATAAACAAATAAAGCTTATCAGTCCTGTGAACCTACCTCTGACAACTGTCTCGCACATAGCTGTCACGGGTGGGGCATGCTTCTCTGTTGAATTACTCTTATCTAACTTCGTGGCAACGACAATGCAATTGTGGTAAATATTTGCAATAAATTTCTAACATTATGTATCAAACACGAAACACAATCTCAACTTCTACTCAACTATTAGCTTTTTTTGTCACGGGTGGGACAAGACCAATACTGCTTAATAATAACTCATAATATAGATAAAGCAGTCACGCCATTTAATATATAACACAATTTTATTCAAAGCATATGAGTTCTACTCACCTTTGCCAACTTTTAGATTTTCCAAAACCGGACAGTGGATGAAAGGGTACATTTTCAAACTATGCTTCGCTGTATTAAGCTTAATATGCTGTTAGTCGTTTCGACTACCAAGGAGTATGACTAAAAGTACTAAAAGTGGTTGATTATGAAACTGTTTTTTTTTTTCAGCAAGAAAATAGCTGATCAAAAACAGCGGGCTGAAATTTACGCAAATCACAAAATTCAATGTTATAATTTTTTATGGTTTAGAAAATTATAAAATAAGACTAATTAAACTTGTAAGAAGCAAGTAGTTACTCGTTTAGTCAATAAATTGTGTTAGGATAACACTGGTTGATCAGATTTATTACGTTTTCAATGTTACACTTTTGAATGTAAAAAAAAATCCATCAGCTGTTCGTCTAACTTGCAAGTTTCTGCTAATTTTCTGTTCGTTTACTATTCTCGATATTTTTATCTTGTGGGAGAACAGGAGTAACTAATTCGGCTGTCATGATTTGCGAAGAGAGAATGATCACCGTAAAGAAAAAAATCAGCGATACAAAAAGGGAGCAATGGTAGTCGAAACGACTAACATTGGGTAGGTAGGGTTAAAAGTCCAAAAACACTCATTTTAGTTTAGGCACATACAATGTAAACATTACGACAAACAGGAGATTGTTTTATGAACAAAACATCAAAGGTACTAAATGTATGAAAAATTACAGCATAGCTTTAATACGAAAGTAAGATAAGTAGTTTTGAAAGGCGATTTTATGAAATATACTTCATGCTTAATAATTTTCATACACTGAAATATTAATCATTTTATTACCTGGGCCCTCAAAACCGGACATTTTGATGTTCGGGTGTGCCGTAAAAACGGACACGGACAAATCTCTAATAAACCGGACTCTCCGGGCGAAAACCGGACGGTTGGCAACTCTGGTTCTACTATATATTTTTCTTACCAAACACTTGAATTATAAATCGCAAATTATTTGACATTGCATTCAGCATAACCTACTTTAAACTCAATCAAAAAATTTAGAACTTGATTTCAAAACGTAAAAAACGTTAAAAAAGGTAAATGCATTCACAGCTTTAATTTGTTATTTTTTTGGTTGATTCAAGAATTTTACAAATGTCTTATCCACACGTTTGTTAGTTTTACAAAGAAAATAATTTTTGCACTGAGGATCACTTTCCCATGGAAGCTCCCATATGCAATATTTTCTTCAGCCATGGAAAATGATGAAATATTCTTTTTATGAGAACATGAATAAAAAGACGTAGTTTAGCTTCAAAACTTTAAATAATTTGCGACAAATCAAACCCATTTTTATTCTCTCCTTGGAGAGACAAATTCCAATTTTGCAAATGTTCCATCATATCGGTAAAGAACATTAAGTCAGAAAGCCAATTTTCATTCTCCAATTGCGGGCAATGTTCCGATCTCAATTTGCGCATGTGTTAACACTATTTTAAATTATAAGTCATCTACACCACCCGTTGTATAAGCAGGTTTTAGATATTAAGATATATGAACTACCCTGTTACATCTGTCAAGTCGACCATGACTTTTTCTTTTTTCCGGTGTACCAACAAATGCGTAAAGACGTGAAACAAGAAAAATAAAAATCTGATTTCATAAAAGACATCAGCCATCAAGTTTTTCTGAATTTTTTGCGATTACAACCTTCAGGAGTGGGGTGTGTATCCCACTACCCATTTAAGCAAAATATTTTCTAAAAATGCCTCCAACAAGGAATAATCCCGGAAAAGTGAACACCGCTGTCGCCACCACCGATGTGCCACCTAATGGTGCGGAAACTGCTGCCACCACTGCTGAGAAGACCACCACCGCCGAAAAGATGACTGCCGCTCACACTGCTGTTTCCACCGCTGAAAATTTGGGCGATGGATCGCCCATGACCGCTGCACCCTATGCCACCGACGCCACCACTACCATACGAAGCCAACCCCTAACTACGACGACCACTGTGAACGTGGCTCCTGTCTCAGCCACACTAGAAACGGTTGGCTTTGCTGGGGCATCAATTGGAAGTGCCCATCCATCGAACCTATCCGAAGAATCTGGTCGATTAGAGGAGCAACTCAGAATCTTGAGGCTACGCTGCGAAATAGCTGTGCTGGAGAGTCAGGGCAATTATATTACGCCAAGAAATCATATAAATTTCGAGGAGTTGGAAGCTGCCGTGCCCAGTGGCGATGACCACCGCGATGTCAATAAGTGGTTCATACAATTTGAAGACTATGCAGAAGCAAACAATCTCAGCGAGAGACATAAGTGCCTGGCCCTACGCCGTTGTATGACGGGAACAGCCAAGGAGTGCGTTCTTAACCACGGCCTTACTGATTATGGCAGTTTGAGGACACTACTGCAAACAATGTTCCATCGCAGGGCTACTAGGCAAGAAATTTACCGTCAGCTGCGAGCACGAAAATTGAAGTCCTCCGAATCTTGTATTGCTTACGTGGTGGCTATGCAATCCATTGCGTCGAAGATGGACCTGGAAGAAGAAGAGCTTGTTGACATAATAATCGATGGCATACCAGACAGCAGCAATAACATCTCCATTTTGTACGGTGCACACTCGGTTAAGGAGCTTATTCAGCGTATGGATCGTTACGAACAACGGCGTTCGACGTTCTCTGCATCCAGGTCCTCAGCCCAAGTCATCGCACGCAACACTACATCCAAGTCCACTACTGCGGTCGCCGGGGATCTAACCTCAATACGCTGCTACAACTGCTCGCAATTTGGACATTACCAGAGCAGCTGCCCAAAGCCGACCAGACCTGCAGGATCTTGCTTCACCTGTCACCAAATGGGGCACCAGCACAATAATTGCCCTAAGAAGAGGAGCCGACCCACTCAAGTAGCTGCGGTGTCCGCAGAAATTTCCAACGATGATGATTACCTAGATGTTAAGCAATGGGTAAGTGTGGCCTTATGCAAATCGAATCCAATCAGAAACACAGGTTTTACAAATATTTATTCTCTTCTCGATTCCGGTAGTCCGATTAGTTTTATGCAAAGATCAATCACCCCAAAATGTACTAAATTATCATTTAACAAATTTCCAACAAAATTTATCGGCATCGGCAAACGCAGAATATACTCGTTTGGCACAGTATTGTGCGCGGTAAGATTTCGTGATAAAACTCGATGCATTCAAATGATGATAGTTCCGGATAACACAATAACTACCCCTCTGATACTCGGTCGAGACTTCATGCAAATATTTAATATATATTTAAAACAAGTGAATAAGAAAAATAAACATGAATTCCAAAACAATTTTTGTTCTATACCTGAATTAAATAAAGTTGATATTAGTTCTAATGTAAAATACAGTGTTTCTGATTCAATAGTAGTTAATTTATCTGACAGTGACTGCGAGGAACGTTCTGATAATGGTAAAAACAGCCAGGATGAGGCCCATAGTGGGGGTATCAACATGTTCAAAGAACGCGATGATATAATGCCGAACTACAGTGATAATAATAGTGAACATACCGATGAATATACCGATGTATTGAGTGAACTTAATGCGATTGACTTCGGGCTTGAACCAGATATAGACCTAGGACCTAAGTTAGATAGTGTTAATCGAGAAGCAATCACAGCCGTTTTACATGATTCATATATGGCACCCTCAGTTATAGATAGGACACCCTATGAATATAAAATGAAAAACCGCCTGACTGATGATACGCCATTTTACTGTTTGCTAAGGCGGCTATCGTTTAAAGATCGTGCAGAATTACAGATGATCTGTTGAATAGACAGATAATACGACCGAGCAACTCCCCTTATGCTTCTGCCATCGTGCTAGTGAAGAAGAAAAACGGAGATATCCAAATGTGCGTGCCTTTGATTGAAGATTGCATCGGGTATATGTCAGGAAAGAGATGGTTCACCTTATTGGACCTAAAGAACGGGTTTAACCAACTGACAATGGACGTGGATTCTATTCCATTGACATCACTTGTCACACCACACGGGCAATTTGAATATCTTCGAATGCCTTTCGGACTAAAGAACGCACCAGCCAATTTTCAGAGATCTGTTTACAATATTTTTCGTGACTTAATAGCTGCAAAAGAGATTGTAGTATATATTGACGATATCCTTATTGCGTCCACTGATTTCGAAAGTCACTTCCATACTGTAGAAAAAGTGTTGAAGAGGATTTACCTGAGAGGGTTAGAACTTAAGCTGAAAAAGTGTAGTTCGGGTACAATGAAATAGAATACTTAAGATACCTCGTCGGCCCTATGGGGATACAACCATCAGATGCTCACATCCGTTCAATCTCCAATTATCCCATCCCGAAGAACCATAAAGAACTTCGCTCGTGCTTTGGCCTGTTTTCATATTTTCGGAAATTTGTACCATCGTTTTCAAAGACAGCTAAGCCAATTTTAGATGTCCTACGTATAGAGGCAGTATTCAATCTTACGGAACCATGTTTAGAAGCCTTTAGCAAATTGAGAGAACAGTTAGTTAAGGCCCCAGTGCTAGCGATATACGATCATACGTGAGAAACGGAACTGCATTGCGATGCCAGCAGTCATGGGTTTTGGTCTGTCCTACTTCAAAGACAGGATGACAAAAAGCTACATCCGATTGCATAATTTTCAAAAACCACTACGGAAGCAGAGTCAAGATACCATAGTTTTGAGTTGGAAACTCTTTCCATTATCTATGCCCTCAGAAGGTTTAGGATTTACTTGAAAGGGATACCATTTACCATCGTTACCGACTGTAATTCACTCACCATGACCCTAAGCAAAAAGCATGTAAATGCACGAATAGCGCGATGGGCCCAAGAATTAGAAAATTTCGATTACTCAATTCGGCACCGGAAAGGCGTTAACCTCGGTCATGTCGATGCATTAAGCCGTTCTCCGCTGTCCCCGAACGCCGAGGCTGATGTTAATATTTTTGCACCTGAAGTGCACTCGAAGTCTATAGGTATTTTAGAGGATTATCAATGCTTGCCCAAGAACCGGCTGCTATGCGGACCAAGGCATCAGAGTAGGTGTGAGTTAGTTGCTGCCGTTGACCACGACGACTTGGATTTTCAAATCCAAGTTGCCCAGAATTGGGACGGTAGGCTCAAAGAACTTTTGAACGAATTGGAGAAAGGTGAAGTTGTAGATTACGAGCTTATCGACGGACTAGTTTTTCGGAAGCTGGGTAATGACTCCCTATTATGCGTACCAACCGAGATGCAAGACAACGTTATCCGTATGGTGCACGAAAATATTGGAAATTTAGGCGTGGACAAGTGCTACGATCGAATACGTAAACACTACTGGTTTGATCATTTGCGTGATAAAATAGAACGGTTCATCCGTAATTGCATCAAATGTATACTATACTCAGCCCCAGCGCGCTCTAATGAGCACAACATGTTCAGCATTCCAAAGAAGCCGATTCCATTCGTTACCCTTCACCTCGACCACTTCGGCCCTCTGCCAGCTATTAGGTCAAAACGCAAACATATACTAGTCGCTATAGACGCCTTTACTAAGTTCGTGAAATTATACCCAGTCAATTCTACAAGTACGAAAGAGGTCTGCTGCGCTTTAGAGAAATACTTCGGTTACTATAGTCGTCCAAGACGAATTATTACAGATAGGGGATCGTGCTTTACTTCACTTGACTTTAGCAATTTTCTTTTAAAAAGAAACATAACCTACGTAAAAGTTGCAGTGGCATCTCCGCAAGCCAATGGTCAATTGGAAAGGGTTAATCGTGCTTTAAAAGCGATGTTAAGCAAGCTAACAGATTCAATGAAACACTCAGATTGGCCAGCAAAGCTCTCACAAGTAGAATACGCTATAAACAATACGGTACAACCAAACACACACCTAGCCAAATGCTTTTCGGCGTGACCCAGCTGGGTTGTATAGTAGATGGCTTGACTGAATTTCTAGAAGATAAGCTACTACACGATACCCCTAGGGATTTAGAAGGGATGCGGGAGAGTGCTCTAAGAAAGATAGAAAAGTCCCAAGAATATAGTCTACAATATTTTCTCAAAAACAGTGTGCCTGCCAAGAAATACTCATTTGGAGAGTTCGTGGTGATTAGAAATGTTGATATTTCGGCTGGGAAAAATAAGAAACTCATCAAAAAATACCGCGGCCCATATGTAATACATAAAGTCCTGCCAAATGATCGGTACGTAATAAGAGATATTTACAATTGTCAGCTGACTCATTAGCCTTACAATGGAATAGTTGAAGCTATAAAAATTCGAAGAAATTTGAAATGATCGCGATAACTTCCCTCAGTCATCGTCGAACATAGGCCACACTTCCTCGTGAATAAGTTGTAGATCATTGATTGAGGCCAATCAAATAAGTCAGGTGGTCGAGATGTTAACACTATTTTAAATTATAAGTCATCCTCACCACCCGTTGTATAAGCAGGTTTTAGATATTAAGATATATGAACTACCCTGTTACATCTGTCAAGTCGACCATGACTTTTTATTTTTTCCGATGTACCAGCAAAAGCGTAAGGACGTGAAACAAGAAAAATAAAAATCTGATTTTATAAAAGACATCAGCCAACAAGTTTTTCTGAATTTTTTGCGATTACAGAATGTCCAACAAATATATATGTTTTTTAAAAAGTAAAAAGAGCCAAAATGTTTTAAGCCAAGAGAAAGTTAAAAAAGCCGCACTTTGCTAAGCAAAGGGCCGCATTTGGCTCAAAGAGCCGCGTTTGCCCACCGTTGCTTTATATCATTATGTCTAACTGAACGTTCTATCGAATATGTTTCAAGTAGGGATAAATCCACCCTTGCTTACCACGTAGAGGTAGTTTTCGGAAAGGTGAAAAACTATACTGAATACTTGCGCCGGGTATTAAAGTTCGGCTCCGCCCGAACTTAGACTTTTTTACTTGTTTAAGCATGAAAATACATAGTACATCTTTGTACAATTCTACTGTTGTCATCATGGAGAATACCGAATAATTTAAAAAATATCACAACTCTAGGAGAAGTAATTATGTCGTTTTTTTCTTTTCCTCAATACCTAAACTGTCAGACATGCGTCCTTTTCCAAATTGCATATGGAACAAACAAACTACAGTTTCAATATAGTATGGACTGGTGGCCTTATTCATAAAAAATAAAGTCGGTTTGAAGAGCTTAAATTGACAGTTTCATATATTTTTTAATTTATAAACCTTTTATAAAGCTACTTTATTTTTATTATTATTGCCTCCCTTTTATTAGTTCGGGATGTAACTATGTAATATTGATGCGCCTAAAAGATGCAACGATTTCTATTCTCAAGTTACATACCTAATGACAGTACGAATGGAAATTATAATAGCGAGGTTTTCGTTTTTTAAACTATAATCTTATTATTTATGAATAAGGCCATACATCTAAGTACACGTGTAATTCACAGAACGAAGACGCTTTTTGGCAGTCCCGGGGAGCTGATATCGATGCAACCGATCTACGTTTTTAAACCCGCAGATAGTGGTGAATAAACATTTTAATATTTGTACGAAATTTTGACTTTGTAATTAAACAATAGTGAAAGCGATGAAAAGAAATACTCGTATTCTGTTCATATGAATGTGTGCGTGTGTGCGTGAACATATGTCCCTGCAGTCGCGAGTACTCCATGCATGCATGTAAAGAGTACTCCCTAAGGACCAAGGAGTACTCCAAAATTAAACACAATTTATATAAAAAATATGGTCCAATTAATATTGCGATGACCTAGGGCAGAACCATATACTCCATATCTGCATTACTTCAGAGTACCACAAAACTACTCCAACATATTAACAATGGCATTGTTGTTATATTTTTCCGTTTGTACACGTTTTTTCTTCACTTCACAGATGCTTTTTCGAAATTAATAAAAACCAAAAACAAAAATTAAAAATTACATGTTGCCTCTGACGGCATTCGAACCCGAATATGCTGGGAGCTAACAACTAACAGCGAGCATCTCTATACGTTCAGCTACAGCCAGACACGCAAACGCGCTTTCAAATGCTCAACTTCAATCACATTTCGTTAAAACACGAGCAGTAATCGGGTAACATAAGCTGGTGCAGAGGCACGAGTTGGTCCGCTACAGCATGACAGAAAAACACTTTTGTAAGTAATCCAACATACCACAAATAGACTACGTGGTCCAACGATTTTTGCAGGGGTATGCAGGACACATTGTTTCTCTTGTACAAAAGTTGTTTCAAGTATTGTCCTTAAATAAATTTGTACAGATTACATTAGGTCATTGTTTTGAGCATGCATCTGCATACGTGTGGATGTGTGTATGAAATGTATGTGAATGTGTGAATGGTGACCCGCTGAGCACTTAAGCATACAATCTTTCTTTTCATAGCGCATTCATTCCTATTACTACTCACATATGAATGTATGTATGTGCGTGCAAACCATTATCCACATTTTTCATTTTGCCCCTACTCTCACAGAAGTTGTTGATGTTGGTATTATTGTAGTCACTAATGACATACATAACATAAACGTCGCATGTATTTGCCATTTAACCAACCTCAATTCTTACATAATGGACCAAAGCGTACGACGACAGGCGACAAACGTCCACGCTAGAGCAGCAACAGTACAGTAGCCCGAAATGCCATTTCAACTCCAAAAAAAGCGGCCACAAAGGAATTCAACGACTGCAGTTACAGCGAAGAGTAAATACCCTGTGGGGAAAATCTCTAGTTCTGAACTGGTGCGCTTCTAGTACATTTAGACCCAGTACTGGTTCGCGATAAATCTCTTTTGCATGCAAGCAACTGGCGAATTTAACATGGCGATGTCCTAGGAAGTGTCAATTGCCCCCGCTGCATCCCTTTTTCGATAGTTCTGAACTAGTCCTAAATTCTATAGTTCCGAACCAGTTCTAAAATCGAAAGACGAAAGAAAAAAGTATCATGATTTTTCAATCTTTTTGGTTCTTCCGTGTGTGCGATTTTAAGTTATTTTGGAAGAAATGTGTTTTCAATTTGAAATTAAATTTGTTTGAATGATTGTAAGAAATGTACGTTTACATACCTTTAGCTGTAGCTGAGTTTGCAGAGGTGCTCGCTGTTATTTCTTAGATTCCAGACGGTCCCAAGATGTTGAAATGTTAACACAATTTTATTTTTGTATTACCAAGCTATGAAAAAGCATCTGCGAAGCACAGAATAGAAGCGTATATGAACGAAAAAGCCGCCGAACACATATCTATGTAAAGTAAACAAGCCCCCGCTGCATCCCTTATTCGATAGTTCCGAACAAGTTCTAAATTCGACAAATAAGATCTAGTTCGTTCTGCATCCCTTTTTCTATAGTTCCGAACCAGTTCTAAATTCGTCACTTTAGATATAGATTTCTAGTGAAAAAAACTAAAAAAATTAGTACCACTTTTCGCCGATTTTGTACTGGTGGGGATCTAGTTCCTATCGGACTAGTTCCTTTTTGACGACAAAGACCTAGTACGGAACTAGAAATTTGATTCACTAGTCCGCGGTTTCCCTGCAGGGTAGCATGCATCCATAAGTGTCATTGATATACCAATCAATAGTGGTGGATAAGCGGAGCGGTACTACATTCACATACCTTTACACACTGCATGCCCAGGTTCTTTAGGCTGGGTCGCGAAAAAATGTTTAACTAACCATTTAATTTGAAAATCTACTGGGACATAATTTTTGCGTAATAAAAATTTTGCTTTATTCAATGTCCCAAAAACAGACAGAATCGAAATTCGTCCATAACTTTTCATTTGTAATCCGGTTAATAATAATAATAGATTGGCGCTTACACATATGTTAGTGTTTGGCCGAGCTTTTCCTCCGATTTGTGGCGTGCGCCTTGATGTTGTCACACAAAGCGGAGGGACCTACAATTTTACGCCGACTCCGAACGGCGATTGCATTTTTATGAGAAGTTGTTTTTCATGACAGAAATAAACTCGGAGGTTTGCCATTGCCTGCCGAGGGACGACCGCTGTTAAGAAAAAACCTTTTTCTATATTTTTTTCGATGTTGCTTTGGCCTGGGATTGGACCCAGGCTTAGCGGAGTGGAACCGCGCACTGCTTACCACTGCACCACAGCGGCCGCTCCGGTTATGAAGTATTGAATATCATTGAAAATATATTTTTTGGCATTATACATGTATTTCGAAAAAACCTTCATTAGTTGGAGGGGTATAAACGGCAGCCAAGCTAGAGGGCGTGAATAAGAAGGACCTCTCACCTCGTCCATGGGCTCGTGTCTGGATCCCTGCTGAACCCTCCGCACAAGGGGAAATCGAGGAAATGATACGTAACTGCTACCTTACTCTACCAATCCAAGATTGGAGAATTATCCGTCTGGAGAAGACCGAAGAACCATATGGGCAAGGGCTTATTCTGCCGAATCCAGATTCTCTCGGACCAAGGCTATAGGCTATGGCTTCGAGAGAGGAGACCTAAAGGTACATTTTATCAGATATGTCGGAGGGGGCGTTGGAAGAGCTGGTCGACTCCTACTCTGGGGCTTAGCCCAGTAAAATGGCTATATGTGAAGTTTTTTTGGATTTTTTTCTTAAAGCTGTCCATACACATGTGATATGTTCAAATGATTTGTTCATGGTCTTCATAATTTTTCATGTGCATGGCGTTGTTCGCGAAAAACTCATAGAAAATTTAAAATATTCAATATGCGTTGTTGGCGAACATTTGCGGATTTCGTCATCATAATATTTTACTTTGAAGCTCGTTTATGGCGTATGGCAAGGAAAATGTTTTTTTGTGAAATTTTTAGACGTTCTAAAATTTAGGTACAAAAGTTAAAGGCAAAAACATATGTAAGAAAATTTTCGTAATGTTCTGGGCTTCTCATTTCCGTTTTTTTTAATGTGTTGACATGTGAATGCTTATTTCTCTCTAAAAGCCATTCTTCCGTACATTTTGTGCGTTTTTCTGCTCTTTATTTTTGGTTTGTACGCATTCACACTTTTAAATCACTAAAAAAACAATTCGAGAACAACCAAAGTACAAGTACAGAAAGGCACACATTAATTACATTTTTTATGAAAAAATAAATACGTAAATATGAAAAAAGTGAAAATTTGTCTCACACTCTAAGATTTTTGAAGCAAACCTTGAGCCCCAAGATTCCATAGGAAGGCCGTAAATCTCAGGGTGAAAAATCCAATCTATGAACTCTAGCCGGTCTTCATCAAAACTAGGTTGAGACTTCCGGACTGCTGCAGTGTATTTCAGGTGTAAATATCTGTCATTAAGAATGCGGTAGACTGTTACGTCAGTTCGGAAGGTGACGAGGTGATAAAAGGCCCTGAACGCTATGAAAACTGGTCAGGGAATGTCTGACCTCCCTCTCAACCAGGTCGAAGTAATTTGTAATCAAGCACAGTTGGGTTCCAGGCCATGCGCATTGCGAGAAAATTCGTGGCTGATGATTTGGCAAGGAAAGGTTCACTCTTGGACGGTTGTGCCTCATGTAAAATCAGCGAGCGCAGGGTGAAAACTAGGGCAAGCGGTCATAGCAGCTCTTTAGGCATTCAAAGCCTCAGCTCTCGCTGTTGGTGGGAGTTCTGATAGACCACTGTGCGATTGGATGATGAGCTGGAAACTTTAGCACTTTCTATTAGAGTTCCCAGCCTTCGCGAGGCTAAGGTGGAAACCTTTTGGCTCGATGACATTAAAATCAGGCGCATTCGTATTTTCGTAATCGGGTTGCGGCGGTTCGTCGACTAAGTAATGGTCTACGTTCAGCTTTCGTGGTACCACAAAGGACAATCTTCTAAGTCCCCATGTGACTACCTTGTCTGGGATAGCCATTGTAATGTAACACAACCTAACCTAACCTAAAATCTAACAATCAGGTCGTCATTAACAAAAGGTTATGAACTAAATATCTTAAACTAAACTTTTACACTTCGAAAGGACAACTACCATTTTTTGTTTTGTACGGGCTCCGACCCGGTCTAATATACGCACATTAACATCTTGAGTGCTGACTGGCCCAACAAAAGGTGTTAATAGTAAAGCTGGCAAACGTACATATGTATGTATATTAGTGAAGTTCGCACTTCTGTGTATTCGTTGTATCCTGTGTAATCGTAACTGAATGAGCGTGGGATTTGTTGTTGCTAGCGGTACAATAAATACACATGCAACAATCACACGCTCGTCCAGTTACACTTACGCAAGATACAACGTATACACAGAAGCGCAAATTCCCGTATTATTTACATATGTATGTGTGTAAATGCATACATTTATGTTAATGAAAATGAATGATTCTTTATTGGTTTTTGTTAGCTTCTTTTCTTGTTTTACTTCATTTCATTTAATTTTTTGTGTTTTTTTTTGTTTGGCATGATTTGGCGTTAACTCAGTTTTTACTAGATTTTTTGCTCAACAGATTTTTCAATGTCCAATTTTCATAACTAACACTAAAAATAAAGCAGCCGTAACAATGGCAACCGTTGATATAAATTTCTGCACATTTGAGTATGTATGTTTGTAAATGCATGTTTGCTACGTAGCAAGACCCAGCAGAAAAGAGCTCTCCTTGGGAAAAAGGGCATATTGAACTATGTCGCGAACAAACAGCTTTACGCTGATATTAGGTTTGTTCGTCAAAAATCCAGCAAGAATTATCCAACACTCAAAATTACTGATAGTAAGGAACAATTCTCTCTCATGTTGAGAAACTTGAAAATTTCTGCACAAACGCAAATTTGCAGGAATTTGCAAGTTTCACTGCCACGGCTGCATTTCAGACATAATAGATTTTTATAGAATTTTTAAAATTCTTTAAGATGGAAAAAAACTCTGGGTATACATGCATATTTCTTGTTGTTCTGACTTTTTTTTAACATACATTTCAATTTCTTTATCGTACTAGTTCTCTGGTTGCAATTGCATTCCGATTGCCAATACAATTTTTTTCTCAGCCGAGTACAGTTAAAATCATTGAAATTAACTTAATTAATTATAAGAACAAGTATTTAATTCCTTTTTTCATAAAAAATCGCTCATGTTTAAACATTTTTAAATTTAACGAACTTATTTATTCAAATTATCGTCGACAAAAATCACAACCATGTGCCACATTCATATGCTTTTCGTGATTGCAAATTCTGGCTGACTAAAATTTTTCCAGCAAGAATTTGCAACTTCTCTCCACTTTGCGCTCTCAGTTTTTGAGTGATGGATAATTTTTTGGTCTGCACGAACGCGATTTGGGCAAAAATCATGATAACTCGTACAAATTCGTACAAATTTTTTGCTCTACGAACAAACCTATTGTCATAGCGCAAATAACTAAAATTCATCCATTAGCGGCGTCATTGAAATAGATTCAAACGCTCTAGTGCTGAAGTTATTTGATACAGTTAGGGATAGCAGCGATTAATCATTTGATTAAATTAATCGATTATATTTGTTCAATTTACGATTTAAGTGTATTTATATTAATTGTAAAATATGTTGTCTAAAATCCATCTATCGAACATTCTTTTTTGCTAGCAGCATCAACATTACCCGAGCCGAGGTTCAAAAAATTCATTTTAAAGATCCGTTAGCATTGGTCTCAGTAATGGATTTTTTGCGAACTTAAATAATGAGCGCAGATGAATTTATGGAAACGGGTAGCCAGTCGTCACTAGAATCAGTAGAAAATGAGCGCGATCTTTGGGACCCTCATGAATCTGTTGTACACAAACGAAGCCGAAAGGATGATGATTTGGGTCACCCACAAGACATTTCAGTTTCGATTCAAATTGTCAAGCCCTAGAGCTAAAGCGGAATATCGTCGAGGCTTGGGAGGAAATGAAAACTGTTTACCCAAAACTACACCCACTTTCGAAGAAATACCTTAGTTGGCATCTCGGTGCCTGCTGAGAGCCTTTTTTTAAAAGCTGGTGCCGTTTATTAAAGCTTTTGTTTTTGCAAACATGGTTAAATAATAAATAACACAGCTCCACACAAAAAAAAATAGATTCTTCCTGTTACCAGACCACTATTTTTACATGTTTTTTTGATCACTGAATCAAAATCCGACGTCCAATCAATCAAAATCATAGCCTTTCATAGCCCATTAATGTTTTTGCCGGGAGTGGGGTGACAGGTCTGAAAAAACCTGGACGTGATGGGGTTGAATGGACGTCGGATTTTGATTCAGTGATCAAAAACACATACTTATAAAAATAAGAGTCTGGTAACAGGAAGAATTTTTTTTGTGAGCTGAGTAATTATCGCCGCTAAAAATGCTCGTTTTATCTTATTTAAGGCTAATTAACAAGATAATTAGAAATTTTTTATAGAAAAGTGTTTTCGTGAATACTGTAAAAAAAGTGCCCTAAAAAATTCGATTATTTCTCAATACTTGCAATTAATTGCAATTAATTTTTTTTTGGCTTGTGATTAATCATATGATTAATTAATTGATTATTTATTTTTTTTCATCCCTAGATACAGTTTTTGTTGGCGGTAAGAAACGAATATGGTGTCTCCTCCATTGGAAATTGGAAGATATTTTTATACTGGTAAAATTTCCTGCTTAAAATGTTTTCATTCAGATCCTAAAATAGTTGTTCCACGGGCAATTTGAATTTCTTTCTTCTTCTTGACATTTTTCCACGTCACCAGAAACTCTCTTAATCAAAGAGTGGACGAAAGAGATAGAATGAGAGGGGCACTAATACTAAATCTAACCGGGTTATTACTTTTGTGACTTAAGCAGGGATCAGACGATTTGTGCATTTGTACTGATTTGTGCAGTTTCGCAGCGCTGTTTAGAAATTTGTTATTCAGCTGAACTCGTTCTCGACAAAAATTTGTCGCGATCTCTGCTACCAAATCATGTTATCCCTGCTTTAGAAGCAGTTTTTGAAACTAAAAAATCACAGGAACCTGCTTGTATGTGATAATGTATCCCACGTTTTTTACTTGGATTTATTGAATGGTGCTGCCAATCCACAAAGGATGACTCTGCCACCTGTTATTGTTATTCGTGCAAATTTTTAGCTTCATATATCGTTCAAACCCGTGCCACCGTTTATGAGCGCCCAGCAGTGGTTTCGAATTCACTCACGAAAATACTTCATTTACTTTGGTGGCAGCGGATTTTCCTGCAGGGCAGCTACAGTGCAAAATCCCAGCAAACAGCAACACTCCGTTGCAAATACCCCTAAGATGGTGTAGTTGGTTGGTTAGACGTTTCCAAATAAGCCAGCAATGACAATGCGGAGACAAGGGGATGACTGCTGTCGCTATTTGTTTTCGCTGTTCACGCGTTGTTCTGGCTGTTGAGAATTTTTCGCATTGTTTGTTGCCGCTTCGACTTTGTTAATTATATTGTTTGCTGCTATGCCATTAATAAAATAATTTTGGTTAACACTCGACAATGTCAGTGCCGATGTGCGCTGACTTTTCAAATGAAGGGACGCAAGTATGTAGTACGTTAGAGGGAGGTTTCCCTTCAACCCATCAAATAGATTTATGCACATACGTACATACATATGTGCATATTAGGGCATTCAATCCCGAAGTATTTTAAAAATCCCGGTATTCGGGAATGTAATAATTCTAATCCCGGGATCCCGTGATTTTTCGGGATTTCGGCTTCACAATAACTTTTTGCATTTTACAGTAGGTTCGCCATTTTCAAACCACACAGATTCATTGTCAACACATTTGATCTTAGGGGAGCATAATGCTCCTTAGTAAAAGAGTATGTAATTTGATATTTAAATATTTTTCATTCTAAAATATCTATATTAGATACTTGTAAAAAAAATTTACTCATATTTACAGAAATCCTCTTCCGAAGAAGGCCAACAAAGTAAAATGAAGAACAATTCTGCCACACTGTAAAAGCTTGTGTTTTGAATTGCTACCAGATTTTTCGTTATTGCACAGTTCTTGCACAAAATATTTGAACAAGTACAGTTATTCAGGCAGTTCCTGAAATTCACGTCCAAGTGCAAATGACTCAAGTTCACTTTGAATCCAAATTTTAGTGTTCTGTATTTGTTTCGTGTTTCAAGTCAAATAAATTATTTTTTTCGTTTTCAACATCTCTTTCATTCTATAAATGAATCAGTAAAAATCTCTGGATCCCGGAGCTGTAATCCCGGGATTCCGGGACATGGAAAAGTGTCCGGGATCCCGGAATCTCGGGATTCTGGATACCGGAATTGAATGCCCTTGTGCATATATATGCATGCATGCAAGTTTGTATGTATGTCCACTCAATAAAAAATGTCATCTAAATCCTAACAACTCACCAACAATTGTTTAGCGTTCAAACCAAGACAGAGTGATAATGCTAATCTCATTTTTAGCTGTTATATGGGGATATGCGTATGTATCTATCATATTGCACACGGCTCGTTTTTGTGTTGTCCTGCAACCTTTTCATTGACACATTTCAAACGGGTCGATTGGCGTGCCGAAATTTATTGTCACACCAATTTATCTATTTGTTAGTTACGCGTACTCGCACATGAAACGCTTATTTTATATAACAATGACAATAAACAACGGCTTTTTCAGTTTTTGTCTTTTTGAAACTACATAACTACTAGAGATGATCATTACTGTTGCTTGCATTGTTGTGCGGAAATAATGTGACAAAAGTCGTATGAGGGAAAAATTATTTGCCGATTTATAAGTACAAGCATTCATAAGCATATATATATGAAGATATATGCATATATGAACATATGTACATTTGTTTTTAAGTACACATTCATAAACACTCTCATACTACCAGAGATGTCGTACCATAAATGTGATCATCTGAATTAACTAGCCAATACTCGGCATGCTTTGCCATACCATGCTGCTCAACGCCTTTGTCAAATATTTTTAATGTGGCCACCCCTGGCGAAATCCTTTCGCTTAATCGCATTCAATAGCATTTTGACCAGGTCGCGCGAAAAGAATGCTAAAACTCATTTCAAAAAATGCCAGAAAATGCTAAAAAAATATTTTTTAATGCCAAATTTTGATTTGATTTTGTTTTAACCATTTTCACAGATTCTTGTCACTTTGTCAGCTGTATGCATACATATTTACGTATTTTAAAACTGCATATCAGCGTCAATATTTTAAGTAAAAAAACTCTTAAATATATACCTTTATATCGACGGCTGTGTGGAAGATCGACCTACATATCTCGGCAGCCAGTTCAGAAATTTTTCAAGAACGCCCTATTCTTGAATTTGATTGAAGAACGCCCTGTCTGTTTTCGACACACGTTCTACATCCGAATTGAGATAAACCCATTTTTGATATCGAATATCCATCGAATTCTATATCACTTAATGAGGGAATACGATTTAAAAAGTCGTTGTCTTCTTGCTGTTCTGCAAGCTAAGACGTCTATGTATTTTATATACATACATATGTACATATGAAGAAGTTACAAATAGAGGATATTTACCTCAAACGTTTCTTCTTCTGATATAGGTACTTCATTTATATAAGATATAAAATATATGTACGTAGACGCATATATCCCTATAATTTCTATCTCACTCAGTTTGTGTGCTCGATAAGTCAGGCCCTTGCGTTAATGAAAATAAGAAATGTATTATTGATATTTTATGTAAACAAAATGATGGTTTTAATGTGGTGCATTTTAATGCACGTAGTCTAAGCCGTGATAAACTTTACTTAGCTAGGTACGTCTTTGAAGAGTCTGCAGTGGATGTAATTTGTGTTTCTGAGACTTGGTTCCATAGTGACCTTCCTGATTTCAACCTGTCTTTAAACGGCTACAATTTATTGAGGCATGATGCAGCCTCTCGCATATTCTTAAATTTGACCAAGTAGATTTTATTTCCGACCATGATTTAATATGTTGTTCTCTAGATGTTGTGATGACTCGTCCAGGTTTAGGTGCTACCTTTGTGTATCGTGATTTTAAGTTGTTGAATGTAACTTCTTTGTTTTCAGACCTGAGCAATATTTATTGGAATGAATGTTGGTTTCTTCCCACTATTGATGATAAACTTGACTTCCTCAACAATAACTTGTCCATGTTGTTTAATGTGCATGTTCCACTGTATTCTGTAAATATTGTAAATAGTTCGTGTCCTTGGTACAATTCCAAAGATCGTTCTGCCATCAGGAAACGCAATAAGTCTTATGCCAAGTGGAGAAAAAATCGAACGGACACTTCTTGGAATCGTTACAAAGAAATTCGAAATGAAATTACTGCTATAATAAGACAAGCAAAACCAACGTACAGCTATTCAAGACTAAATCCGCCACTCCCCTCGAAGGAACTGTGGCGCAATCTAAAAAATCTTAAAATACATGGCAAAGAAGGACCCGAGTGTGAAATTGACGTCGATGAGCTTAACGAATATTTTATCAGTGCCAACAACAAAAACCATTATGCTCCCGTATTGAAGGCTTTCATGTCTTTTGCTAGTCCAAAACACGAGTTTCAATTTATGGCAGTTAGCGAGGTTGAGGTCCTGATGGCCCTGCCAAAAATTAAGTCTAACGCTATAGGGGAAGATGAAATCTGGATGAAATTCGTCAAAATAGTAATTGATTTTATAATAGGCCCTCTCACTCATATAATAAACCATTGTTTTACCAGCTCATGCTTTCCAGCAGTTTGGAAAAAAGCTATAATTTTTCCAGTTTCGAAGAAGACGAATGCTACTTATGCTGGCGACTATAGACCTGTCAGCATACTGCCTGTCTTTTCGAAGGCAAAACTTAATGGCTGTGCAAATTTCTGCATTTGTGCAAGAAAGTAGTCTTCTTTCTCCACTACAATCTGGCTTCCGACAAAAACATAGTTCTTCGACGGCAGTGGTCAAAATACTGGATGATATTAGAATTAACTTTGAAAATGGCGACCTGACACTTCTCAGTGAATCACAAATAGTTGTGTTTGAAGCTCAAACATTATTTCGGCTTCAAAGGCAGTGCGGTGAAACTTATGGTTAGCTACCTGGAGGGTAGAACGCAGAAGATTATGTCAAACAAATAATATCCTGGCCTAGATTTGTGTATGCTGGTGTTCCACAAGGTTCTGTCATCGGTCCACTGTTATTCAGTCTCTTTGTCAATGAAGTCTTTTCTGTTTGTCAATATGTGAATATCCATGCGTATGCTGATGACATACAATTGTACCTGTCCAGTCGTATTGGTCTCGTTGGTTTTATGTTTCAAAATAAACAGTGACTTGTCTGCTATTTCTGTTTGGGATGCTGGAAATTCTCTATGTTTAAATGCGTCAAAGTCGTATGTATTGCCTGTATGTAATAGTGAGGTGTATGTCGATTGTATTCCAAAACTATGGATAGGTACCAGTCCGCTTAGTTTTACGGATAAGATAAGAAATTTAGGTTTTATTCTTAACTCTAAACTTACCTGTACTGACCACATAAATAAGGTTGTGAGCAGCGTGTATGCGATACTGCGTAAGCTGAGAGTTTCTGCAACATTTACGCCACTGGAAACTAGGAGTAAATTTGTTATCCTACTAATTATGCCAATCATCACCTACTCTGAGGTAGTATACAGCAAACTGGGCTCAATATCTTGCCATAAACTCAATGTAGCATTCAACAATGCTATACGTTATGTATATGGGCTTGGTAGATATGAGCACATTTCTGCCTGTCGAACAAATATCCTGGGTTTTAGTCTTGAGAACTATTTGGCCGCTAGGAATTGTATATTTATTTACAAACTTACTGTATTTAAAATACCTGCCTATCTGTTTGAGAAGCTGATACCAGTAAGGTCACAGAGACACAACAGTTTTATTGTTCCAAAATTTACTTACCCAGCATCATCAAGACTATTTTTCATTAACGCAGTAAGAGTCTGGAATTCATTACCTGAGACCGTAAAGAGTGGGTTAAACAGATTCAACTACAAGACACAAATCTACAATTATTTTAAAAATGACTGATAGCATTGTGTAAGGGCATTAAAATTTTCTCTATCTCTCTCCACTATTTCTGTTTATTCTGACTTTTTTTTCTTTTCTATTAATTTAGTCATACTCGTTGTTGTTGTTAAGTTACGTATTGTATTTTGTTTTTAATAAAATTTGTAGTTTAAGAAAATTTGTAAAAATTTAAATTTAAGAAACTTGTATAGTAAAATAAGTATTGTAAAACATAATATATATTTATATATAGTTGAAGTACTATTAAAAGACATAAGTCTTACTCTCTACCAGGGTTGTTGCGAATATTCGCATTCGCATTCGCAACCGTGGAGCTTCCGCATTAATTTTAACATTCGCATTTGCTTTCGCATTCGCAAAAATCAATGCGGAGCTTTTGCGAATGTGAATATTTTGCAAGTGGACCGATAAAACGTATATATGGCAAGAAAATTACATATTGTAGCCAATATTTTTGCCTGTGGTCTTAGGAGTATTTGTATAACAAAACTGGTCAAATGTCCTATTTATTACCTTTGATAAAAATTTATTTAAAATATTATTTCTTAAGCTATATAACCGAGCTATCAATGGGCACCCATAAAAGTTCCCACTTCTACTTGGCCTTTGACGTACGTCAAAGAGAGCATAGTCCTTTTAATAATATTTTTTTCTGTGCTTTAAATACCTGATTTGGCTTCTTTCTTTATTATGATTTCTTTGGAATAATCTTAAAAAAAAACTACTAAGTAGACACAAAATCAGAAAGTGTGCACTGTAATTCTTAACAAAATTTTCGTGATTTGCTTTCGATGTTATAAGCGGCATACACGGTGCGTCTGACTCGTGAGTCGGTTTGGATGTGTTTGTGAAAATAAATATGTGTTAGGTACACCAACATGACTCCTGGCATGACTCTGAATGATTCAACTGTGTGTAGTCGAAGGCGAGTCAACACGTACACAAATGACTCGCGAGTCGACGTACCTCGTATGCCACCTATTACATATATTCGTTTAAATAATTTCAAATGGGGCTCTTTGGGGAATTTATTTTTAGCAAAAATTTTAAAAACAGTAGTTTTGTTTACTTGTTTGGTAATATTTTTTTCATAGGGATATATATTGGATCCTTGGCTAAAAACTTCTGTGGTAAAACTGTCCCTTCTTTGCTATTTAAAGTCAAAGAGTAAGTTCCTTCAATAGGTATTTCCAGTAGAAATGATCAACGTCTAGCTATAAAGAGAATCGATGCTCAAATAATTAAAAAGCTGGGACATAACAGTTATAACTTTTATAGCCAAACGTTGCTCCATAACAGTTATTAGATGAAAAATATTTTTTTACTTCGTCGATAAGAGTTATAACTCAAGGTTTATTTTTACGTTGCCTGATAACTGTTATGCAGGAGAAATATTTTTTCCGTTGCCGATAAGAGTTATTTTACAACGTTTATTTTTTACGTTGTCTGATAAACGTTGTAAGATTATGATATTGATGAAGATGGAGATGGAGAATAAGATAAAGACGATGAAATAAAAGTGAGCGAGTGAAATAACTATTATCAGATAACGTAAAAATATTCGTCGGGCAATAAACTGTTTTCAAGCAACGTACAAAATAAACGTTGGGAAATAACTCTTATCTTTCGTTAAATTTCAGAATTAAGCAACGTTTTCAATTTGTAAATTCGAGATAACAGTTATTTTTGGTCCCTGTTAAAAAGCTATAGGTCTGACCTTTAATTAGATAAGAATTACGTAACTATCTGTTATTCAAATGCTTATAAAAAAACGGGGTGCTTTAAAAAAAAATAACAATATTCTGATCCGATTCAGTTAGCAGCCATGACTTTTAAAACAGAATTAAAAAAAATAGCTATTTTCCATATCCACCTATTTAGCTCGCTATAAGCACAAATTTTTCAAAGCAGTCGCAGAAGAAAGTATTAAAAATGAATTACAAAAACTAAAATCGAAAAGTGCTGATAAAGTTCCAGGTTCTCCAAATTCTGAAACAACATGGCATATTTATCTGGTTTGGCTTGTAAGCGCTGTTTAAACAACGATCTCGCCATTATGCTAGATTCTAATTGTTTTTAAAAATACTTGAAATCCGCATTCGCATCCGCGGATGTTAGCTGTTAGATATTCGCATCCGCATTCGCATCCGCGGATGTCTAAAATTCCATACTCGCAACATCCCTACTACATATATACATTCCCCGTCATTTGAATAGCGCACCCTGCATGCTTGACAAAATTTTTATATGGAAGAAAATGCTCAGCACGTCAACAAAAAAAATTGTCGCCCCTATCTTTACTATTTTTTTTTTAATTTTCAAAAATTTTTAAAATGGGATGTACACGTAGAATATGCTATATTTTTATAAAAAGTGAATGAATATTAAACAAACCTACTAAGTATTAAATGGATGCACTATTCAAATAACGAAGAGTGTATATTTCTTAATCATTAATCCAATTTTAAACTTTAAACATAAATCACTTTTGCTTCATTGGTATTAGTCTTTTAGTAATGAATATTTACAAAATTATAATAAGGCATATTACATATTACTTTACACGAAATGTGAACCTCTGTAAAGCAAATTTTTTAGGCAAACTTTGGGTCGTTGGTCACGAAAAAAATACTCATGGTTTCAAAGAAGTGTTTTCGAGATTTGTTCGAAAAATGTATTTTCAGTACTTTTTCAGTTAATCCTCAATATCTCATGAAACGACCAACAGTTCGAAAGGTATTGATGGGCTCTTTGCAAAAATATATGTTTTTTGTGGAGATTGTGTTCCGTAACATCTACATTTCTCATCAGATTTTCATTTACCGTAAAAAGAAAATTATTTAAATTTCAATTTTCCGATTTTGGTAGCTTGTAACACTAATAATTATCATCGAAATCGCCAAAGTAATATATTTTTGTAAGAGGACTGTATCGCTTATGTTGATTGGATAATTTTTTCATAGATATTGACGAATAGGGTCGAAATGTACCAAAAACACGTTTTTCGAAAAAATTACGAAAACGCTTGTTTGAAAGGAAAATTGGCTTGGAAAATTAATTTTTTTTCCTAAGCGATTACCACAAAATTTGTAGAACAGTGTTATCGATATATTTGATGCTGGTCTTCAATTTCTCGTCATCCATTGTCCATAACCGTACAATATTTAGAACGCATTGACAAGTTGAAGCTTCAAAACCAGCTTACCCTTATGTAGTTATCAATTAGTTATCGACACTGCTTTTATTTCGATTAGGAAAAGTTAATTTTAAAATATCGAAGAAAATGTGGGACAAAGGCAGGAGACTTGCAAAAAATCGGTACATTTTGGGGTTTTTCTGTTTTGGAAAACTACGCAGGACAGACCTTTAAATAACAGTACGGTCCTACAAAAAACAGAACGGATGGTCACCGTACGTATATGTGACAACGGGTCTTACTACCGTATTGAAGGAACAATAGGTTAGTGTTGGTGATATTCCCCATGCCTTAGCATGAAGTGTCTCTATCAGGTGGATATTGGCGGACTTCAGTGGGTTTATTGGCAAGCCCCTTTCAGAACACCAGTCTTCAGGACATATACATACATACATATCGTTACCTTAATATAGAAAGGCCCTAACTCTTATAGTCGCGGAAATGCAAAAAGCCGTATGCGACACAAATTTTGTATTGCTTAAAATTATGTGGGGACTTATATTTCGATAAAATGCATCATAATCAATCAAAGAGGGAATTTTGGATTTTTACTTAGATACGGCTTTTCGTATATCAGCAACTATGTGTGATTGGGCCTTTCTATATTAAGAAAACGCTATGTAGTTTCCAGTTGAGTTCAATTGAAATTCAGTTGTAGGCACATAAAATACCTTGCATTTTTATATTGTACATTAATGTGGGTCAAAAAATCCAGTAGTTTTTTTTTGCATCCGACACACGAAAACTGGTTCCTAGGTACCTCGCGACCTTGTTTACGCGAATATTTCATCGGTGCCTTCGTACAACGGCGACCGTAAAAATGAAAATATACATAGATACCTGATTCGTAATACAAACGTACATATACCCTTATTATTGCCAATATATCGATGGTCCTGTGCAATAACGACACAATTCAAAAAACAAAAACCCTTACTACTGTTAAACAGCTCATGGCTTTAATCCTGCTCGAATTCACGTCTAAACTTTAGTACTTACTTTAGCAATTTTTACTGCTTACTTTAGTAAGGGTTGAACAAGGATTAGAAACAAGAGCCACCAAACAGTAGTAAGACTTTTTATTTTTTGAATTTTGAATTGTGTCGTTATTGCAGAGGACCATCGATATGTACAATAAGGTAGGTCAAAAAAATCAAATATTTTTTTTTGAATCCGTTACACGAAAACTAGTTCCTAGGTACCTCTAGAAAGTACTTACCAAATCTGAGCTCTTAATATTAACGGGAAGATTATGCTCATCATAGTTTTCCATTTTCAATTTAGTCCTATATAAGAATGGTCATATCTTATCACCAATAGATCGTTAAACCAGTTGCATCGTCAATATTTATAGGAAATTGAACGCTCTACAAAAATGGTCTATTATACTCGTTTCATTAATCTAACCATTTAACAGATATTCAAGGTCAAAGATTGAAGTATTTTAAGGAAAATAACTTTTGTTTTGAATTTTGTAACTTACTAAACAATAATTATTGTCAAATGAGTTCAATTATTTCCATAGGGAATTAAACGCTCTACACAAAAGGTCTCATGTAGTTAATCGATTACTCTAACCGTTTAGAAGATATTCGCAGTAGAACTCCAATGCCTACTGATTTTAATAGTTTTTTATTAAATATTTCCAAATTATCCATTTAATTTATGAATTTTGAGATCATTTATGATCTATTTCAGAAAAAGGTTTTTATTTAAGAAATATCATCAAACAAATCAGCAGAAAAAAAAATCTATTTCGCCATATGAAATTTTATAATTCAATACAGTATTGATACAAAAATATATTTTTTCTTTTAGTTTAAGTTATAAGAATTGACTTGATTGAAAATTGAATTGATAAAAATTGATAAACTCAAATTCTCATGAATATTGTCAAAATTCATAAATTGAATGGATAAATTGAAAATATTTATTGAAAGACTATTAAAATCAGGCATAAGGATTCTACTGCGAATATCTTCTAAATGGTTAGAGTAATTGATTAACTACATGAGACCTTTTTTGTAGAGCGTTTAATTATTAATTAATTTTTAGTAAGTTACAAAATTCAAAACAAAAAGTTATTTTTCTTAAAATACTTCAATCTTTGACCTTGAATATCTTTTAAATGGTTAGCTTAATGAAAAGAGTATAATTGACCATTTTTGTAGAGCGTTCAATTTCCTATAAATATTGACGATGCAACTGGTTTAACGATGTATTGGTGATAAGATATGACCATTTTTATATGAGACTAAATTGAAAAAGGAAAACTATGATGAGCATAATCTTCCCGTTAATATTAAGAGCTCAGATTTGGTAAGTACTTTCTAGAGGTACCTAGGAACTAGTTTTCGTGTGTCGGATCCAAATAAAAAATATTTGATTTTTTTGACCTACCCTATTGTACATATCGATGGTCCTCTGCAATAACGACACAATTCAAAATTCAAAAAATAAAAAGTCTTACTACTGTTTGGTGGCTCTTGTTTCTAATCCTTGTCCTACCCTTAGTAAAGTAAGCAGTAAAAATTGCTAAAGTAAGTACTAAAGTTTAGACGTGAATTCGAGCAGGATTAAAGCCATGAGCTGTTTAACAGTAGTAAGGGTTTTTGTTTTTTGAATTGTGTCGTTATTGCACAGGACCATCGATATATTGGCAATAATAAGGGTATATGTACGTTTGTATTACGAATCAGGTATCTATGTATATTTCCATTTTTACGGTCGCCGTTGTACGAAGGCACCGATGAAATATTCGCGTAAACAAGGTCGCTAAAATGCTTGGAGATACCTATTTTATATTTTTCGCAAATAACTATTATTGTAGCGGAACCTACAAAATCTAATGTAGCCTACCAACCTACCAAATGGAAAAAACCTACCAGTTTTGGTGGAAAAGTAAATATTTGGCAACACTGGTTTTGGCATTCCTCTCTCGCAATTGCACCAAGATGACGTCACGCAAAAATTACGCTAAAATTAGCATTTTTACAAAGGAAATGTAAACTCCATAACCAGTATTTTTGTGCAGAACACCTTTCTATTGTCAAAGGTATTCAACATTTCTTGTGCATATAACTCCGGCTTCGCCATCCACAGTATATTTGCGTAGAACTCACTCCGAAATTAACAAAAAGTGAATTTTTCAGACCGAATTTATTAATAGATTAGTGAACGCAAGTTACAAAATTAAAATTTGTGATACCATCAAAAGCAGCAAAGCAAATAAACAATTGCTAATTATGTTTTATCGAAACCGAGATCATGTAATCTGACTCATTGTTGCTCACAATTTTGCAAGATAACTTATTTGCGCTCTTTTTTACTCCCCTTCGCGTATATATTGCTGACAAAGAAATCCCTCCAGGGATATAAGCATTGTATATTTTAGGTTAGGCTGTAACTAGTATATTTTAAGAATTATGTATAAAGTAGGCTTAATAAGCTGCAAGAAATAAATAAAATATAATTTTATTTTTTTAATTAGTTAATAAGAACATTTTTGAGTTCAAAGCAGTTCTTTTCCAAAGTGTCTTTGAGCAAGCGTTAGTAAAGGCTTTGAGCAAAATTTGTCCATATGCCAGCTAATTTGATTCGATGCTGGTTCCATTATACACAAGCACGCGTTGAATATACCCATTTTTTCGGCGGAAGTTAAAAACTCAGCGCCTTTGCGAAAATGGTATCGTAGTTTTTAAAAGCTTTTTTTTATTTTTCTCTTGGTCAAGCCTTTCCTTATTGAGGAAATGTTTACGAAGCTCAAAGCTGAAATAAGGGATAACTACTTTAACACTTTCCCTGCATTTGTACAATATATTGTACATTTAATTATCTGTAAAATTGGAAGCGTGCTACTAAAAATCTTATTAACATTTTTGAAAACAAATTAAACTTTATGAAGTTTTGGAATGTCTGAATAGTTTACGTAAATTACAAAATCGAAACCGTTTCAAAAATATTTTTAGAATTTAATTAAAAAATAGACTGTTTTGTAAAATTCCAGTGACACGGAAGTTGTGGTAATTTACTGTACAAAAAATACGTGAAAGTCAAGTAAAATCACTAATAAAAGCACATAGTATGGAAATATAAAAAGCATTTCATTATATAAAAATGCTAAAATTAAACCATCATGATTTAAAATATTTTTCCCGAGTGGTCAAAAAAAATGTACAATATATTGTACATTTACACTGAAAGGTTGTAAGTGTCTAGTACAATATATTGTACAAACGTCCGGAAAGGTCGCAGTTGGACACGCAATTAGGGTGGTTTTTGCCGTGGTTTTTGAAGAGCTTGTGCGCTGTTGTTGCAATAAAAAGTAGGTTTTTGATTTCTTGATCTACTGAAGGCAGAAAAACCGGGAAGATTTATTAAAACGGATCATTTGTATTTTATATTGTAATTGTATCTGAAATTTTCCAAAATTTCTTTATATAATTCTCTTCTCATGGAAAAAATTAAAATTTTTTTCATGCAAATCTTAACTAGAGATACTTAAAAAGATATAAAATATTCATTTCAACATATCTGCAGTAAAATTAATTATTTTGTACATAAATAAGTTCATTTTCAGATTTACGGTCCTTTACGCGTTGGCGACGGCGAGTACCGCAGACGATGGAACGATGAGCTGTATGAGCTTTACAACGACATAGACATAGTGCAGCGAATTAAAATACAGCGGCTCCGCTGGCTTGGCCATGTCGTTCGAATGGACACCGACGCTCCAGCTCTGAAAGTATTCAACTCGGAACCCGCTGGTGGTAGCAGAGGAAGAGGGAGGCCCCCACTGCGATGGAAAGATCAGGTGGAGAAGGACTTGGCTTCACTTGGCGTTTCCAATTGGCGTCAGTTGGCACAGAGGAGAAACGACTGGCGTGCTTTGCTGAACTCGGCCAAAATCGCTTAGGCGGTTACAGCGCCAAAAAAGAAGAAGAAGAAGTTCATTTTCAATGAAGTATACGTTTTATTCCGTCAAACTTAGTGAAATATTTATTAAGTTTTCTTGAGTGCTTTTACTCCTTTGCGGACTTTTGTACAATTTATTGCACAAATTTTAGGTACCCAAAACAACTTTTGAATATTGTTTTTTTACTTTTGGTATTATGAGGCTCTATGAACCATGTAATTAAGAGGAAAATTGTTTATATTCATCAGGGACGGATTTGACCGGAAAGGGTTAAAGCGGCAGCCTATTAAAACTTTAATTGAATATTTCGAAAATCAATGGATTACAAAGGCTGTTACTACCTTTTGTGATGAAATAACTTAAGTATTTAATGTCTTTTGTTACAGGTTACACCAATCGGTTGCGAACAACTTGTGCTTTGGAAAGATTTAGATCGATCTTAAACTCAAAGATAATAAACCAAGGTCTCAGACTTAAACATTTCTGGACACAATTCTTAACGAAAATTTTTCATTTAATGCAGAGGTTCCCAAACATATTTTTCTCGTCGACCCCTCTCAAAACTTTACTGGTTTCGGTGGACACTCTGATGCTCTTTTCTAACATATTCCCGAAGCTTATCAAAAAATGTGAAGATTAAATCTAACGATGTAATTTTCATCGCGGGTGAATTCCAAAACTAAATTCGGAGCAGCAAAAATAAAAATAAAATATTTTCTTGTGCTGTACAGTATATTTTGCTTTGCTTCCTTTATGCTTAAGTGCACATTTAAGATACCTACCCCAAAATGCACATCAGCGGCATTATTTTTAACATTTATAAAGAAAGTGCTCCGATAGATGCATTATATATACCTGCGCATTAGCGATAACTGCCTTAAAAATGTGCAACTATTATCAATTATCAAAGAAAGTATTACGTTTACCTGCACTGGCTCTAGACTTACCCAAATTTTGCAAGCTTTTATTTATTTTGCTCAGCGCGCAGAACAACGAAAGTGGCTATCACTTATGTAGCTATATAGATAATTAGATACCATTCAGAAAAAAATTTCGTTTGCAGTAATCTCTACGTGGTAAGTGCTCCTCCATTATTTGGTTTCACAGGGATTCGGATACCTTCCTCAGTGAAGTAGTATAGAAAATTCGAACAAGTGCTTTTTTCGGTTAAGTGCACAAGTTTTTCGTGCAAAGAAGGATGGGCAGCTAGCAAAATATACTGTATTTATTAAAATAATGTGATTATACACTTGCGAGTTTTAAAAAACAGAGATCTTAAAGCCTTGAAAGAACTATTTCGCTCTGAAGAGTTATATTTTTTAAGAGCACTAAATAAACTCCTCACATGTTCGGCTCACTCATGAATTTGCAAGTGATATATTTGTCAAATAGTTTATTTGTGTTGATGGCATCATTTTTATTTTTATCGCTCCGAGTTTAAAAGTGATGCTTGTGCTTTTAAAACACAAAACTTGAAACAACAAAACTGCAAATTCAAATTTCAAATTCAGAAACTGAAAAAAAAGAAAAGACCTAATCTAGATACATTGATAAACAATCAAGCAAGCAAGAAGCTCAAGAAGTATTCCAACGTCTCATCCTCTTCAAAGCAGGATGGGCAAATGGAGTTGTCATTTACGCCTACACAGTCAGGTGTTTATATGGTTATTTTTTTCCATTAGTTAAACATACTTTAATATATATGTATGTGAGTTAAACTGTGCAATTGCTTAATATGTGCATTAATGAATGAAAACATACCTTTATATTGTGTCCTTACAATTACCTAATTTTTTTAAGTTTTTTCATTATTGTACTAAAAAGTCATATAAAGTTTAAAAGTCTGATAGTTAAATTTTTTAATAGTCGGAAGTCTTGCAGGTAAAATCTTTACATGTAACAATCCATGTCTGCCAACAGATCTATCGCAATTGGAAAATGTAAAATAAATAATACTGAAACTTATTCTTCTTTTCTTTTAAGTATTATTGAACAAGGATTCTCAAATATTTCAAATGATTTTTAGTGCGATAAATCGCCATATCGATATTTCAAAAACGATATATATATATAGACGAAATGTTACGATGCACTTTTAAAGTTGGAACTATATGTTAAAAGCGGATGTTTCCATGCTTTTTCTGAAAAAGCAATACCGTCCACAGATTTTATTTGCTTCTTAATAAGAGGTGTGTACTCGTATTGAGCGGACAAAATTATCCAGCAGAAAAAAATTCTGAGAATTTAGCAACATTCGCTCTCAAAGAGACAAAATATCCGCAGAAGTATGAGAACGCAAAATTTGCAAAAACATGCAACCTTCGAAACAGCTGATCACTTCCACAGCTGGCATTGGCGGCTCATTTGGCAATTTAATTTCTGCTTGGTACATTTTCCCCCGATTTGGCATTTCATACAATTGAATAGTTTTGAATAAGAAAAACGTTTTTAAAATACTAATTAATTATATTTTGGAATGAATAAGTTATTTTTCTCACAATTATTTGTGATATCACATCGTGACGCATTCAAAAATAAGACGAACACCCATCATTGATCCAAAAAAAATTAATAGATATACATAGATACAAATGTAGCTTTAAAATTATAAAATTTTCATTTCAACAATCAACCTACCAAAACCGACAACTTCAGCAAAAAACATTTCAGCATGCTGCATTTTAATCAAATTGTGGTACAAACGAAAAATGCCATACGGTAACCATATTCAGCACACACTAAATTAAACAAACTGGAGATCAATAGTAAACTAATGAAAAATAAACTTTCTTACTTGCAAGTTTTCGCTGGAAAAAATTTTTTACAGCAGAAATTTGCACCTCTCTATCACATTTTTCTCTCTCAATTTCCCCTACTTTGCAAGTTTTTTGGGTACGAGAACGCAAAACCAGCAAAAGTTTTCTAAAACTTTTAATAGTTTTGGGTACGAGTACACTCCTATTGTCTAGGGGAATTATTACCCATCACGATGATAAATAGTGTTTATTGGCGTTATTTTCTCTGACCTTACTACACTTCACCGTATTTCTGTCTTGAAAAAGCTGGTCATAAAACCATTTGCCGTTCGGAGACCGCGTAAAATTGTAGGTCCTTCCATTTATAACATAAAAACGCGCACCGTAAAATTTGCTCTCTCAATTTCCCCTACTTTGCAAGTTTTTTGGGTACGAGAACGCAAAACCAACAAAAGTTTTCTAAAACTTTTGATAGTTTTGGGTACGAGTACACTCCTATTTTCTAGGGGCATTATTACCCATCACGATGACAAATAGGGTTTATTAGCGTTATTTCCTCTGACCTTATTACACTTCACCGTATTTCTGCTTTGAAAAAGTGAGTCATAAAACCATTTGCCGTTCGGAGGCCGCGTAAAATTGTAGGTCCTTCCATTTATAAAATCAGAACGCGCACCGTAAAATTGGAGGAGAAGCTCTGCCGAACACTTGGCAAAAGTGTAAGTAACAAATATTTATTATTTTTTTGTACCACAAGAGAACTAATTTAACCAATTACACTGTGCCACCCCCCAAAACAACTGGGAGTTGATGTTATTTTTCTTGTATGTCGTTTCGAGTAAAACAAGAATAGAAATATGAAATTTTAATTATTATTTAGATTCTTGGTTTACTCGACAGGGCCTACTTTATGTAGCGCTGTGTTGTTAACAATTTCAGATAAGAACGTCTAGTTTTTTGTCTAAAAATATTAATTACATATATTTGAGAAAAAAATCTGGGAATTTTTTTTTGTAAGTGTAAATGTTAAAGGATAGTGGGCGTTATTTGGGGCCTTCCTGCACAGCTTCACAGCAATAGTCAGACCGATAATACATATTTAACGGAACTGAGGTATTGCAAAATGCAACAAAAGAGTCTTCATACCTCGGAACAAAAGAGAAAGTTCGCGGCACTGTGCAGAACAAAGAAGGGACCGCCTTCTCAATATAGAGATAAAAGGTTAGATATCTAATCGTATTCTAACGTCGAATTCTAATTAGTTTCTATGTGTAGATTTTTTCTAATCATTCTCTAATCGAATTCTTGCTTAGTTCTCTGACCTGATTTTCTATTCGAGAACTACATTAGAATTCTAATGTAAAATCAAAATGTTCCATGTAAAATCTCAAACGTTAGAGACTTTGTTTGCTCGGCAAACGCACACGAGCTCCTAAATGGGCATCTGCATTTTAAACAGATGTACATGAAAATATTATAGAATTTGTTAAAAAAAAACTGTTTTGCTGTACGTTTGTATGAATTTGTAGGGGAAGTTATAGAAAACACGTGTCAGTTTTGCTGTCAAAATAAATACAAAGTAATATGTTCATACACACTTATGTACCTACCATTCATATGTACTCGTATGTATGTACATCTGCATGCGCTTATGCATATTCGAACATGCCTGTCGGGGCATATTGACCACGGCGCACTATGGGCTAAATAGCAAGTTTCTTGTTTAAACCCTTATATAACGAGAAAGAAAACATGAGGTCAAACATTTTTTTTAATTAACTTCGAGTTATGTCGATTAAGAAAAAAAAATAGTACAAGCATCGACATTTTTATTGCTTTCCGTTTTACTGTATCTCAAAGGCAAATAATGATATGACACAATTGTATATATGTATATTAGAGTGGCCGCAATATACTAGAAAATTTTTAAAGATGGTAGCATCGATGAGCGCCGGCCTAAAAGAGTTTCTATTTTACGTAAACAAAGTACTTGCAAAATTTGAAACCTCTCCGGGAATAATTGATGGACCCAAAAGTTGGTTAAAGTTGATCGAAGCAAATCGTACTGAAGTTGATTTTGTTTTGTTTCTATATAGAAAATATTCAGAAATAATTTACGCTTATGATACATGACAACACCGCACGACACATGTCACTCTGCATAAAAATCCGCAGTGTACATATTTATGTAAATAGCTAATAAGTCGCCGTCACATTTCGAACGCTTACTGCTTTCTGCAGATAATCTGGTCATGAATCGTACCACACTACAACAGTTGCGTGAAAACAATCGACACTCTCAATTCAATGAAAGAAAATCTGAGTTCGTCAGAAACGTATGTATTATACCTGCATACGTAAATACACATATTTTGATATTTAAGTTTTTGTCTTTCATTATGAAATAGTTAAGTACCAACGATCGTTTGGTAGTTCACTGGAACGGAAAAATGTTGGCAGATTTAGTCGGCAGATCAAATGTGGATCGAATAGCAGTTCCAGTAAGCTACAATGGATCGGTCAAGTTTTTGGGAGCTCCCAAAATTGAGTCTGGTAACGGAAAAAACATCGCCCAAGCTGTTCACAATATTCTAGTCGAATGGGAAATTTCTGAAAAAGTTGTGGCTTCGAGCTTCGATACCACTTCTTCAAACACTGGCCTCGTACGAGGTGCTTGTATGCATTTGGATGACCTTCTCGGTCGAAAACTTATCGATCTTGCGTGCCGTCATCACATCTAAGAGATTGTGCTCAAAAACGTTTTCGAAAAGAAGTGCGAAGGAAGCTGTAATTTTTTATAGATTCGCTGGCATATGGCACAATATTAAACACGAGCAATACAGTTACGGTCTCGATGATCTAATTGTTGATTCCAAAATTAGCCATGAGGAAAGAGAGTAAATAAAACAGTTTTGTCGAAATCAGCTCAAACACACTCAAATACGCGGTGATTATAAGGAACTCTTGGAGCTCTCTATGACGTTCCTTGGTGACGACGGCGGTGTCTTTCGTACATGTGGTGCGACATCTCATGCAAGATTTATGTCGAAAGCAATATATGGTCTAAAAATTTTTCTATTTCGTGCCCAGTTTAATATGACTTCTAGAGAGCTTAGTTGTATTCGGGATATGTCAATTTTCGTCGTAAAACTTTACATCAAGGTATGGTATGGTTGCACTAATTTTATTGAGTGTCCCAATCAAGATTAGAATTTTTTACGTGCTGCTTCCAAGTATTCCGAAATCGATAAAATTGTGTCTGAAGCGGTTATTGATAAGATGAAGAATCACTTGTGGTATCTAACTCCGGAAACGGTGGGGATATCATTTCTCGATCCCAGCGTTTCACTCGAAATTAAACGAAAAATGGCCAATCGTTTGAAAGAAAAGGATCCTGTTGTAGCTTTTGTCAAATACCACACGTTTGTAAATATGCAACATAGGTTAAAATGTGATTTATCTGATTTCGTATCTTATAAAACAAAATTTTGTTTTCCAATTTCGAGATTCAATGTGACTTTCTTGAGCTCGTTCCAGTCGTATGGAAAGACAATGAGGAATATCAGACAGCTTTAGAATTACTTCAAAATGTATTCGTCGTAAATGACACTGCGGAGCGTGGCGTAAAGTTTATGAATGATTACAACCGTATTTTAACACGCGACGAAGAAGAAGCTCAGTTTATATTGCAAGTTGTTGACTCGCATAAAAAATCGGCATTGATTGGCCAACCACAGACATTGTAAAGTTTTCCCAATTTAATTATAATATTAAATACATACAATAATAATATATTTTATGCACTTTGTATGAAAAAATAAGTAAAGAGTTTTAAATATCAGTAATAATACCTGAGTTCAACTTTAACCAACTTTTGGGTCAATCGAAAATTCCCGAATCGGTTTCAAATTTTCCAGGTGGTGTTTTTAGGTAAAATAGAAACTTTTTCCAACCGGCACTCGTTGATATCAAATGATGTTACAAAAATGGCCAGGCTAATGTATATTCATATATTTACCCCGCGGCACCTACCGCCCGGACGAATTCCCTTCTCTGTAAGTAATTTATATTCTACACATGAATCAAATCGGACCATAAATACGGATTTTTCAAATATCTCGACTCCTGCGCCGTTCATTCATTTTGGAGTATATATTGCCTACATGGAAGGAAATAATTCCACCAAAAATGAGCCGATAATTTAGGGGTTGCTGGTATCCTTATAAATTCCTCCTTAATCGAAAATCTTTATTTACCTTTGAGACACAGAAAAAAGAATAGCAAAAGGTCGTTGATTTTTTGAACATGCTTAACTTCGCCATACAGTAAAGAATGCTGATATTCGTACTATTTTTCCTGTAATCAACATAACCCGAACTTTATTTTAAATACAATTTTTGGGCTGCCTCTTTCGCTTTTCTCGTTACATTAGGTTTTATACAGAAAAAATGCAATTTAGGCCACAGTGCGGCGCCTGGTTTTCTAATGAGTGAAATTTTCATTGTTTGCAAATACCAAAATGCATTACTTTATTACGGTTTTGTTGTTCCAATTATGGCACAAACAATCTTATTCAGCCATTCCGTTCAATAGCATGATCAGCCAGGTAGCAAAAATGAACATTTCGTAGTTTCTGCACATAATTCAGATGAACGAACGAATTTTTTTCCGCAAATTTCACAAATGTACAAATCTATAGGAAACGACTTTGGGCTTATTAAAACAGTAATTAGGGTACGGATTAGGCGCTGTTCAGGTCCGTAGCCAGGATTTTTTTTTCGAGGGAGCTTAACAGCAAAAAGAGGTGAAGTCTCCTAAAATTTATGCAGTGCATAACATCTGCTGTATTGAAAAAGTATGATCATGAATGATATTACAAAAAGGTTGCTTATACACATATACATATCAGTCAAAATAAAATTTTATATTATTCAACATATTAAAGAAAGTTCAAATCATTTATTTTTATTTACATACATACATATGTAGTATGTATAACACGGTGCAATTTTTGTATGTAATGTCACGCTTTAAATATGTAGGTATATATAAACATGGAATTGACGATTTTTTCATCGCATTTATATTTCGAGATACAGAGGGCTGAAGGTTTTTCATCATTTTGTACCACCATAGGAGAAGGTCTTTTTCTCAGTTTTTCATTACTGTCTTATGAATCGAGATTCCAAAAACTTATCTGAATTGTACATAAACTTATGCAAACTTTGATATATAGGTTTTCTTTCTGTTAGAATCAGTTTTATGCCAAAAAATATCAAAATTTTTTAAAAAATTTTATAAATTTTCGAGTTATTCTTAGGCTGTAAATTCTGAACCAAAAATGCAAAGACCCCCTTACGAAGAAATGTATGTACAAAGCGTTTCTATCTGAGTAGTAAAAGTATCATTTGAATCCTGTTGTGTAGAAAAGGAATTTTATATGGATAAGTATAGTTATATTTAAAACCGGAGCGTGCAGCACCGTACACGTGATAGAACTGAAACTTCTTAAAATTAAGAATAAAATATATTTAGTGCCGTTTTTTAAAGTAGGTTTTAAAATTTTTCTGCCTTCCAAAAATATTTTTTAGAAAAAATTTGTGTTTAAAGGGCTGATAAGTTTTAGAAATAAATTGAGAAAACTGCCCTTAATCTAGGAGGTAGAGAGAGAATCTGAAAACATGAGCAGGAATAAAAAAAAAATCCGAACAAAAATTTTAAAACCCATTTTTGATCTCGGTCATAATTCGGTTGATATGGAATTTTCCGTATACATACACATGCATGTGTATTAGGGTGCCCATCGAAAATGTTTTTTTTTTGGAAATGTCAATATTAAATATTGCCAATTTTTATAGTTTTTTTAAAGGTCATTTAGAGGTCCTGTTGGTTTAGGTCCGAAAAAACGATTTTGTAGATTTATTAGTTTTTGAATGACTGATTTTGAGTCGATTTCGAATATATCTGAGAAGATATGTAGGCCTTTAAAATGGTATATAGTAATCTTTTGTCGGACTTCGTCGGGTAAAATAAAAATAACCCATATTTCACTTAACTGAGGCTGATCGACTTCTCCGGGACCCGAAACATGGTATTATGTAGTACTAGATTCCAGCATTAAAAGATCCATCAAGCTACGCTGTCACCAGATCGATAAACAAGAAACCAATACGACCATATTTTGATCGGCGGAATGAATGCTTCCAATATTTTAGACGTGCGTACATACACTCCGAGAGCCAAACATCGACTCGAACCACACTATCTTGTTGCTGCCAAGATACGCATCCGCCTCTATGCAGAAAAGTATGTGCGCCCAGCAACGCGAGATAGCTTAACGCCAAAATCCTGCAATCACACCGGCCGCTAATTTATTCGCTACTCTACTCTCACACCTGCTCTCTGAGAGCAATCTTCAACAAACCGGCCAACATATGCGAGCTGAGGAACTACTTTTCCCGCTCATTAAGTACCGCCGCCAAAGAGGTAGTCGGATTTCAGCGAGCCCGAAAGAACCATTGGTACGATGAGGACTAGGGATGCCAATCCCGGTGTTTTCGATGTCCCGGAAATCCCGGGATTTGCTTGCATTAATCCCGGGATCCCGAAAATTTTGAAATATCGAATTGATAGTAAGAATTTGTTTATGAATTTTTAAGTATGACTTTTGTAAAATGCCGTTTTAACAGCAATTGCAGTCTGAGCCTTTTTTGAAGAAGATTTCAATGAATTTACTCATAGCGTCGCTAATGTAAACGAAACAGAGAGTTTTAAGGAAAAGTTAGATAATTTTTTAGATCAATCTACTCAAATCGAAAAACTTATAATTTGACCGACGTGCTGGTAAAAGAAGTTCAAATATTTTGTAATGGAGGAGATAGGGGTCATTATCTTCAAATGGATTATGTCTACCTTTTGACAGTTCAGCCTAAAAGTGTTGATGCAGAAATATGTTTTTCATCAGTAGGTTTTGTATGTAAAAACTGCAGGTCAAGCTAAGATGACTTCGCTTTGAATGCTTTGCTGCTCTTACGAAAACATTTTAAGTGCAATAATAACAACGCCGGCAAAAAAGGGGTGTGTGTTTTTAACCAGACCCAACTACCAACATGTATTTCGACCCGCTGAATCCGATTCTGAGATCCGTTTGACTCGTACACCCTCAAAATTTCTAGTAAATTGCGAAAAAAAATGGCAAACAATTCTCCATTCGCCATTTCTTTATAGAGTAGAATAAACATGTTTAGAGAAACTGTTTTTGTATATTTTTGTTTTATGTTTTTTTTATTAATCGTCACTCTCAAAAGTACCTGGTATTTACATTATTATTTGTGATGTATACGTTCCTCAACCACATGGTTTTTTAAATACAATTAAAAAAATGTTTTACTTTAAAATTTGTCTGATTTAATAAATATCGCTAGCGTAGAGTGCAAAGTTGCTAAGTCCCAATTTAAAAATTGTACAGGAGAGGAAAAAACTTCGTATAGCCATTTTCTTCAAGTATTTCGCAAAACTTTGAAAACAACATTTTGCCTGTTTAAAGCAAACCAAAACTCCATACGAATCGGAGGGATGCGATATTTATTAAAAGATTTCGAACTTTTTGGCCTTATCGAATTTTCGGAGCTTTTTTGGCCTTAGCAAATTTTCCATTCATTGAATATAAACGAGAAAACATAAAACAAGGACCTTTACCCTTTTCGAAACGATGCAATTTTTATGTATCTAGCCTCCTATATCAAAATATGATTTTTCATTAAAAGTGAAGTTAGCAATTTTCCACTCTAAGCTAGGGATATATGAGTTTTACAATCAGTTTATCGTAAATTTTAAATAGTTTTATTTAATGGTATGCTTAAATGCTTTCAGATATTGAATTTTTACTCATATTCATAAAATTTATGACTCAATTTGAATCCCGGGATAAATCCTGGAATCCCGGGATTACCTAAAAAATATCCCGAAATCCCGGGATCCCATTTTCCTGATATTTTGGCATCCCTAATGAGGACTGTCAGGAGGCCGCAGAGAGAAAAGATACCGCCTACGGGGTCACGCTGCGATCAACGCGAGTCATGTGGGACTATATGAGATGAGAGTCATGTGGGATCGTTAAAGAATCGCCTTGCTTCTTTAGCTGAAAACACACTCAATAATATTTTATCCTTAAAATTGAAATATTAGTGAACTCCGCAATGGAAATATTTGCTAAAAAAGCAAAACGCTGATTCAAAGTTGCATAGTAAAACCTTTCTGTATTCAATAAAAGTTGTTTGACATACCGAAAATATTTGTCGGTTTATACTATGTCTCCATTTTGAGATTTAATGAAGATTTATCCCGCTGACGAGATTTGGCGTTAAATCTTTTAAGATTTACCATATAAAATTAAATCTCGAAAGGCGGTAGATTTAAGTTAAATCTTCGTCAAATCTTCAATAATATTGATCAATAAGTACAATTTGTTGGATGTGGCAACCACAAATTCACATGCCATAAGTCAAATGACATTTGTGTTTTCAATATATAGTTGAGGACATTGAAATCTAGCCTATCATAAAAACATAAATTTTCTTATTTTTAGGAATTTTTATATTTTTGTTAGTTTGGGAGGAAAATTAGTAATACATATGTGCATAACTTTGGTTGTAATAAATTAAGAAAATATTTTTTTAAAAGCTAAAAATTTAGTCTAGGGTTGTTCGACTTCACTAGAAAGTCGACTTTCGACTTTTCGATCGACTCTGTACAGTCGACTTTAAAAGTCGACCGATCCACGAAGAAAAGTCGACGTTGTTCGACTTTTTTCGACTTTTTTAATAAAAAGAAAATGTATTAACTATACTCTGCATTTAACTCATATATTAGCTATAAATATAAGAGTCAGAATACGCCAAAAATATCATGATTTACTAGTGGTCTTTAGAATAATCTGTAATTTAGTGAAATTCAATGCTAGGTAAAAAAAAACAGATACTAAAGGGTTTTTAAAAATTTTGAAAATTGTTCCAGTTATACAGCAGGAAAATGTTGGTTGTAAGGGTTTTTAAAAATTATATTTTTGAAAAATAATTTAAAAATTTTTAAATTTTCACAAACAAAAATTCTAAAAATTTTTTGAATCGATATTTGGTAATTACGGGTAACTTTTTGAAAAATGTGGCCTTCCGATGGAGCAGAATTGGCGGGTATTTGTAGAAATATAGTGCCACTTTATAAGCATGGATAAATATGGGAGTAGCCCAGGCAGCTAGTGGATTGGGACTATCCACACGACTAATGTCGCGTATTAACTGGAATCCTACCAGCAACGTTTTTAGCGGTGTTTAAAAAGAATGACAGAATACAAGATTGCGCCGTCCTGGGCGTTGACATTTGTGTACCACAAGTAAACAAAGAATAGAGCGAAAAGAAGATCGAGTTGAAACTGCCAAAGTAGTTCACTTTACAGCGAAAAACGTGTTTTAATTTTGCTAAATGCGAAAATATTGCATTTTTCACCTAATCTATTAGAGAACAGTGAACATTTTAGTGCACTCCATTGCTTTGCAATTGAGGCTGCTTCAGCAAACGTTTTAGCGCAGAAAACTGCAGCAGCATCTCTGCAGGATTGATTAGTTAACTTGCTAATGGAGGCTGCGTGGAGCAGAAACGAAATCATTGTGAGGAAATCCTGTTAATATAATAATAGAGAAAAATTTTGGGAACGGGATTGCCGTGCCCTTTGTACACAAAATGCAGCGATTCGTCCCAGCGCTACACTTGCACATACGCTTCTTGCATCTTGGCGGCTGTCGCAATTTAACACACAGCACTTCCTTGTATTAGTTTTTACGCAGTCTTCAACTCAAAAATCACTCATAAATTGCAAATTAACACAATTTTAAACTGATTTTTCACTTATAATTAAAATTTCTCTTTCGCTGATTTGTAAACAAAGGTTTATTTACAAGTTACCACAACTGTCAAAATCGGCAAAACCAAAGTAGCGGTATCACTGACGGTGCCACCTTTGTTCGCTGCACCGTGGGTGTTTAAAATGTTGTACCTTACGGATTGGTCAAATTCGAACCAAAGACTGTCTGTAGAAACTTACATAAACTCATGCAGAAAAACTTTCTTACATGAAATTTTTAAAATAAATACCTATGTTTATCTTACCTCATTATTAACTGAAGATTGTGGAGACAAACGATTGACAAATTTGAGGAATTTATTTTCGTATAGTAATTTTATGCGCTGCTCTTAAATGATTTGACAATGTTGTTGTACTGTCATTAAAATTCATTTTTCTACCACACTTTTCAAATTTCACTTCAGTTTTATTGGCAATTATTTTTTTAAATACGACCAAACAGCACTCCGCGCCCTTGTTAGAAGATCAGTTTTTATATGCAAATAAATCAAAAAAAGTCGAGAGTCGAAAGTGAAAAGTCGACTTCAGTCGACTTCCATAAACTAAAAGTCGATCACTAAAATTCGACTTTCAGGAGTAAAAAGTCGATTTTGGTCGAAAGTCGAAGTCGACTTTGCCATCCCTAGCAGAGTCTTCTCCGCTTTCTATAAATCATTTTCGTGCTCCGACAAAACATTTATAAATTTCGGTAATGGTTCTGCTTCGGTAACATTGCACCGAACATCCTCTAGAACTCAATTCGTCTTCATGATATGCCAAAGGCCAACGATTGGAGTTTGGGTTCCCTCCTATGAATAAGAGAGTTCTACAAAAATTTTTCTTTCCGCAAATGTTTTTTACCATTTCGATAATTTTTCTTAAATTCGGGAAAATGATTGGGAATATGGTACCATTCTTTACATTTTCCACTCTATATATTATACATACATATTTACCACGAATAAGAAGCCAATAATATTAAGAACTCACATAATGAAATTCCGCTTGGCACCTTCCTTTTATCTGTCTGTATATCAATGTTCGTAACTGTATTTATAAAATCATACATAAGCAAACGTCAAATATTTAAAAATGTGAACGTCAAACATATCTCGTTGTGGTAATGGAGACGGTTGTGATTTAGCAACTGGATTTATTAAATCTTAATGGATAAATCTTTCAATGGAGACATAGTATTATGGTGTGTATTTATAACTATACTGGGCCCCCGAAGAGATTGCTGACTGGCCCTTTTTCTTAAATCCGCCACTGATTCTTCAGCATATGAAGGTTGTGAATTTGCATTTTTTTTGTCATCATCATGTGGACAATGGAGGAGTCAAGCTGAACAGTGTTTCACAAAGCTGTAGACTGACTTGAAAATCACGAAGGACTTGCGCAGTAATATATCTTACTTTTAGATATTTTTTCTTGATCCTCGTTTGAACTCCATTCACATCACCACTATATTTTTCGCTTCATTATATCCTTGCCCAACATTGTCCAACATTGTCCAACAAGCTTGGTCATATCGAGATGAAGCGCTTCACATTGCTATAATACGACATTTGTCAGATTTTTGGATAACGGATTATGGATTGGAATAAAACCATTAAAATCTTCGCGTAGTACTGGAGTATGTGAATCCTGTAAGACTTCAACAAAAAATTAGGAAGGATATGAAAACATGTATCATAATGTATGAAGGATGAAGGACGTAGTAAAAATTCATATGTCATTGAGAATGCAGATTTGGCCATGAGAAACCAGCTTTGATTCTGGGAATTAACATTTTCCCAACTATTAAATATGTAAATAAAATTATTGAATTCATGGCAAATGCATAAAACATGGTAGTAGTAGTACAACTAGGGTTGCCAGACGTGCTGCTTTTGGGAGTAAACCTAGTCCTTTTTATTGCAACGTACTACATTGTACTCCCAAAAAAAATCTGGAAATGCCCTAATTTTTTAGTTTTGTACTTCTTTCGTACTCCTTTTTCCAGCTATTAATTTTTTATCATATACAGGGTGTAAAATAATAACTATAGCACAGGGCTCTTTTGAAAGATATACGGGTTCTTTTATACATTTTAGTAGTAGTAGTTTTTTTGTTAATTTTCCACAGATTTTACTTAAATTTTATTTATTAGTTTTTAAATCTTAACCTTTATTTAGGTTTACCAGAGGTAAACACTTTGAGAGAAAAGCGTAAGCGGCACGCAAGTCTTCGTCCTTGAGTCCTTTATACTCCCGCTTTTGTCCAACATAAGGCCCATGGGCGTAGCCAGGTACACTCTAAAAAAAAAAAATTGTGTAGATTTCCTACCTAAAAGGTAGGTTACTGATTTCCTACCTTATTATTCGCGAAATTACATGCTCGATTATACGAATGGTTTGTTGAAATTTCGGACTTTTTAGAGTGTAATATAGCTGGTGTGCGTAAATTTTCTACGAAGGTGTGTACAAGTTACAAAATACACATCTGCTGTTTCATTTCACCCGTAGAATTGTTTAAAGCCGCTAACAAAAGGGATTTTTACACACGAAAATATGTAAACGAGAAAAATACATATTCATCGTGTAAATTTACCAAAAAAATTTAAAAATAAACAAAAGTCTACTCGATTTATAGTCGCATTTTTAAACAGATTTTTTAGAGTGTAGGGCCCAGCGAATCAAAATACAACGGCTACGCTAGCTTGGTCATGTCGTACGAATGGACAGAAATGCTCCAGCTCTAAAAGTATTTAACGCGGGTCACGATGGTGGAGGAGGAAGGCCCACTGCGATGGAAGGACAAGGACTTGGCTTTACTTGGAATTTCCAAATAGGCGTCAGTTTGCACAGAAGAGAAACGACTGTTTTGGACTCGGCCAAAATCGCGTAGACGGTTATAGCGCCAAATAAGAAGAAGACGAAGAACTTTGTGCGTCCCAGATGCATTTGCTCAAGCGAGGAATGGTCTAGACCCATCAGCAATGTATGTCTTGTCTGGCAAAAGATTCAGTTGGTTATTTTTATGTAACTTGCGTACTTTAGCTTTCACGATTTCACAATTGTGTAAATCCGTTACTCAAGTCCGGCTTCTATATTTTTTATCTTTACTTTTGCTATAATTTTGACTAATTCTGACAACAGTTGATTTGCTTATTTTAAACCCATCACGCATGACTTCAACGAAAATACAACTTTTTAGTTTTTCCAGAATACTGGTAAGTTAAAGAAAGGCAAAAATATCAAATTTTGTGGTTGTGGCATGCATAAACAAAGAATGATGTAGGTATTGCGGCTAATTGTTTTGAAATTGCATTTATAAAGGTTACAATATTTGCTTTAGAGACTTGCATTAATAAGGTAATTGCACGTATTGAGGGTTGCGGTTGCCGAGCACATACTGTAAATATTTTTCATCAGATAAACAGAAATTAAGTTTCGAGCAATTATAAGGCTCAACCTATGAAAAGCGAATTTTAGACCTTAAGTATAGATTTGAGGGGGTATTCAAAATTCTAAGTATGCATATTTTTTGTGCTTCAGTAGATCTATAACTTTAGTAGTCACAGCGTTATGATACCGACGAAATCCTTGACGGTGGTACCGGGAGGAGAACGGTACATTACGGTAGGAGTTAGGCTTTCGATGCTTCCTCCTCGTAAAATATACATGCGCAGTAAAAAATTAACTATTTGAATCGACGAATAGTTTTATATCAACTTTTGTGAACTTCTGTTTATGTGTTTTGTACGACATGTTTAGCTCTATTGGTTACAATAATTTTAAGCTATAATAAACAATTTTTTAGTAAGTAAGTTACAGGTTTTGATTTTTTTTTTTGTATAGGCCCCCCTAAATTTCGTACTGGCTACGCCCATGTTAAGGCCTCATACTCAGCAATCGAATAGACTCGGAACTGGTGACTAGGCGGCCATTCATTTCGACCAACCCATACAGTCTTTTTTTCCTTTTTTTAATAAAATGTCTATGAAAAAATACACCTGAAGAGGACATGTACTTATCTCCCGAAGCTGGCAAATGCAAATAAGGATTAATTAAATTAATTTTAAAACTAATTAATAACACTAACAGCCAGTTTCACGAAAGCAATTTAAATTGCTGGTGAAACCATTTTTTGCCATTCATATTTTGGCGAACAGTACTTAGTAAGCAAAGTTAAGTGTGATAGTAAAAAGGTGTAAGCATGGTCGTAGCCAGGTAGCTGTAGGGCGCTCGGATATAAAAATCAGAAAAATATTAAATTAATTATAAGGCTTAAATTAAAGAAGAAAATGGCCATATATTCAGAAAGAGTCTGGAAAACTTTTGTGGAATTTATTAATTTTTAACGTTTATTGTTGATTTGAAAAGATATTTAAGATAAAACAGTTCTTTACTGTCATACCAAAACAGGGGATGCATTCCAGCATTTTCAAAAACCGCATAAATTCAGATACTCCATTTAAAAAATTCTAAAAAACCTCAAAAATATCAAGCGAGGTAAATTAAGCAAAAAACAATTTATTGCTTCACTTCAACACTTAAAGTTTACCTGTATTTTAACCAAACACAAAAAATACCACAATAAACACATGAATTATGTAAGAATACAAATACAAATTATTTATCAGAAGCATTGTCTCTTACACACAAAAAAAGTAATAAAAACTCTCAAATAGCAAAATCGCTACAGCGAAAAAATGGTTTGAAAAACCGCATAAATTCAAATCCGCATAAAAAGAGACCTAAGCTATTTACTCTTTGGTAATTTGTAACAATAAATTGCACAAAAAACTTAAAAAAAATTGTACTCCTTGTTTTATCGAAAATACAAATGTACTCTTTTCTCTGTCTGGCAACCCTAAGTACAACAAGTAATTTTTAAACAAAAAACACAACCGACTTCAATCTAATATATAAAAATCTCGTGTCACGGTGTTTGTGGTCGAACTCCTCCTAAACGGCTTGAAATTTTTTATGTATATATGGTAGGAATGAGAATCGGATGTAAATTATATTTAATACCGCTAGGTGCAGGGGGCCTGGCACCTCCCATACAAAACGAATTTTTCGTACTGCAAATCTCTGGAAGTGTTCATGATAGAGTATTGGAATTTAGTATGGAGATATATAAAATCAAGCGCATAGTCATGAAGAAAAATTGGGGCTATTGCTAAAAGGGGTGTGGCACCTCCTATACAAACCGAATTTTTCAGACTGCATACCTCTGGAAGCATTCATGCTAGAGTACTGCACCTTGGTATGTACAAGATTGATAAAACACAACGCATAATAATGAAGAAAAATTTAGACTGTTTGAAAAAGGGGCGTGGCACCTCCCATACAAACCGAATTTTTCACGCTGCATATTTCTGGATGTGTTCATTATAGAGCATTGGAACTTAGTATGGAGATACATATATAAAATCAATCGCATAGTCATGAAGAAAAATTGAGGCTATTGAAAAAAGGGGCGTGGCACCTCCAATACAAACCGAATTTTTCACCCTGCATATCTCTGGAAGTGTTCATGATAGAGTACTGGAACTTGGTATGTACAAGATATATAAAATCAATCACATAGTAATGAAGAAAAATGGGGGCTATTGGAAAAAGAGGCGTGGCACCTGCCGTAGAAACCGAATTTTTCACACTGCATATCTCTGGAAGTGTTCATGGTAGAGTACTGCAACTTGATATGTTCAAGATATATAAAAACAATCGCCTAGTCATGAAGAAAAATTGGGGCTAATGGAAAAGGGGGCGTGGCACCTCCTTTATAAACCGAATTTTTCACACTGCATATCTCTGTTTTTGATAGAGTACTGCAACTTGGTACGGGGATACAAAAATTCAATCGCATTGTCATGAAGGAAATTGGGGCTATTAGAAAACGGGGCGTGACACCTCGCATAAAAACCGAATTTTACATGCGGAATGGTCAAAAATGGGGGACAAAAAAATTTACTCGAGCGCGTCAGATATTCACAAGGGATGTTAAATGGGCCCGAATGAACCTCCCATTCAATAATCTGACAATTCAGATGATGACGCAAGCTCGTGGCGTCTTCTTGAAGATGCAAACAAAACGCCATTTGGATTTACTCGCGCGTCAGATTTTCGTACAGAAGGTTCATCTCGATGCCCTGGTCGTGCTGTTCTATAATCTGACGATTATCTGGAGGGGTTTACTTAATTTGACGGTTTAAAAAAATAATTTCGCTTCTGAGTCAACCAAACTTATACACTTATTATTTTATCCCTGCAACTATTATACAGCAAGTCCGGTTCGACTCGGTCGTCAATTTCTTCTACATTTTTCCCATCTGTAAGAAGAATTAATTGATTTACATATTAAATGAAAATTGTGTTATTATAGAATTCACAAGGTATTATACATGAATCTCCTAGAATAGTCTAACAAGTTTTTTGACAAGAATTTGATCCACACAAAACACAAAAACCATTTCCACTCATCATGAATAACAAAATTTAGTTAGTAAAATTTCAAAGGTTATATTTAATGTAACACCACGAGTGCTTTGATCGACCATGATTGGGTGATGGCGGACGGAAAGGAGTAAGGGACACATAGTCCATTGATACTATATAAAGAGTGAGCAAAAAGGGAGCGGAGTTCCAAATTTCTTCATGTATAAGTAAACTTAAGGTTGCTGAATTCAAAATTATCTGAAAATTGCGTATTTTTCTTACATACAAATTCTTATTTCTAGTGATTTTAGCTAAGAAATTAGTAAAATTCACATACATAAGTTAAAAAAGTAATTTTTAACTGATATTTGTCGAGCTAAAAGTTACATCATGTGCTACTAAGTTTTCTTAATATAATTTGATTATTTCAATCCTAATTCAAACTATTTTGAAACTGGGATTAAAGTAATCGTAATCGTAGACGCACTTAATTACTCATGTCGAGCCCTAACCGCCAAAATAACGTAAGCGACATTTTTTTCAAAATTTTCTTTTTGATGCAGAAATACATCTAGATGCTCTAGGAATATTTCTGCATCAAAAAGAAAATTTTGAAAAAATGTCGCTTACGTTATTTTGGCGGTTAGGGCTCGATGTAATTTCATCGCCCAGCTCAAATTTAGGTTCGCAAATGCACATACTTATGTACATATCAGGGTTCGAAAACAAACGAAATATTTCACGAATGATTCGTCCAAATGAATCGTTTTGTACATGAGCAAAACCAAAACCAGTACCTTTGCAAAGCAAAAGAGTGCAAACAAAACGATTTCTGTTTCGTTCCTTGACGAGCATAGGTAAATCGTTTCAAACGATTCGTTTTCTTACACATGAAGAGCGTATACCAGCTATGCCCTTGTGTATGCTTCGTACATATGCCATGTGTGTTTGTATCAGGGTTGGAAAAAACTTGTTTTTTTTTTAAAAAACAAAAACATTGTGTTTTATTCGAAAAAAAGAAAACAACATGTTTTAAACAAATTTTTCGTAAATGTTTTAATTTACATGTTTTAAACATATTTAAACATTTTTTAAACAATTTTAATAATTCAATACTTTCGAAATTAAGAGTGGATGCTTTCCATTTCCAGACAACCAGTCAGGTACGAGCATGATTTTTAATTTCGACCAAACTCAAATACATTGTTTGTTGGTCCAAATAATGAGACACGTATTTTTTCTTTTGGGTCGGAAAAATTTTTCGGCCGAATTAAACGCGATTTTGGTTTTCAGGCAAAAATCGATTATTCGAATTGACAGTGAGAATTTTTTTTTAAATGCCCATAACTTTGTCAAAATTTAATAGATTCCAACAATGTTTTTACTCAAACGTCAGTAATTCTTGTCACTTCAAGATAGAATGATATAATTAATGATTTTCATTACTTAAAATTTTTTATTTAACAATAAACAAAAAGTGCAAATTTTTTTTTAGTTTAATTTCTCAAAAAGTGTATTTTTTTTTACGTAATATATCAGCAAAAGGTACAGCCGTGATCATTTTTTGTGTATCAAATAGATATTAGAACACACTTTCCACCATACAGTTTCAAAATACAAAATCAAATTTTCCCGCTTTTTACAATCGAAACTGTATGGTGGAAAGTGTATTCTAATATCTATTTGATACACAAAAAATGATCACGGCTGTACCTTTTGCTGATATATTACGTACATATGTTCCATTTAGTTAAACAATATAAGAATATTGTAGTATGTACCACAAAAACGTATATTTTCTATAAAAAATCATAACTTAGAAAAAAATCTTCGCTATTAGAGATTTGGGTTGATTGTAGTTCAAAGTGTCTCTTTCAGGGTAAAAAAGTTTGAGAGAAAAAAAATACACTTTTTGAGAAATTTAATTTAAAAAAAAATTTGCACTTTTTGTTTATTGTTAAATAAAAAATTTTAAATAATGAAAATCCATAATTATATCTTTCTATCTTGAAGTGACAAGAATTACTGACGTTTGAGTAAAAACATTGTTGGAATCTATTACATTTTGACAAAGTTATGGGCATTTAAAAAAAAAATAATCTCACTGTCAATTCGAATAATCGATTTTTGCCTGAAAACCAAAATCGCTTCGGCCGAAAAATTTTTCCGAGCCAAAAGAAAATATACGTGTCTCATTATTTGGACGAACAAACAATGTATTTGAGTTTGGTACAAATCAAAAATCATGCTCGTACCTGACCGGTTGTCTGGAAATGGAAAGCATCAGTGGGTAGAAATCAAATCCCGCGAAGAACTCATAAAATATCTATTAGAAATTAATAATGTTTGTCATTAAAATTAACGTTATATAAATAAAAAAATTAGTCTTGTTTATTATTGAGATTTGAGTGATGAATTAAATAAAACTGATCAGTCCTCGTCCGCATCCATATACGAGCCTCTGCCTCTTTCTGGATTAAGCGCCCTTATACTCGAAACCAATTTTGCTGCTTTCTCGGTGCCAAGCCTGTTGCGTAGTTTAGAGTGATCTACCACCAGACCGACACATGAGTTCTTTTTAAAAGATCTTCTCTAAACATGTAGTCCTTAAATGGAAAACTCATAGCACGATACGTGAGAACATCCTTCATCGCTCGCGGTCGGTTTAAATCTATAAACTCCATACCCATTGTATCCTCTTCTTCCGATAGTCCTCCACCTTTATGTTTGGGGTCTAATATATAAGCGGCAAAATGTGCAGGTGTCATTACAGCATAAAATCTTGCTTTGAGTTTGTTGGCTTCTTCTGGTAACCTCTCTGACGACAGAAGTCCCTTCCATATGTGCGTACAGTCACTTAGGCTGCACATATCTTTCTGAGCAAGATCAAGAGCCGTTGATATTTTTTTGAGTTTTTTAAGATATCTCTCAACACTTTCTTTTAGCTCAACATCTTGAACATTCCTCACGATTGCTATGTCTATTACTGATCTCTGCTCGCTGCATACTTTAGCAAGACAATGCCAATTATTGACATATGACTCGAGACAGTCTGCTAATGTATTAAAGCGCACATCTTGAGGTCGTATAAGCGCCTTTCCACCGGCTTCCCTGTACTTTCCTCTCGGAAAGTTATGATACTTAAAGTACTTTATAATTTATTTTGGAACGAATTTCCGTCATCCCTAGTCAAGTTTGGTTTGCAGACAAACCGGTTTCGGCGTTGTGCCATTTTCAGTGTCATTTTCGTTCTAATAGTAATAAGTACTTTATAATTTTTTTAATTTTACTTTTTATTTCCACTTCTTCAAGGTCCTTGGCAAATAAGTTCAACAAATGAGCAGAACAACCGTATGTGATAACATCGCCAATCTGACTATCTTCCAATTGCGTTAATTGTCTTCTCATCTTTGACATATTGGCAGCGTTGTCTGTTACAAAGCTACGCACGTCGCAACCAAAACTTTGACACTTTTTAATGCTGTCTACTGCCAGAGTCAGCAGATAATCACCAGTGTGACTTCTGTCAGTAGTATCTATTGTATCTATAAGACAAACCTTGCCTTTATCCTCAGTAGAGGTTACGCTAACACACACAATAGGCTCGTTGCGTATGTTGCTCCAACCGTCTAGTGCCATACAAACTACTTTCCCTTTCAAATTGTTTTCCATGTTTAATTTTACGGCACTATAAACTTCATCCAGCAAGTCTCCGCCTATTTTTTTTCTGTTAGGTGGTGAATAGCCTGGCCGAGATAATTGCAGCAAGCTGATAAACTCTGGATGCTCAGAATGCCGAAAAGAAGTATTTGTTGCAAAAAAAAAATCTGGCAACTTGGATATCAATTTTGTGCTTTTCCTTTTCTGAAGTTTTCACTACATATTATGACATTATTGACGAGCTTGACGACGCCGATGGAATATTATCTCTCTTTTTCTTGGCAATGGGCTCCTGGGTTCGTTCTGCATCACCATCTGTTGAAAAGAAATCTATGTTTTTACATACTTATCATAGCAACTTACTAACCATAAATGAGAACAGATTTTAGTCGCAGGTAGCCGGTATTTACATATGTACATATCATAAATACATACGTACCTACTTGGACCGCTTTTACATGTATATGCAAATGGTAAAAGATAACACCACACATATTTAATTGGAGTTTCGGTATCTAGTACTTTACTAGCGAACGTTATCCATATATATTACGAGTACATATGTATGTACATATCTGCTTAAATACTTAGATTATAAACTAGCAAAGCGAAGAGCTAGCATCGAGCAAAGATTTAATTACAAACGTGTACGTGTACTATACGCGCTCCCATTGAAACATATCCGTTTGAAATCGATGCTCTTTGCTCGCTGCTCCACTATGTTTTAGCCTTATAGCGTTTTCGTTTGTACCGAAAAATTTTACCTTTTTTCACAAATACAATAAAGTACAACTTTTTTACTTACTATCGTCACTTGAATCACTTTGAATTTGGACTACTGATGTTGTGGTCGATGCGCCCAATGAATGTTTATCCTGATATTCCGAACACTTTGCCATATGTTCCTTCATACGAGCAATCAGCCCCACTAAGTCCTTCCTGCAATAATTACACTTCACTCTTAGTGTCTTTCCGCCACCCCTAGCCATAGCTGCTGGTAGTTCTGTGAAGTACTGCCAAAAAGAATCCCTGTTTCGTCCTGCAGACATTTTTCCATCAAATACCAATTATATGTAATAAATAATTCACTACACCAAAGGAGCTGACAATAAAAAGTGAAAAAATACCGCTCGCAGTCCGCGAACTATCTTCATACCTTTCATGCTAGTACTCACAGTACCATATGTTTTCGTTTTGTTATTGGGGATTTTTTAGTTTGGGAAATCTTCGAGTTCAGAGTTGCCATTGCAAGCATCTACATTTTAACTGAAATGTATTCAGCCTAATACTATGTTGACGTTTAGCCTTTAACTCGAGTTTATGGGCCATTTTGGAGTTAAACGTTAAACACTACTCATTAACTCGAAGTTTGCCATACAAATAATTTTCTTTTAACTCACCTCCAACAAATTTTTTTTGGTGTTAAAGAGCATGCAACCCTTTTTTTGACCGAATTTGGTTTGTGTCTTTGATAATCCAAACCTGCAACTAACTTGCCGACAGTTAGCCTGTTCCCGTACTGCAGGATGATTTCAGAAATAGTGCGAGGTCATTCCGTGCACATAAGTGTAGAATAGCAACAATCTAGCTATGAAAAAAACCAAAAATGTAGCTCGATACAACTTTTTCTTTTTCTTTTAATATAAATATCTTCTGCATAACATAACCAATTAAAAACCGAATTACGTCAAACTAAAGGTAATTAGCGGGTATTTCACTTGGTGTACATAATTTTTTCCTTTTTTATATTTTGAAACCGGAAATACCTAATAAACAAAAAATTTATAAATATATTTTTATAAATAGTGTCTATTTGAAATTTGTTTTCAAAAACGTTATAATGTAAAAGGTATTTAAATTATCTTTAAATTAGCGTCAATACGTTAGTGATCGGTCAAATAGTTACCGAGGTATTATAAATATAAAAAATATAAAAGTTAAACTTTGTCCTCTTTTATTGGCTTTAGTTTTTATTTGCGCCAAATAATCTTGGTATGGTTAAAATCTGCATGAAAAGTTCTATTTAGCTAAATTTTTTATTTCTTTATGGCTTAACGGTTGGTATTCTACAGCAGTGCTCGTCAAAGTGGTGGTCCGCGGACCGGTGCCGGTCCGTAAGCCATAAGGCGCCGGTCCGCAAAGGGCGTCGCGAAATGGACAACGATTTTTTGATGTTTTATATTACTGTTTAATGAGGCTATATACAACTTGTA
>NW_023458563.1:19912494-19926348 GCF_013731165.1 Rhagoletis pomonella
TATAATAAAAACAACTTAAATTGGTTAAACATTCATATAAAATCTCTAATATCTGCTATCATTAAATGGTAATAGGTCATATATAGACACCCGGCTAATAAAGAAATTCATTTAAACAAATTTTAATACATATATGAGATGATCGTAAACGAAAAATAATCAATAAAAAGGGTACCGGTCCCCGACGTAATAGAAAAACTGCAGCCGGTCCGTCACACTCAAAAGTTTGACGAGCACTGTTCTACAGCACGGCTACTTCGGACTATTTCTGTCATAATTCCTGGAGTAAGGGAACAGGCTAAATGTGAATAATAAAAAGTAAACAAACAAATGTCAAACTAAACTATGAGTTTATTAAACACCCCAATGAGAAAACATGATAGTTGTTCATAAACTCAAAACGTTAAACTCGAGTTAATATTTCAACGTTAATATAGTCGTATTATAAGTTTCATTTTCTCCGAACCGGTTCACTTTTGATTTCCGCGTATTCACTACGGGCGGATGAAAAAAATTTAGACGATGTACATACATATGTATGTATAGTATACAAAACGCAATAATGAGAGTAATTGCAAAACCAAATACCATAGATATCATGCAGGAATTGGAACATGCAACTTCTTAGTTGTTTATGCTGTTATGTCGAAATATGAAATTTATCAAACACGACAAACTCTTCATTTACGTTTAAAAGCCTGTAACTTACTTGTATCTTGTATATCAACCCATGTTCAGTTCCTCATCACTTAAGAAAGAAGAAACTTAAACCTTTTAAATAGTGTGTGTCTATACATTTATCAGTTTAATTTTTTTTACATTTTTCACAATTTTTCAACCTTGGCGATGTTTTTACGCATTATTTTATAAAGTGACCATACTAATCCTGAATTGATTCAAAAATTACGTTGAAAAAAAAGTCGTTTGGAACCTGACTAACTAAGTTATTCAGCCTTTCTAAAAACGAATATTCGTTTTACTCATAATTAAACGCAATTTTTGAATCAATTCAGGATTAGTATGGTTGCGTCATAAAATCATGCATAAAAACAAAGTTGAAAAATTGTGAAGAGTTAAAAAAAAATGTGTTTGCTGGGCATATATACGCAGATATTTTAAGCTTCATAAATTTAAATATATGTACATCATTTGAAAGGCCCAAGTTTCTTCTTTCTTAAACGAGTGAGAAACTCGGTTGATAGTCAACAATTACAGGCTTAAGTGCGCTAACGTACAAAAGACCGGATTTTTAACCGCAACCCAATGTATTGTGGTGTTTGGCAAATTTCATATTTCGAATTTGGTTTTACTCAGCAAGACCTACAAAAATAATAACATCACTTCCAAGGCATTTCGGGGTGGCACACAAAGTAATAAAATTGTGTTTTATGGACTTATTAAACACCAGTATGAATTATGTAATTTTTATTTTGTGTAATTAATAAGTTATTTTTTTTTTGTTTTCATGAATGGTTTTTAATGTTTATTTTCTACTTTGATAATAAAATCTTATTGTAACAAATCATTAATAACCCTTGTTTATTTTGAGATGTAATTTAAATTTGATATTCTTACATATAGGTAAATCAGAAAAGTCAAGCCCTAATATGAATTTGTAATATATTTCCACAGTATCCACATGGTTTTCTATAGTACATTTTACTAATTACTAAGTTTGCAAATACATACATATATGTATGTACATATATGCACATTCATATATAGTACATTTAAATACCTAAATAGGTGTTTTTCCAAAATTAACCGGCTTTTCCATTTAGTTCTTAGTAAGTATGATATCAACCAAACGTTTGCGAATTATTCCTGCGAATTTGGCCACACCCAGCTGCGCACTTTAGGTAGAACAAAACCCAATTCAACTAGAGTCAATAAGATTCATTTCATTTATTTTCGAACTCTGGTAATGAACAAATCGCCAAGCAAACGATTGCGAATCATTCCTGAGAGTTTTGTCTCACCCAGCTGCTGCACTCACGCACAAAAGCAGAACGAAACCCAATACACAGTGTTGCCAACTTTTAATTTTCAAAAAGCACCAAAAACTTGGAAAAAAGGCGTATTACCAAACTAAAAGCACACTAAAAGCACATTAACAATATTTACAAGAATACATACATAAATCAATACACAAAACGTTTTCGCTCATTACGATTGAATAGCCTCTATACATGCTATGATGACTTAAGCTTACGACGTATTACCGAAGTACTATTAAAACTACTATATCTCGAGAAAGAAATATCGAATCGAAACACACGAAAATAATGACCTAAGTAGAAATTACCAAAAAATTTGATGTTTTCATTATATAACCTCAAATATCGCAAAAACCCGTGTTTTTAGCAATCTGGGGGAGGAAATCTAAAAATTCTAGTACTAGAGCAATTGTGCGGCCAGATTTGGATTCAGCACCAAGAAACGATGTGTTTCACTCAGGTGGTAAAAAAATCAAAATTTGTACAAACATTAGAAAAGAAAAAAAGAAATACTTTACTTACCTGCGTACTAGCATTTTCAACGCGACTACAATTCAACAAGGTGGGTTTGCAGCTTCAGCTTTTTATCAATCATGGTTGTATTTTAGTGCATGTAAATTTGTATATTCTTGTAAATTCCGCATCTTCATGAGACACCGCAGCTTATAATATTTCAAATTATTTCAGGTGTTAACTATCTCGGAGTAATATTAGTTGAAAAAAGCACTAAAAAAGGCACTAGGCACTAAGTAATTTTTTTTGGCGTTTTAATTTTCAAAAAGCACTAAATCTAGTGCTTTAAGCACCAAGTTGGCAACTATGCCAATACAACTAAAATTTTCTTTGTTTGGGTTTCGGTTGTGTTTTGCTCTCTGTTATGAGAGAAACGAAACAAAACAATACGATTCATTTCATTTATTTTCGAACTCTTGTACATATACAACGGAGCAACACACGAGCCTTTAGCGAGAATTTGTTTGGGTTCATTCTCACATTTCACTCGCAACTGTTATCATTTGCGAGCATTTGGTCCGCTGGGATACTTACAGTCATATGATTGTGACAAATAACCCACTGGGAAAATAGGTAAGCACCTTACGAGGTTTTATTTCAGTTTTTAGTACCAAAATTGTCATCATGGCCAATGTCATCTACTAGTAAAGAGCAAAATGAACACCTCCGACGACACATTACGTTGTCAGTTGCAAAATAACGTGCAGCCGAAGTTATTTCCAAGCGCCGAACTACTCCGAGCGACTGCTCTGCATTAACGTAACTTACTTTGTAAATCGGCTCAGAGGTATGTCTGATACCAAATGTACATTCTTAATTCCTACTTACATAAGGCGGCCACGTCTTTGTTAAAGTAATGGAGATTCGGAAGGGAAGTGGTAAGAACCGCCAGGTGAAGGGCAATACCTTACCAGCAACTTACACTTCACCCGGCTGTCCTTACCACGTCACTGACGCTTCCCAGTCCCTTGCGTCTCAAGCAATGCCAAGTATGCATAACAGAGCCTTTAATCTGTCGCGCTCGAGTAAATCCCCGAATCCCCTCTTGGGCTCCCCTTCTATTTATAAATGGACTAAAAAGTAGAAAACAAGTAATTTTTAGCAAAAAAAAACCGACTTAAAAAAAATATATATATGTGACCTGGTCTACGAAAAGGAAGCTTACGTGCGAAAACTAGTTTTCTGTGAAAAAGCTGTTAAAAGTAAGCAACTCGTTTCGTCAGTTTCTCATTATCTCGTTAATTGTTCTCCGCGCTGGACGTCCAGTAAGTGTTGTTGTTGGTCCAGTAAGTGTTGTTGTTGGTCGGAATATTATTATAGTTCATCGTGTAAGTTGCTGTATCGGCTGAAAAAGTCGTCTGGTATGAATGGGACAGCTATTTTAAACCACTGTACATTTTTACTGTACATTTGTTCTCTACATTTTTAGTACACTTCTAAGCAAGTTAGGATTTTCTGCTTTTCACCACGTAAAAAGCATCTCATCTTCCATCCGAATCAACCAAAAAGTGAAAATTGATTTTTTGACACCTACGCCCCCTTTCCGTAGACCAGGTCACATATATCTATATATTTCATGATCCAATGATCGGATCTAAACCAAATTAGTATGGGACCACCTCTGAGACACTACCTTTCCGTTGCAAAAAAATATCGAAATCGGTTGAAGTGGTCCAAAGTTATGCGGTAACATATATAAAAAAAAAAAAAAAAAAAAATATTCCGACGAACTGATAACCTCCTCCTTTTTTGGAAGTCGGTTAATAATATTTCTCAGTCCCATAGAACTTGTTTTGATAACTTTTGATTTTGGAATTTTAGAAAAGTCATTATTATAAACAATTTATGAGATTGAAAATGAAAAGCGTAAAAGACTGGAATTTTGACAAGGGATGACGGAAAATCGTTCCACATTACATCACACTCCTACCCTGTCGGAAACACCAACAACGAAAATGAGAGTAAACATTTTTAGTTTAAAGACTGGTATGCAGCTCTCAAGAAAAAAATTGCCATTATTTCGTTTGTGTGTCCAAGGAATTTTGACAACCGATACTTCAGCAGCCTGTAGGCTCGCTCTTTCCTCAAGAAATAATGGAACGGGCATATATTTCTGTTGCAAGCATGGGTTGCCTTGTGCTCTTTTTTCACAAAAAACTTTAGAAAACTGTAGCGTAGCGTAGCAAATTTCTTAAGAACTGCGTACTGCCTCAAGAAAATTTCACACAAGAAAATTTCTTGGGCATTTGTTGTACGTCATTTTGTATGACATTTTTGCTTTTCTTGAGAACTGCATTCCGGCCTTAAATTGAAACGACTAAAGAACGGACTCCTCCTCACACGTATGCCAAGAATAGTAGCGCTGTGACTCCATATGGAATACTAATCCCTTTCGATGTAATCCGTTTTACCTATGGTCTTATTTCTACCTGTGCGATCTCTGCCAAGCGTGCGTAATATTCTTCTATGATCCTGCAACTTCAACATTGGTCGGGTGTACCACGTAAGCCAATAAAAGTCCTTATACGGAAACTCAAGAGCACAGATTAGCGTTTTCAATTATAGGAAGGCCAAGAAGCCTCGCTGCCCCACAGGATGAAAAGTTTTCGCGTACATTGGCTAAATGAGTCGTGTGATCTCATGAATATCGTTCAAATGAAGCCATTGATATACCTATCGTGTTCCTTCTTGGACAGATGTGGTCGAATCTTTCCTTGTCAATTTGCCACTTTTACGGCCGCCTCGAGCAACTTCGTCAATCGTAGGTAGATGCAAGATCACGCTTACACAGTGTTACGGTCTTTATATGCATACTTAAACGCATCCTTGATTTAGCCATCTGAAATGTAAATTCGTCTCAGATAAACATAGGGTCAAAGCAGAACAAACCCCGTGGGAGTTTCTATATATTTCGGGTGCAGCGTCATCCATTGGGTTCCTTTTCTGCAAAACATTTGCTTGTCATAAAATGAATACGAATTATGAATTCCAATCAGATTTTATAAAAAATACGGATTTTCTAAATCCCTAAACTCCAGCGGATCCATTTCTAGCAAAGGAATTTTTCATCATACAGGTAGTCAAGCTGCGAATTTGAACGAAATCTGTTAATAAATACCACTTTTATAAGTAACTCTACTCCAGCGCCACCAGCGTATTTTCTAGTAGCCTATAATAGGATCTCCGACAATTTGACTGGGCTTTATTGAGTGGTTTTTTAGTTTTGTCCGAAAAACGGAAATGGCTATCATTTTATGTATGTAATCTTCCTTATACAAAGTTTCGCCCGAATAAAAATTCACGCGAAAATTTTGATTCCCCCCATAGTAAGTACATGGAAACCAAAAGCAAAAGCGAACCGGTTCAGGGAAGATGAAACTCATGATAAGGCTGATTATGTTTCGAATGAAAAAAAGTCATCATGAAAATAATAAACGTTTCGAATGTGTATGTATTAACAAAATAGGTTCATAAATACAACTTTTATAAATAACTCGCCTCTCGCGCCACCTAGCGGCTCCGTTTTTGGTAAACGTATTTTCCATTATGCTGAAACTATACCTTTTGAATTTTAAAGAAATCGGTTCATAAATACGACTTTAATAAATAACTCGACTCCCGCGCCACTTAGCGGGTCTATTTTTGGTAAACGTGTTTGTCATCATGCGGGTAGCTTACGTTTTGAATTTGAAAGAAATCGGTTCATATATACGATTTTTATAAATAACTCGACCACAGCGCCACCTACGGAGTTTTCTGGTAGCTTATAATAGGACCATATATACAAGGTATAACCTCTGAAAATTTGACTGAAATCTATGCAGTAGTTTTTGAGTCAACTCCGAACAACGAAAACGGCTATTATTTTATATTTAGATTGCGTTCTTAATTTTTCTCTCTGACGTCAGGATTTTTTAAAAGAACTTTGAAATTTGAAGTTATGAGTAATTTAAAAAATGATTTAAAACTTTCAGTGCTATACTTAAAAAAACAGTATGGGCATCAAATGAAAGAGAAGATTCTTAGAGTTAAATAGATTCCATTTTTTGGTGTGTAAGAGAGGGTTAGTTATTGAAATTGCCCTTTTATAATTTTGTCCTTGAATATCCGTGAAATTTTTCAATTCTTATTTTTGAAAAAATCATATGTTAAGGACTTTATTAGTTTAAAAAAATAAAATAGATTAAAGGGGCATTTTCTAATCCTATTCGTCCTTGTGAACCCAAAAAATTCATTCATTTGGTAGCCATATTTTTGATTTACGTTGCACTGAGTTTTTTAAATGAGTTTTGGAATTAATCATATCTTCGAAATTATAAAGCCTTTTTAGAAAAATCATGACGTCAGAGAAATGTTCATTTATATGCAGTTAATTATATGTAATATAAGGTAGACTTTTATAAAAAAATTTAAATTTTGAATAAACAAAAGGAATATAGACAAAACGGTTCGAATTAAGGCGCTTCTTTTATTTCTGCCTCTAGTATTTATTATGAACTTCTTTCAATCAGAAAATAAATTTTTGACTTAATTTTTGTTTGTATCGAGCTTTTTTCGGCATACCTTAAATTACTTTATCAGATATGTACACGCTAAAGTATTATTAAATGCATACAAATTTAATTACCGTCTTTCGTTTTGTTACTTATGAAATAATTTTCACTTTAAATAAAAAAGTACGTTCCAAACACATTTACTAATTATTTATTACATGGTAGGAGAGGAGGATAGTTCCGTGCGCAGAAGTGGAAAACTTTTGACTGCCATTCACCTGGGAGTGGCCAGAAGCGATTCTTGTGCGTACGGTTCAAATCGCAGCACACAACGTCCAGATATTTATATCCACGTATCCTCTGGGTAGCAACCAAACACCCGTTTGGGAGCAAGCTAAAGTGAGAAGGCGTAAAACTTCGCATGCGCTGGGTTTGGGTCCCGCCACGTTAAAACCCCGCCCAATGAAAAAATCTAAAAAGCCTCGGATGAGACCCCGTTTTTCTGATGACGACCACGGCAAACGTATAAAGGACTATGATTTAAGGGTATGCACCTGGAATATCCGGACCCTTAATGGGGAAGGTGCCTCTACCCGGCTGGTTGATGTCCTCGGGAAGACAAAGGTTGACATCACCGCCATCCAAGAAAGGCGATGGACGGGGCAAGGAAAAGTAAGCGTGAAGCCTTGCGACGTCTACTACAGTTGCCACGTAAAGGAGCGCAAATTCGATGTTGGTTTCGTGGTAGGAGAGAGACTCCGTCGCCGAGTACTGCAGTTCACCCCGGTGGACGAACGCCTAGCCACAATCCGCATCAAACCTAGATTCTTCAACATCTCGCTCACCTGCGCCCACGCCCCGACGGAAGAGAAGGATCAGGCGTTCAAGGATCTCTTCTATGAGCGCTTGGAACATACATATGAGCGCTGCTCACGACACGATGTCAAAATCGTGCTTGGCGATTTTAATGCCAAGGTGGGCAAGGAAGGGATCTGTGGCGCCATTGTCGGAATATTCAGCCTCCACGACGAAACGTCCGATAACGGACTGAGGCTGATCGACTTCGCCGGGGCCCGAACTCGGACCACACTCTTGTTGTAGCCAAGATACGCACCCGCCTCTGTGCAGCAAAAAATTGCGCCCAACAATGCACGGAAAGCTCAACGTCGAAAAGCTGCAATCACAACAGACGGCCAATTTATTCGCCACTCGACTCACACACTTGCACTCTTCAACAATCCGACATACGCCAGCAGTGGAACCACATTTCCCGATCATTAAGTACAGCCGCCGAAGAAGTAGCTGGATTTCATCCAGCCCAAAAGAACAACTGGTACGATGAGGAATGTCAAGAAGCCGCAGAGAAAAAAGATGCCGCCTACAGGGCCACGCTGCGAGCCATGTGGGACGTTATAGGGAACTTAAGAAGGAAGCGAGACATATTTGCCGCAATAAGAAGAGAGAGGCCGAAATACGTGAGTGCGAAGGGCTGGAGATGCTGGCCTACAGGAATAACGCCCGAAAATTCTACCAGAGGGTTAGGCGACTTACGGAAGGTTTCAAGACTGGGGCGAACTCCTGTAAGAACAACAATGGCGACCTAGTGACCGATGTCCAGAATATACTTAAATTGTGGAGGGAACACTTTTACAACCTACTGAATGGCAGCAACGCTGAAAGTAGGGAAGAAGACGAACCCGAATCCCCAGTCGATGATGATGGAGTAGCTGTCCCACCGCCTGACTATGACGAGGTACGAATAGCGATTACGCGGCTGAAAACCAACAAAGCTGCTCAATTCAAGTACGGCGGCGAGGAGCTGATGAGGTGCATGCATCAGCTCGTATTCAGAATATGGTCAGATGAACGCATGCCCGACGACTGGAATCCACAAGAAAGGCCATACGCGCTAACTACCGCGTAATCAGAATTCTAAGCATAGGTTATAAGGTCTTATCGAGTGTATTGTGCGAAAGACTGAAGCCCACCGTTAACGAGCTGATTGGACCTTATCAGTGTGGCTTTAGGCCTGGAAAATCCACCATAGATCAGGTATTCACAATACGCCAAATGTTGGAAAAGACCCGCGAGAACAGGATAGACACACACCATCTATTTGTCGATTTCAAAGCCGCTTTCGACAGCACGAAGAGAAGTTGCCTTTATGCCGCGATGTCTGAATTTGGTATCCCCACTAAACTAATACGGCTGTGTAAAATGACGCTGAGCAATACCACCGGCTCCGTCAGAATAGGGAAGCACCTCTCCGAGCCGTTTGATACCAAACGAGGTTTCAGACAAGGGGACCCCCTTTCGTGTGATTTCTTTAATCTGATGTTGGAGAAGATAATAAGAGCCGCAGAACTGAACCGCTCAGGCAAAATACTTTACTAGAGCGTACAATTGCTGGCGTATGCCGACGACATCGATATTATCGGTAAAAACAAGGGCTACGTCACCCACGTCACTGTTGACAGTTACAAGTTTGAAAAAGTAGACGACTTCGTTTATTTGGGAATCAGCATTAACACCAATAATAATGTCAGCCTTGAAATCCAACGGAGAATCACTCTTGTCAACAAGTGCTACTTTGGGCTGAGTAGGCAAAGTCCTCTCTCGTCGTACAAAGATCACACTCTATAAGTCACTCATCATGCCTGTGCTGGTGTATGGCGTGGAGGCATGGACAATGAAAGCATCTGATGAGGCGGCTCTTGGAGTTTTCGAGAGAAAGATTCTGCGAAAGATTTACGGTCCTTTACGCGGTGGTGATGGTGAATATCGCAGACGATTTAACGATGAGCTGTATGAGCTTTACAACGATATAGACATTGTGCAGCGAATGGACAGAAATGCTCCTGCTCTCAAAATATTCAACGCGGGCCGCGATGCTGATAACAGAGGATGAGGAAGGCCTCCTCTGCGTTGGAAAGACCAGGTGGAGAAGGACTTGGCTTCACTTGGCATTTCCAATTGGCGTCAGTTAGCACAGAAGAGAAATGACTGGCGTGCTGTTTTGGACTCGGCCAAAATCGCTTAGGCGGTTACAGCGCCAATAAAGAAGAAGAAGAGGAGAGCTTTTCAAACCACATTGATACAATTTTTTCTTCATGTTAATTTGTTGGAAAATAATATATATCTAAATCCCGGGACTGATCCCGGGATCCCGGGATTGAACCAACAATATCCCGAAAATCCCAGGGTAGTAAAAATCAAACAAATTAGCTCGTACTCGGGCAACACGCTTTGTGCTCTCGTTCGTATGAGTAATTCAACTTGGCGGTTCACAACTGACAACAATTGCGTACAAAAGAGTTGTTGTGTGGGAATCACCGATAATAAGCAACTCGTGTTTCCGTGTCTGAACACAGACTAAACGTGTTTTGTAGAAGCGTTGCCAGCACAATGGGAAATTAACCTTAACGCAAATTTTTTAACGATTCAACATTAACGCTTTGATTTCGTTTTGATAACATGGCGCCGAAACGTAACAAAATCTTTTTGTTAAGTTAATTTTGCTTATTAACGAAACGAAATGGTATCGTTCGTTTGTTGAGCATCCTTGGTTTTATATTTGCGTTGGTTAGAAACTTCTACAGTATATTTTGCTTAGCTGTCCATCCTTCTTTGCACGAAAAACTTGTGCGCTTAACCGAAAAAAGCACTTAAGCGAATTTTCTTTACTACTTCAATGAGGAAGGTATCCGAATCCCTATGAAACCAAATAATGGAGGAGCACCTACCACGTAGAAATTACGGCAAGAGAAATTTTTTTCCGTATGGTGTCTAATTATCTATATAACTACAAAAAATGATTGCCGTTGTCGTTGTTCTGCGTGATGAGCAAAATAAATAACAGCTTGTAAAATTAGCGTAAGTGTAGAGCCAGTGCAGGTAAACGTAATACTTTCTTTGATAATTGATAATAGTTACACATTTTTAAGGCAGGTATCGCTAATGTGCAGGTATGTTGAATGCAAGTATCGGAGCAGTTTCCTTATAAATGTTAAAAATAATGCCGCTGATGCGTTTTTGGGGTAGGTATTTTAAATGTGCACTTAAGTACAAAGGCAGCAAAGCAAAATATACTGTACTTATTTATACAACTACGTTCATCCTTCTCTACTTCCTAAAAACTTCGACTAAATTTGTTTTACGTTACAAGGTTGGCAATTCCGATTTCTTATAGAAATGGTTTTGTCTTTTTCTCCTCACACCTTTTCTACCAGAGCACGAGAACTTTTAAGAATGTATATATATGAGACATTATTTTTTTAAGTCGGACGGATTTCGTAAAAAAGTTATGTCATGTCTCCGATTAGCTTCCATTTTTTTGGTGTGGAAATAAGCTACACGTATTCGAGGATTTTTTTTCTTCGGAGATATGATCTATCAAAGTTTGAATTTTTTCGTGATTCTGACTAATCATTTACTTCTGAAAATCGTTATATCTCGGGTTCTGCTGATCGTAGAGACTTCATCTTAACGTTATTTTGAAGTTAAGAAACGGGCTTCACATTTTTGTTATAATATGGCCAATATTGTGTTAAAGCTAACTTAGTTATTAACAGTTGAACTTTTTGAAGGTGATTTGCATAGTGAAGACCAGTAAATTAGGGATTTAAAATTATACCATCGTAATCCTTGTTTAATTATCTATAAAATACGCGGTTCAAAAAAAATAGGGGTTTTTCAAGAACTATTTTTTAAAATATTTTGCTTTATGACGAGACGGTTTATTTTGTGAGAATCAACAATTTTTTGTAATTTTTTTTCGAAAACGTATGTTAAGATATATTTGATAAGGTGTTAAACATCGGATTTTTGCAAAAAGTAAAATTTTATTACGGATTCCGATAGATAGATAGATAGATAGATGCCTATTCAGATATAATATTTGTATGGCAAGATTTTTCTTTAAGGCGACAAACCCCCAGAAATGGGCGTGGTAATTGCAGGACTAAAATTAGCAAAACGCAGATTTTTTGCAGATTTCGGCAGAATATCGCTTCGTTAACAACATTTGTTTCACAACTTTTTCAATCCATATAGATATTCTGGCGAAATCCACATTAAAGTCCACGCCCATTTCTAGAATATTCTTTGATTGAAAAAGTTGTGGAACAAATTTGTAAACCAAGCGATATTCTGCCGAAATCCGAATTAAAATCTGCGTTTTGGAAACTTTAGTCCTACGATTTCCACGCCCATTTTGAGGGGTTTGTCGCCTTAAAGAAAAATTTTGCCATACAAATATTATATCTGGATGCATCGGAATCTGCAAATAAAATTTTACTTTTTGCTAAAACTCGATGTTTAACACCTTACTTAATATATCTCAACATAAGTTACAGAAAACAAATTCCAAAAAATTGTTGATTCTCACAAAATAAACCACCTCGTCATAAAAAAAAAATATTTTAAAAGTACTTCTTGAAAAACCCCCATTTTGACGTAGAATACGTCTTACGTTTCGATATGGAGGCTATGCTCAAATGTTTAATTTTTGAGCTTCACGAAAACGCTTATTGCACGAGTACTAGTGAAGCGATTTCAAAGAAAAGTGTGCCGTTTCAAAGACACAATTCCAAACCTATCCACAGACACATTTCTGTAAGTAACCAGTTCGGTGTCTGTCGTGGAAACAACGGTATATAATGGCTTATTTTGGGATCAATTTTGAGCCTTTAAAGTGCTGTAGCAACTTATGATTTGCAGATATAACTTTAATTTTCGGGATATGGGTTCTTTGAAGCAGTAGAAATATTAGTGTGTACAAATTTTATATAAATTCAACAAATATCGAGCATTTAAATGCACAACATTTTCGAAAAAATTTACAAATTTTTTTTAATACCAAAATGCTCGAATGATTTTGTTTTCGTGTTCTTTAATCAAAAATTCAGGTGTTTTCCTTTCGTTTGGTTTGTGGGAAATATTGGTTGATATCTTATAAGTATGTTTATTTTATTCAAATATGTGGGCCTAAATGCTTTTCCATACAAAATCACTTCGTCATCAATTTGCAAACACGTGCATGTGTAAAAACGGTTAGGTGCTGGCAGAGACAAAAGGATAACAAAAACAGATTGCGCAGGTGAGGGGAAATATGTATAAGCTGATCGCAGCATATTTTGTACCCATGTTTGTACATATGTATCTACATACATATTATAGATATGTACATTGTACATCCATATGCATACATATATATATACTTAGGGCGCGTTCAGAAATGCATCAAGCCAAAGCATCAGTCTCTTTTATTTCTAAACAATATTTCATGTAAATGTCAAATATGCGCAACCACGGTTAAAATCCGAATTGGAACTTAGTTGCGCGAATAAGACATTTCCATCAATTATGGTTTAGAAATAAAAGACTCTGATGCTTTGGCTTGATGCATTTCTGAACGCACCCACACTAGCAACCCGGCGAACTTCGTCCCGCCCAAAATTAATTTTTTGTATTGAAACAACTTGGTACAACATTTTCACCAACAGTTCACGTCCATGATTTTCAGTGACGCCTTTTTCTTCTAATATTACGGTTTGGTGGTTGTCGGACATGGCTATGCCCGACAGCAGATTCCGTAGTAATCCATATAGCCGATGCCTGGGCCATCTTACCTTGAAAATAATAAAACAGTGCCCATTAAAAATACCGGTAAATTTTATTCTGTCAGACATAGACCCCGCAAGCTGATTGGATGCTAAGACTGCAAAACTCATAAAAAAGATTTTAAAGAAATTTTTAAATGGCCTATGCTAACTATGCTACAAGTTTCAAACTAAGCGGGCTGACTTTATTGGAATGGGGAAAATAATTTAGTTTTTGCAGGATTTGAGGTA
>NW_023458563.1:19946348-19986158 GCF_013731165.1 Rhagoletis pomonella
AACAAAGTTATAATACCCTTGTGCACAAGTGCGCTCGGGTATAAAAAAAAATACACGCATCGCACATGTACAGTTGCATCTGAAAATTTCAGGGAACGGAAAAAATATTTATTTTTTATGAATATGTTTATTTGGTAGGTGTTTTTATCTATTTTTTCGATCGGTTTTAGTAACAATATTTGCCAACATAAACAACTTATCGAATGCAAAAGCCATATAGCAGTACTATAAGGTTAATGTTTTTAGTAATAAAGGAAAACCGAACGCGTAAGGAAAGTAAATGGTTAGAAATGGTCATTAAATTGGTGAAAATTCCGACAAATATAACCTATAATTATATTAAAGACTGTATCAATAAATGTATTATCTAGTGAGAATATAAGCTAATACATATAACGTATAATTGTAAATGAATGTCATCGACATATATAGGTAAATAAAAAATCTTGAGTATTAAAAAATTGTTAAATAAACAATTGGGTATTGTTATTGGAAGTCTCCTGAAAAAAAACCAGAGTCTTCCGATCGAAAAATATTGATTTTCAAGAATTCCATACCATTTCTACGAAAAGTGTTTTGTCCCATATAAAATACATGGAAAACTTTGAGCGCTTTGAGCGACCTCTAAATACATTTTGATCTCAAAATCAAAAATAGGGGTTGTTTTCTTCCGGTGTAGAACAATCCTAGAGGGTGAGAGCATTAGAATTCCGACTTCACTTAATTTGGACCACGCTATTGGGCCGTATGAATAAAAATAAGCAATTGCTTTTTCTTAAAATTTCAGATCTTTTACTCAATTTATTCAAATAAAATTGAAGTAAAGGGTATGAAATTTTAAGAAAAAGCAATTGCTTAGTTTTTATTCATACGGCCCAATGTATATCGTCACTAGACACGAATAAAGGCGATCTAGTGTTTCGACGGAGAAAAAAGAAGCATAAAAAAAATTTTACGAAAAAAGGCTCTTAAGAAAAACTTCGGCGAAGAGACGCGTAACCTAGTTGACGGAGAAGAAAGACGCGTAATCATAGATTTATAACACTTGGAAAAGGACTGTCACTTCAGCATTATTCCCCAAAAACTATTTACGGAATATACACACTAGGGGTCTTCATCAAAAGTCATAAATTGTTGATAAACTTGATAAAATGATAAATTTATCATTTTGATAAATGAACTGTCAAACTTTGTATGGAAATCTATTTAACCAAGTTTATCACTTTATCAAACGATTTTGGTGCATAAGCGTATACATTTCAGTAAAATTCAACCCTGACAGACTGCCAGGTGGTCGATTTTGCTACGAACACACAAAAAGCTAATTAGCACAATGGACGAGGTAATAATGAAACGCAACTAGCCAGATAAGTTAAATAATAAACAATTTTATGCAATTATTTACAAAGGTGCGTTCATGAAAGAATGCGGATGAAGTGATAAATTTAAGCAATTTATCCCGTTATCACTTTAGATGAAGACCCCTACTATTACGCCCGCAAACATAGTTGACCGCGAAAATAAGTTTACGCGTCCTTCCTCGCCGTCAAATGTTTTAACGCGTCTTTCTTCGTCGTCAGCTATGTTAAGTCTTTCTTCGCTGAAGTTTTTTTTATGCGCCTTTTTTCGCGATCAACTTTTGAGCTCGCGCCTTTATTCGTGTCTAGTGACGATACACAATATCCCCCCTATTCTAGAACCCGAATTTTCGTAATTCGTAATTCGTAGCTATGCTACGAAAAACGAAAAATCCACATGCTGCAACCCTTGCGGAAACATGTGCAGCATTGCCAGCTATCAGTTGTTTTTCGAAGACAGCTGAATGAAGGAAAACAAACTCGAAAGGAATTAAAAAAAAACACTCATCATGTCCTTGTTTATTGTAAAATTGCTCAATTTTACATATTTTGAGGAAAATTATGGATTCTGATGTATTTGCAATTATAGCAGCAGAGTAAGCGGGCGCTATGGCAATGGATTCACAAAGGTATGCGGAGATGTCGGGCATAGTAACCATGGCGCATCTATGTCAGCTTCTGGTTGAATTGGTGAACCACAAGCCAGAACTCCTCCTATGCCTGAAGAACTGTCTCACAACCCAGTTAATGCAATAACAGCTTCTTTCAAGCCATTGAAAACATGCACTTTGTTAGGTCCACCACCTGTTGCGCTTGCTTCTGCCTTCGGCCGCGCTTAAGTATTATTACCCTTACTAAGTAGAACCTTCATTTCTATGTTGCCGGAGAAGAGGGGCTTCCGCATGTCAAAGGTATACAACATTTATTGTGCATATCACTCCGGCTACGCCGTCCACAGTATTTTTGCGCAGAACCCACGTCAAAATTTGCAAAAAAGTGCATAGTGCCAACCGAGTTTATTAATAAGCTAGTGGTAGGAAATTTGAAACATTTATCTTAAATATAATGTGAATCCTTTGATTACACGTGTATGTTAAAGTTTTTGGATTCGGGTTATGCGTTTGGACACAACAACCGAAAATCGTTGTACAAATAACTAAACCGGACCTAAGTTTCTCGATAAGGGGCAACAAAGTTTTTTTTTTGCTCGTTTATATAAAGGAATGGATAAAAATATACGTATATGCGAAAGGCAAATTTATCTGTTTAAATGAACACCGCCAATATTTCTTGCAAACACACATCGATTTACATCTTTTATTTCGCCTCCGACACAGAATTGTTTTCGTACAAAATTACGCAAAAAGCTTACTCGTTCGTTTTTAGGCTAGCCATTGTTACGAATTTCGAAAGTTCGAGAATACGATTCGGATTGCAGCATACTATTTCTACGATTCGTAGCAAAATCCGAATACGAAAGAGTTGCAGAATAGGGGTGTATAAATATGTTCATACAAACCAAAACAGGTTTTATTAATCAAAGCTGTGTTTGGAAAAGTTGAACCGGTTACCAATTATAACTTGAAGTATAACGATTTGGTTTAAAAGGCAGTTACTCTATTATATGGCTTTTGTTTGCCACAACACGCTTTAGTCTCTTTTTAGAACTGTTGCAAGCGGCGCGCACCAACTCCTTCTGTATATCTATCTATCTATATCTATATCTATACTATGTATTATATAAAATTGATTATATGAAGTACGTTTGTAACGACTTATTTCTCAAAGTACTAAACCGATTTTAATATTTTTTTTTTAAACGAAGCATTTGTAAAAATACGCAGAGTGGTTATATTTTTTATTCTTGGAAGATAAGCACCCTTTTTTTGGGTGTAAAGTTACAAAAAATTACAAAGACGTACAAGCATAAGCCTATTTGGTTGCCAAATACAGCGCATAGCTACGCGAAAAATCTGTACATCAGTGCCGATCAAACACGAGCTCACAAAGGCAAAAGAGATGTGTATGAGCGCTTATTTTTATTTTAAACGAAGAAGAGATTTTCTTCATAAAATGTTTGTTATAAATGTCTTAATTTTAAGTGTGAAGTTTTAGTCGCAAACTTAGAAAATAAGAAATTGTTTCACTATTAAGACAGTTAAGATGCGTTTGTGTTTGTATATAGTGCCTAAATTACAAAAACATAATTTTTGCCACTCCCAAAGGTTTAAGGTAAGGGAAAAATTGATATTTTCAAGCACTATGTACACATACTTATGTATTTTTTTAAACAAAGTTTTTTGCTGAGAACTTATTTAAATTCCAAAAACCGAATGCCAACTTGAATTAAAGGAACCAACACTGAAGTGAGTCAAAATGAAAATAAAAGAGCACAAATTTCTATGTAAAGCAAAACTCTCTGGAAATCCTACGAGACATCTGCCGGTCATATGACCGGTCATCTAAGTGGGATATCTGCAGTCTTTTGGCATCATGTTTTACATCAGAATTGAAGGGATTTCTGAAAAATCTGGCCAGTTCTTTTGTGTAACTGTGATTTTGCATCCCTTGTCAACATATGGCCTCGGTTGATTTAACTCGGTTAACTTAAGATCGTTGTTTTACTGCCTTAAAATTTAAGGGAAATTTTGACAGCGTTTTTTATGTGTATTGGTTTCTATTTGAGTGTATTGAGGATCGGTCAGTCTGAGAAGACCTTGTAGGGAAGACAATAGGTTTGTTCGTCAAAAATCCAGCGAGAATTGTCACTCAAAATATCAGATAGTAAGAAAACTTGCAATTTTCTGTACGAACGCAAATTTACAAGTTTTTCTGCCAGCTAGTGTCCACGGTTGCATTTCAAACAAAAGAAATTTGCATAGAATTTTTAAAATTCTTTCAGAGGGACAAAAAACAGGATCTACGTGTAAATATCTTGTCAGTCCGACTTTCTTCAACATACGTTTCAATTTCTTTGTCGGGTTTACTATATCAACTCTAGTTGAGATTGCATTCCGATTAAGAATACAGTATTTTTTGCCGAGTACCTTTCAAATCATTGGAATTAACTAAATTAATTAAGTAAACAAGTATTAACTTACATTTTTCATTTTCAAATCGCTCCAGTTTGAAAATTTTTAAATTTAACGAACTTGTTTACCCAAATTATCGTCGACAAAAAATCGTACCATGTGCCACAATAATGCAAATTCTTGCTGGCAAATTTTTTTCCGGCTCGAATTTGTAACTTCGCTTCAAGAAATAGTGTTTTTACTCGTAATTTATTTAAATAAAACATGTGAAATTTAGTTGAAACATTTTAGCCGTTTTTAGCCGGTTATATTTGCCAATTTAGCCGGTTCGTCCAAAAAGTTCTGGCAACACTGCTTCGAAGTCATGTGCAGTATGTGGTTGACACAACAAACTAATCATATGTATGTACATATGTATCCAAGTATGTCCATACACAGAGTTCAAAACAAACGAAACATTTCACGAATGATTCGTCCAAAGACACAAACTTTGCAAAGAAAAAAGAGTGCAAACAAAACGATTTCTGTTTCGCTCATTGACGAGCATCAGCGTTGCCGTTTTGGTCCAATTGGACCAAAATTGGTAGGTTCATTCTCCTTTGGTAGCTTGGTTGGTTTGATGAACCTTTTGGTAGGCAAAAATGTTTTGAAAATACAACCGAATTGAGCACTAAAATTTGTTCGCTTAATTTATGTTTACACGTTCAATACATTGCTTTCACTTTGTTCGCACGTATACGATTTCTTTGTTTTTTCTATATTTTATTAAGCAGACAATTTTCTGCAAACAAAAACTAACTTCCCAAAGCTATGACCGATCTGCTGTTGAAATAGAACGAGAAATTACTTATCGTCTTGAAAAAAAAAACTGATGATAGGCAATTTGCAATGTGTGGGTGTATTGGTAAAAAAGTGCGAGTGTATGCAAATTGAAAAGAATTTGGGAATTTTTTGATTGAACTGCATAAAATGTCTGATTTTGTTTTTTCACGCACAAAAAAAAAAATTTTTGAATAAATCAAATTAATCTCAAAGATATTTACATTTTTTGAAAAATATTTTTATGGAATAAGTAAATTATTTTATTTAAAGGCACGAATTTGTTTTGTTTAACATTAAAATTTGTATGAATTGTTAACTAATACTGTAAACAATAATATGAGCAGTTTTTATTTTGGCTGTTAATTTGTGCTGAAAATCCCGTAAATTCAAGAAATCTAGCTTTAGTGAGGAAAAAAAGTTTGGTAGTTTGCAAACTGATTTGGTAGGCGTTTTGTACCTAATAATATTTTCAAGTGGCAACACTGACGAGCATTGGTGGATCGTTTTTCGTACAGATGAAGAGTGTAATCAGCTATGCCCACGTGTATGCTTCGTATATGTATACTAGTGTGGCGAAATGAAACCACATATATGCGTTTGATATGTATACTACTTTAATCCAACTTTATTAACTCAACTCAATTTAGATATAAGAAAAGGTACGCGTAGCAACAAGAACCGTTATAGAATGATCTAGAAGTCGATTCGCAGAAAAGAATGTGTAGCAGAAAAAGAATACGAAATAGCGACGAGCCAAATGTGGTGTTGCCACATGTGCCGATTATTGCAGGGTCGCCACAGTACTCCCCCCTAAATGAGGTATTAGGTATAAAACGAATTTAATTTGTAGATTTGCAGTCCCGATTGGTGGCTGGACTAGAGGATGTGCTGCTTGGATAGGATGGCTGATTAGTTCCTGGTTGCCCGAGGGGAAGGCTGGTGGTAATGCGCGGCTGTAGCAAGTTCCCTGGCGGATGCAATGCGCGCCTCTGTGGGTGGTTGTCGAAAACGTCGTCGGCGGCGAGTTGAGCTGGTTTAATGCGCTCGATGTTCACGTTCACTTCCTTGCCGTTTACTTCGATGGTGAAGACTCGTTCATCAATCCTTCTTACGACTCTATGAGGCCCTGAATATGGCTGGTCGAGAGGCCGTTTGGTAGCATCGATCCTTAGAAACACTTGCGTGCAGGTGGCCATGTCCTCTTTGTAGCAGGTTCTCAAGCCGAGCAACACTGCGGGAAGTACTTGCGTCCACTGCTGCTGCTGGTGACACATGATAGCGGCTTTTAAAGTGCGGTGCCATCTCTCGACCAATCCGTTGGCTGCGGGGTGGTAAGCTGTAGTCCGAATGCGCTTGCCACCAACTAGGCGTGCCAAGGCTGTGAAAAGCGCACTTTCAAATTGGGTGCCTTGATCAGTTGTGAGTAGCTTAGGGCATCCAAAACGTGCGATCCAGTGAGCGTAAAAAGTGTTGGCGACGGTGTTGGCAGTGATATCCTTGATAGGCACAGCTTCTGGCCACTTAGTGAATCGGTCCACCATTGTCAGGCAGTATTTGTACCCTTGGGACTCCGGCATCGGTCCCACTATGTCCAGATGAATGTGGTCGAATCTACCGTCTGTGCTGGCGAATGAAACGGGTGTTGAACGAACATGGCGACCTACCTTGGAGCGCTGACACGGGACGCAGTCACGAGCCCAATGAGTTATATCCTTGTTCATGGAAGGCCATACGTATCGTTGTGCGATGATCTTCACGGACGCCCTGCCGCTGGGGTGTGCCAAATTGTGCAACAAATCAAATACTTTTCTTCGGAGCTGCAACGGTACGAACGGACGGATATTGTTGGTTGATACGTCGCAAGTTATTCCTCTGCCTCCGGGTCCGCAGTAGAGCGTTTGCAGTTTGAGTGACGTATCGTTGTGAGCGAGCAGGTGCTGGAGTTCTTCATCTGACTCTTGGGTGAGTGACAGTTCCTCGGGATCGATGGTCATTGGGTGGTGTATGGCGTCCAAGCGAGAGAAAGTGTCAGCCACGTTGTTGTCTGATCCGGTGATATATTGTATGCTGGTAGTAAATTGGCTGATAAAGCCAAGTTGTCTAATTTGACGCGGTGACGACTTGTCTGACTGTTGTCGGAAAGCAAAAACTAGCGGCTTATGGTCGGTTCTGATTACGAAGTTCCGGCCCTCGACCCAATGCCGGAAATACCTTACGGCTTCGTATACTGCCGTCAACTCCCTATCGTACGTGCTGTAGTTCCTCTGTGCGGGTGAGAGTTTCTTCGAGAAGAATCCCAGTGGGTGCCATGTGCCGTTGTGGTTCTGCTCCAAAACTGCTCCCAGGGCGCTACTAGATGCGTCACAAGTGATTCGTAGTTCGGGTGCCGGAATTGGGTGTACTAAGAGGGCTGCGCTGGCCAATTGGTCTTTCACCTTTGCAAATGCTTCCTCCGCCTCCTCAGTCCAGGGAACCGGCCTCTTGTCATTTTTCTTAGCGTCTTGTAAGAAGTCATTGAGGGGTGCTTGTACCATAACAGCATTCCCAATATGTCGTCTATAGAAATTCACCGCTCCGATAAACCTCCTTAGCTCCAGGATGGTTTTAGGTTTCGGAAAATCGCGAAGCGCTTTTACTCGGTCCGGAAGAGGTGCTGAGCCCTGCGCTGAGACCCGATAGCCCAAAAAGTCGACGGTAGTAGCACCTAAGATGCACTTGTCCGCATTGATGCATAAACCGAATTGGCTTAAGCGTTGAAATACCGAACGAAGATGTTGTTTATGCTGTTGGACGCTATCTGACGCTATAAGCAGGTCGTCGATGTAGGCGTACACGAATTCCAAACCGGAGAGGACTTCGTTGATGAAGCGCTGGAATGTTTGTGCCGCGTTTCGGAGTCCAAACGGCATACTCACGAACTCGAAGAGGCCGAATGGGGTTATCACGGCTGTTTTAGGTACGTCTTCGTCTGCCACCGGAATGTGGTGGAATGCGCGGCGGAGGTCGATAGTGGAGAATACTTGCTTTCCGGCCAGTCCTGCTGCATAATCCTGAAGGAGCGATATTGGGTACCGGTCTGGGACGGTTTGGTCGTTGAGTCTGCGGTAGTCTCCGCATGGTCTCCAGTCCCCATTTTTCGTCCTGGCCATATGTAGCGGGCTGGCCCAAGGACTCTTGGAAGGTCTTGCATGTCCGAGATCGACCATAAGCTGAAACTCTTCTTTGGCTATCTTAAGACGTTCAGGGCGTAGCTGACGGACGCGTTGAACGCAGGGTGGACCAGAAGTTGGGATGAAATGCTTAACTGCGTGCTTAGTTGCCGTACGATTGGACGGATTGCCGAGCAACTCTGGAAATTCCTTGAGGATGGTTGTGAACTGGTTCGTCTCATCGACGACCGTGATGGAGGTGATGGGGGCTGTGGCGTACGTGCCCCTGCTACGAGTTTTCGTATTTGGGTCTATAACACAACCCCGTTTCAGGTCCACAACAAGTCCATGCTCGTGGAGAAAGTCGGCACCGATGATTGGGTACGGGACATCTGCCACGCAAAATACCCAACGAATTGGTCGACTGAGTCCAATGTTAAGAGATAGTATTTTTTCGCCGTACGTAACGATTTTGCTGCCGTTTGCAGCGTGAAGTCGGAACTGTGTTGGCGTTGCTTTGCTGTCACGTGAAGGTGGGGTCACTGAAATATCCGCGCCAGTGTCGACGAGGAATTTCACGCCGGATGTGCGATCGTATATAAACAGTCGGCGAGGATTTGCTTTACTCCCAGTACTCGCCATGTCTACTGGGAGTCTTCTGCGTTTCCCTGAATCGACCCCCATGTGCATGGTTGAGTGCATTTGTTGGCTTTAGCGCCAAATCTGCGATGGTAAAAACAGGCTGACGAAGTATCCGTGGGGCTGGTGCGCAATGGTACGTGTGTCCGACGAGCAACCTCCTTTTCCATGGCCTGAGTCAGTTTACGCATTTGTTTTGCTAATTCATCTAGCTGCGATTGCATTGCGTCGCTTGACTTACGAGCGACGGGCATTACGTACCGACTATCGGGGTCGTGCTTGATTTCGATCAGCTTATTTGCTAGTTGCGCAAGTTGGTTGTTGTCGTTGTCGTCTGAAGCAGTGAGGGCTACCTGAATATATTGCGGAAGCCGGTCCAGCCAGATAGCGCGCACGAAAGTGGAATCTAAATGTTTACCGCCAAGACGGTTTATTTCTGCCAGTAACTCGGACGGTCGTCGATCCCCTAACTCCAAGCCCGAAAGTAGCGACGCTCTTCTGAAATTGAAAAATGGTTCACTAGCGTATCCTTGATTGCGGCTTACTTATCGGCTTCCGGTGGGTTAAAGATGATATGTTCGACGATGACGAGCGTGTCCTGGTCAAGTCGGGCGATTACCGCCTGGTATTTGGTTATGTCGGATGTAATTCTTTTTAGCTGGAATTGCGCTTCGACTGCCGCGAACCAAAGATGAACTTGTTTGGTCCAAAAGGGAGGCAACTCCAATCGCTCTACCCTGTCGATGCTAGCGGTTGGTTGTTGTTGAATCGTGGGAGAGATTGCTTCAAAGAACACCTCGTTGCCTGCGCTAGGAGCCGGTGAATCACTGTCCCCAGTATTTGCGGAGTCTGCCTGGCTATTTTGCATCTTGACGAATGTATAATTGAAAATATAAAAGCTTCGGGGTCACCAATTATGTGGCGAAATGAAACCACATATATGCGTTTGATATGTATACTACTTTAATCCAACTTTATTAACTCAACTCAATTTAGATATAAGAAAAGGTACGCGTAGCAACAAGAACCGTTATAGAATGATCTAGAAGTCGATTCGCAGAAAAGAATGTGTAGCATAAAAAGAATACGAAATAGCGATGAGCCAAATGTGGTGTTGCCACATGTGCCGATTATTGCAGGGTCGCCACACTAGCAATTACCCGGCGTGCTTCGCTGCGCCTTAAATGTATTTTTGTGTTGTAACCAGTGTTGCCGCCGCTCAAAGAACTTTCTAACCAAGATTTGACGAAAAAGTTACCAAATGTAAGGAAAAATAACCAATTTTTTTATTAGATTAACTCAGGTCATCACAAATTCTTTTATATAGTACGTATAGACAAATTTTACAAACCAAACAAAATCAATTTTCATTTCCATTTTTGAAAAGAAAATCCTTTTAAGGCTGAAAATAAATGAAATACATTCATATATAACTATATATATATAAATACATATTTTAGAAAATCAGGCATCCCGTATTAGGTGCATATGTATGTTAATATCTTCGTAAACATTAGCAGACTGTAAATGACGTTTTTAAATAAATACATAGGTGCACAGTTTCAACGTTAACAACCACATTGTAAATATTTTATAATTAAGATTAAACAATTAAAAATTGCCGCTGTGGTGTAGTGGTAAGCAGTGGCTTCCACTCCGCAACACCTGGGTTCAAGCCCTGGTAAAAGCAACATCGCAAAAAAATATAGAAAAAATGTTTTTTCTTAACAGCGGTCGTCCCTCGGCAGGTAATGGCAAACCTCCGAGTGCATTTCTGCCATGAAAAACAGCTGCTCATAAAAATACAATCGCCGTTCGGAGTCGGCGTATAACTGTAGGTCAACATCAATGCGCACGCCACAAGTTGGAGGAGAAGCTCGGCCAAACACTAACATATGTACATATGTGCCAATCTGTTATTATAATTAATTAAAAATTGGACTGTATTGAACTATATCGTCGCTCAGCGCGAAGTACCTCGTATACGCCAAACGCAGTAAATAAATTTTACAAAAGCGCGAAAAACCGATTTTTTCAGAACTGTGGAATGGTATTTCCCTTGAACCTACTTGCTATAAGATTATTATTATAAATCTTAACATAAATTAATAAAGTAAGCAGTAATGGAAAAATAATTACCAAATCCCTTTTTTATTGTACATGCATTACGTGGTATTGGATTCCGCATATACGAGGTATTTATATATGTACTATCTTAGTATGTATTCATTTGAAGTAGTCTTTAGCCGACCATGTATATTATGTATTCTGTATATTATAAAACAAATATATACATATGTAAGTAATATTAATACAATGACTCCAAATATTCTCACTTGGTTTCACTGCTGGGGCTGCCACTGCTGCTGCTACTCTTCTCAAACTCGACAGGTCTAGCTGGCCTGTGTTATAACGAACCTAATTTAAAAGTTTTTTGGAAATACATATTATATAAAATAAAACCAAAATTGTGTATTTTTTTCTCACTTATCCATAGAATTGAGCCCGTATAAATTAACTTGAAACACCAATTTTGCGCGGAATTATAATAATTTTTCGCGACTTCTTAATGACTCTCGTATTATTCAAATGTCATTTCAGGTACATACTATGTAGGTTTGTGCAAAGAATATAGAAATGGTGTAACTGCGGGGCCGTTTCAAAAACTTGGCGATTAAGTCAACGCGATTTATTAAAGACATGAACCGATAATAGTTGCACTCTCCAACTTTTACATGTTCTTTTGCATATGTAAACACATGATTATTATCGGAATAAGTAAAATCTTGAGTTGCCATTTTAGTAGTAATAACTTTAGTTAAATAACCATATTGAGCACAATAAATGTATTTGATTATACTATTTTTCAAAGATTTAATTATTGTATGTATACAAAAATTAGAAACTACAGTAAATGTTAAAAATAACCAAAATGAGAAAGATCTTAACAACTTCACAGGCAAGAAAAAAATAACCAAAATTGGTTAAAAGTAACCAAAACGGCAACACTGGTTGTAACTCTCCCCCTAAGCTCTATGGCCTCATTTACAAAATATTTTTAAAGAACTTTATGAAGTTAGATTTAAAAAAAATCGATCTATGAAGCATTGTTTATTTTTTTTTTGAGTTAATATATTTTCGAAGGTAATTAGAAAATATGTAAAGAACCGACTTTCTCTTGGAAATTTAATTTATAATCTTACTAGCAATTACCCGGCGTGCTTCGCTGCGCCTTAAATGTATTTTTGTGTTGTAACTCTCCCCCTAAGCTCTTATGACCTCATTTACAAAATATTTTTAAAGAACTTTATGAAGTTAGATTTAAAAAAAATCGATCTATGAAGCATTGTTTATTTTTTTTTTTAGTTAATATATTTTCGAAGGTAATTAGAAAATATGTAAAGAACCGACTTTCTCTTGGAAATTTAATTTATAATCTTATAACTGACTAACTAACTAGCGAATACCCGGCGTGCTTCGCTGCGCCTTAAAAGTAATTTTGTCTCTCACAACATTTGAAAATATTAGTTAATATTGCTGTACATATTTGTATAGTAGGGAGATTTTTTCAAATTATATAAATATACGTTATTTGAATATTAAATTAATACACGTTTGAGGAAAGGGTGAGATAGTAGACTCCAGTTATAAGATTATAAATTAAATTTCCAAGAGAAAGTCGGTTCTTTAAATATTTTCTAATTACCTTCGAAAATATATTAACTCAAAAAAAAAAATAAACAATGCTTCATAGATCGATTTTTTTTAAATCTAACTTCATAAAGTTCTTTAAAAATATTTTGTAAATGAGACCATAAGAGCTTAGGGGGAGAGTTACAACACAAAAATACATTTAAGGCGCAGCGAAGCACACCGGGTAATTGCTAGTAGTCCTATAAGTCGAGGATAACTGCTTGAAAATCCATAAAGTTTTTGTATTTGTAATCCCTAAGTTTCTGCAGAATATAACCCTAAATGCAAAAGTCCAATGGATTACGGTCCTTGGGAATAAATCATTTATTTATTTTTATTTTTTTTTTAATTTCAGTACGCATGAAACCCCCTAAAGCTATTTCTAATAGCAAAGAGTGCTTGATATGAGTTCAGAAATAGATATAGTACCGAAGAAAGAGCTTGACCTCCCACTGTCTAAAATGCATACACATAAAAATACATATTTACTTTGTAGGTACATTTATCTACTTTTACGTTAAATTTTTTCGGCAAATAGGTGCAATTAGAAAATTTTATTTTCATTCCCAGGTAGGGTAGGGTGCATTCCAAAACGTCAAAATACAAATCATCAGTGTCTTTTATTTCTGAAACATGGAAAATAATGATTTCATATGAAATATTACATAATAAAACTTGGTTGCTAAATTATCAAGACCTTAAAACACAGCTTATTTTTCAAGAAACATTTTCTTCAAAAAGGTATAACTAATACCTTCATTCCTTTACCAAAAACTAACGCAAAGGATCTACAAAGAGAAAATTTGCGCATACTCCGCCAAAAAGAGTGGCGGCCATTTTTATACCCGAGCGCACTTGTGCACAAGGGTATTATAACTTTGTTCACTTAACGGTTGTTTGTAACAGGCACAACGAATCGAGATAGATATAGAAAAATGTATACATAAATGATCAGAATGAAAAGAGAAATCGATTAAGCGGTGACTGTCTGTCCGTCCGTCCGTCCGTCCGTCCGTCCGTCTGTGCACACGATAACTCGAGTAAAAATTGAGATATCTTAACGAAACTTCGTACATGCACTTCCATTGGGCGTGGGACGGATGGTATTGAAAATGGGCGAAATCGGACTTTAACCACGCCCACTTCCCATATAACGGTAATTTCCAGAAATACGAAAACCGCGATATTTTAGTAACTACTGAAGATAATTTACTCAAAACTGATATTTACAATAATTTTTAGGCGAAAAATAAGAATATTATAAATTTTTGGAAAATGGGCGTAGCCACGCCCACTTATGGTTACATGTGTATATCTTGATAACCGCTGCACCAATTTCTTCCAAACTTGGCACAGTTGTTGACCCTGGTACAGCATACCAAATGGCCCAAAATTTTTAAAATCGGACAATAACCACGCCCACATCCCATATAACGGTAATTTCGAGAAATACAAAATCTTCCATAAATCAGTAAATATTGAAGCTAATTTATTCAAAATCGATGCTTGCAACAATTCTTTACCAAGAAATACGTTTATGGTAAAATTTTGGAAAACGGGCGTGGCACCGCCCACTTATGATCACATATAAGTATATCGGTAACCGTTCTACCAATTTGTACCAAACTCGGTGTGGTTATTGTGCTTCCCACATATAAGCAAAACGTAGAAAATTATTGAAATCGGACTAAAATTACGGCCGCTTTTCATATAACGGTAAATTTCAGAAATGCTTGAAACTGCAATATTTCGAAATTTAAGGACGCTAATTTACTCAAAATTGATACACCCCGGCTTACCATCTAGCGGTAGGTTTCAGAAAGGTGAAAAAAATATATTTAATACTTGCGCCGAGTATTTAATGTTCGGCTCCGCCCGAGCTTAGACTTTCTTACTTGTTTTTATTTCACTAGACCACCTTTAGCAGTTGTTGTACATACATGTGCATTTGCGAATGAAAACCTTTATCTAAATCTGATCTGGGCTATAAAATTACATATGTAATCAAGTGCGTCTACGATTACATATATTAAAAAAATTTGTATCACATGACGTAACTTTTAGCTCAACAAATATGTATGTATGTATGTATATTTTTCTAATTTCTTAGCTAAAATCACTAGACACAAAGACCTGAATGTAAGAAAAGCATGCATTTTTCGAAACTTTTGAGCTCAGCGACCTTAAGTTAACTTATACATGAAAAAATTCGGAACTCCGCTTCCTACATGCTCACTCTTTATATAGTATTAATGGCCTGTACGTCTCCATACTCCTTTCTCTCAGCCATCACGCAATCATGGGCGATAAAAGAACTCGTGGTATTAAATGCAATATAACCTTTAAAATTTTGTTGATTAAATTTTGTGAGTCGCGATGAGTGGAAATGGTTTTTGTGGTTTGTGGATAAATTCTTGACAAAAAATTATAGCACTATTCCAGAGGATTCAGGTATAATAATTTGTAAATTCTATAAGACATTTTTCATTATATATGTAAGAAAAAATATTGTCAATTATTTCTTGTTACAGATGGGCAAGATGTAGAATAAAATGACGACGGGGCATGCTGTATAGCGATTTTTTTTTTGCATTTTCAAAAAGACGCCACGAGCTTGCGTCACATCGTCATGGTCAATCGTCAGATTATTGAATTAAATTAAAAAAAATTTCCATCGCTAACTTAAAGTTGTGATACACAATGGCTAGATGCGTCGCACTATTGGCAAAACACGAGTTTTTTTTCAAAATCGTAGATCTTCGCTTAGAAAAGAGATAATGGAATGAAAATTTTTTTATCGTGAAGATAAATGATCATATAACATAGGAAACAACAATAACTTTACCCTCAAAATACCGTTCAAAATGTCACTTTTTTTTAATTTTGGATTTTGGCTCCCATTCCACTAAAAAACACTACAGCGTGGCGACGAATAACTGTTACCCAGATATTTTTGAGAAATAAAAGAGTCCTTTATAGATTTTGCGAAAAAAGTATTTTATTGTTATTTTTCCACAGATTTTACTTTAGTTGCATTAATTAGTTTTTAAATTTTAGTCCTTATTTACATTTGCCAGCAGTGTAAACTTTGAGAGGAAAGTTCATTTGGCACGCAATCAATATCAATAAAATACTTTTTCCGCAAAATCTTTAAAGGACCCTTTTATTTCTCAAAAAAACTTGGGTAGCAGTTATTCGTCGCCACGCTGTACACTTAATACACCATTAGCACTGTTTCTGAAAGGTTTCTCCTTATTTTATCTTAAGACTTGATTCTTGGGACATTGGATGCTGTACCCGAGTGGCCAGATTGGAAAAAGAAAAGCTACCTTTAAACTCTAATAACTCGTAAACTATCAGCTTTCACAAAAAAATGTATTTAACAAAAATGGTTATACTAGTCGATATCTTTACGAAAGTGTAGCATTTAACCCTCTAATGCAGAGTCTGTCATATATGAAACGCTTTTTAACCCTTTCAAGGCAGAGGCAAAATGGTTCTCAATATGTTTTCAACGTACTTTTTATTTATTTTTATTTATTTTTTTTTATTATTATTATTTTACTATGAAAAAATTTTCTACGGTTAATATCTACGTCAACATGAGAAAAAGCACGTTAAAAGCATATTGAGAACCTTTTTCCTCTGCCTTGAAGGGGTTAAAAAGCGTTTCATATCTGCATTAAAGGGTTAAATGCTGCATTCCATTATCTCTTTTCTAAACGAATATCTACGATTTTGAAAAAAAACTCGTGTTTTGCCTATAGTGCGTCGCCTGTGGGCATTCTTTCATACATGTATGTATGTGCCATTTCTACCGTTATATATTTTTTGTCAAATTTTACTGCTCAATAAATGAGTATAAATGACCATAAATTCAATGTCAGGAATGGTATTTTCAAGGATAGTAGTTGAGGGTTCTTGCTTTAATCTAAGCCTAAGTAGAAGGTTCTATCACCTTTTTACTCTTTGCTAGAGCTTCTCAAATATTGCAAAAGCCCGATTTTTTGACACTTTGACCTCGATTTTCTCAAAACCTGTACGTGTTGGATCCTTTGCACTTACGGATTCGTAATCAGCACAAAAAAATCTATCAAAAATAGCTTTAACATTTGTCGCACCAACATTTTTTTCATTTTTGTTGGCCTGTGTATTCAACAATTGAGTAGTCCACTTGCAAAGTGCGCTATGTAAATTTTGTTTAGATTTTTAGTTTTGGTGGGTTTCATGTCCACTAACAGCAGAGTGAAAAATTTTTCTATATTCTGAAAAAAAATAGCATGAAATGTTAACTACTCTTGCAAAAGCCGCTATAATACTTATTTATACACTTTCAAATGTCTCCTCTTCGTATGAACTAAGAAAATTACAAGAAAACATGGTAGTTTCGGTGCCTAGTGGAAGAGGTCTCAAAAAGAAGCAAACCAATCTTCCTAGAGGAGAGAACGCGAAAAGCTAAAAAAAAGCTAGCTATGTAAAAGTTACTGTTTCAAAACTTGCAATATTAAATTTTTAAATATAAAATTTGCAAATCTACCATACTGCAATTTTATTTTTTTAATGGTATTAGGCTCTTATTTATCCAAATTTTCAGGTAATAAAAAAAGATACAGTTCGGATGTTACTTGTTGTCGTAGACTTTTTTTTAATTTATGGTTTACTTTTATAAAATCACATAGCGCTGTTTGCAAGTGGACTACTCATATATTCATTAAAAGATAATTTGTCATCCGTCTGAAATAAAAAACATTTTAAATCAGAAGGATAAGATAGTATTGTGTTATTAATTCAAAAGTAAATAATTGTAGTTCAATGACGAAGGGGGGGGGAGTCTATCCCCCCATATCCCCCTTGGCTACGCCACTGTTTTATGCCGATTTCGTTTCTACCGAAAAATGCAACCTTCTCTTTGCCCTCTACGCACAAACTTTAAGAAGAGGGCGATGAGAAGGCAAAAGTTTCCCCAGTGTCGACAGACCTAACCAGTGGCATTTTTAACAAGATTGTCTTATTTTTAGAAAAATTCACAGTCCATTTGACAGCTGTCAACTGTCAAGGTTTTAATTTGACAATTCGTGATCAGCATGTCAAAAAACGTAATCAGTGGTATTTTCAAAAAGATTTTCTTAATTTTAGAAAAATTGGTTATTAATTTGACATCACACATTACATTGCATTACACATGGCTTCGACGACCACTGTGCGACGTTGCGAGTTTGGGGCTACCTATGCAGTTTAAACAATGTATGTATGCGGTCATGTTCGTTGTTATTTTATAAAAATGTATATGCGAATAGGCGTTTTGGTAACGAGATTATATAAGTCCTCAACAAATACAAATATTTAGGCGTGCTTCTTACTTGTCATCTCTCTTTTAATAAGCACTTAGACGCCAAGTTGGTAGAAGCTAATAGTTCAGTTATGCTTACTTGGCGTTGCTTGAGAGTTGTCACATAACGAATCTATTAAATAAGTTTTATTTGTAAGCGGTTATCCATCGCATAGCACTTCACATGTAGAAGTCTGTTGGGTTTTGATTTTTACGTAAAAATGGTATAACAGTGCAAAGTATCTATGCATAACTGGGCTATAAGAATGCCATTCACGCGACTTGCCTGAGACACATTAAAAATCCTCGTAGTATCTGTTTGACAAAGAAGATGAAAATTTATGATTCAGCCGCCAGATAAATTATATTTTATGGCGCTCATGTGTAAGGCATGGAAGAACACGACCACGTAGAAATCTTCTAAAAATCTTTTTTTCTTAAAAAAACTTATTTTCCTACCGTCGAATACGCCGAACTACATGCTGCATGTAGAGACAGGCTGGCAGCCCCAATATCTACATACCCTCCGCGCGAATATGCTTTTTGTTACTCGGTGCCTCAGCTTACCTAGAACTAGGTCATCGCGTATCCTAACGAGAAAGTGTCTTCTAACCTGCCTACAAGCGTTCACATCCTCGCTTTTAGAGAGTCTAGCCAAAGGAAGGACAACAACTTTTATTGAATTAGCATAAAAGTCAACAACGCATGTTTTATACCAACATAATGGATAAAATGATAAACAATTATTTAAATATCTTATGGATAGCACTAAAATTAGGAACGTGGTTGTAAATGAATTTTCGAAGCTTGCAATGTTATTATTTTTAATTACTTTCAATTAACATTTAGTATGACACATAACATATAATATTGATGTCATAACTCCTTGTTTATTTTATTTGTATAATTATTATTTTCATACCAAAGTAGTAATATGCAATAAAACTGTTATGATGAAATATAGATACTACTACTACTACTACTACTACAGCCACAATGTGCTACCATTTTATAGATTAACGACTATATGAATTATATGAATAGTGTCGCATTTCACACATCTAGGGTATTCCATTGACAATAGCTTCCAAATAACTATTTCAGTTGTTTTGTAGTGGCCCTACCTGCCCTACATATATTGGTTAGTCTATCCATTCCCGTATTCTTAGCTTATTCGCCTTCAGTCTAAAATTCCTTTATTATAATTTACTGAAGTTATAAAAGTGATTTTTTTTTCAACATATTGATATACCAAGGTGCCCTTTTTGACAAATTCATAACTTAAAAAAAACTTCGCCGTATAAAATAGTGATATAAATAGTGAGCCAAATGTATAAAGTTTAAAAAACCTTTTTGTTATTCTGCTGCATTGACTTGTAATGGTCCCTAAATAGGCCTGAACTAGCTTTAAATGATCCTGAATAGGCCCCGAAATGATCCGGAGCTAGTTCCGAAATAGTCCAGTAAAGGCCACGAAACGGTCAAAGAATTGTGACCTCGTCCTGAAATGATCTTGAACAAATCTTAAAACGGTATCTAAATTGCCCTATTAGTCCCAAAATAATCCGAAGTAGCCCCAAAATGGTCCTACAATAAGTCGAAATGGACCTGAACTAGTTCCAAAATTATTCTAAACTAGGCCCGAAATGTCCCTGAAATAGTCCTGAACTAGTACCGAAATGGACCAGAATTAGGCCTAACATTGTCCTCAAATAACTTCATAATAAGAAATAGCAGCGTGAATACGCCAAATAAATATTTTAAAATTTTGTATAGGTGTTTTACTTTGAAGTCCAAGTGCACGTCCTCCGCTAATACTATTGAGAGCAAACTAAGCGGTAGTCAGATCAATATTATTAACATTTTATGAAAAAGTGCCACTCTTATACATGTATAATCACCTGTAATGCAAAAGGTCATAACTAACAACATTGGGTATGCAAAAAAAATAGTTCAGGTGACGTTATGTATGCATGTAAATGTAAATGTTCTTATCTGCGTAGTATGTATGTATGTATGTAAATGCATACATATATAAGCATGCAGATAAAAGTCTTCATGTTAACTACTGACATTAAATGTAACGGGTGATTTTTTTGAGGTTAGGATTTTCATGCATTAGTATTTGACAGATCACGTGGGATTTCAGACATGGTGTCAAAGAGAAAGATGCTCAGTATGCTTTGACATTTCATCATGAATAGACTTACTAACGAGCAACGCTTGCAAATCATTGAATTTTATTACCAAAATCAGTGTTCGGTTCGAAATGTCGAAAATCCGCTTTTTTATCGACAAATTTTGTTCAGCGATGAGGCTCATTTCTGGTTGAATGGCTTCGTAAATAAGCAAAATTGCCGCATTTGGAGTGAAGAGCAACCAGAAGCCGTTCAAGAACTGCCCATGCATCCCGAAAAATGCACTGTTTGGTGTGGTTTGTACGCTGGTGGAATCATTGGACCGTATTTTTTCAAAGATGCTGTTGGACGCAACGTTACGGTGAATGGCGATCGCTATCGTTCGATGCTAACAAACTTTTTGTTGCCAAAAATGGAAGAACTGAACTTGGTTGACATGTGGTTTCAACAAGATGGCGCTACATGCCACACAGCTCGCGATTCTATGGCCATTTTGAGGGAAAACTTCGGAGAACAATTCATCTCAAGAAATGGACCGGTAAGTTGGCCACCAAGATCATGCGATTTGACGCCTTTAGACTATTTTTTGTGGGGCTACGTCAAGTCTAAAGTCTACAGAAATAAGCCAGCAACTATTCCAGCTTTGGAAGACAACATTTCCGAAGAAATTCGGGCTATTCCGGCCGAAATGCTCGAAAAAGTTGCCCAAAATTGGACTTTCCCAATGGACCACGTAAGACGCAGCCGCGGTCAACATTTAAATGAAATTATCTTCAAAAAGTAAATGTCATGGACCAATCTAACGTTTCAAATAAAGAACCGATGAGATTTTGCAAATTTTATGCGTTTTTTTTTAAAAAAAAGGTATCAAGCTCTTAAAAAATCACCCGTTATTATGTCCATCCTTACTAATATTATAAATTTGAAAGTGAGTTTGTTTGTTTGTTCCGCTTTCACGCTTTAACTACTCAACCAATCCTCATGAAATTTTTACACTGGTGTCCTTTAGCTCAACTTAAAATATAGGGTAGATTTAATCTCGATTAGACGAGGGGGCGTGGCACCTCCCCATACAAACGCATTTTTTACATGTTTAAAAATTCAAATTCAACTTGAATTATAGGAATTAGGTAATTTGAATACATATGTATGTATCACAATATGAGTGTCAGACGAAAGAGTTTTAAAAAGGTTGCCAACTATTTAAAATTTAAATTCAAACTATTCAATAATAGCAATGAATTATTACAATAAGGGTATCCATCGAAATGGTTTTGAAAGGGCTTCATCTCTAAACTACATGTAAGTCAGAAAAAGTATCACAAGAGAGAGGTTTAAGAAAGTCTTAGTTTGAAAATATTTTGAAAATGGTTAAAAAAATTTTAAATCTTCTGTCTACCGGCATAGTTTAAGTATGTTGAGTGATATTGAAAATACACAGAATGTATCACGCAGAAATATCATGCACACAGGGAAGCGGGTGAGGGCGATCTAGTATACACATAAATGTACATTAGGGTGGTCCGAAAATACACGTGAAAAAGTAAAGTCGGAATTTTTATGCTCTCACCCCCTAGGATTGTTTTATACCGAAAAAAATTATACCCCTATTTTTATACCCGAGCGCACTTGTGCACAAGGGTATATTAATTTTGTTCACATAACGGTTGTTTTTAACAGCCAAAACGAATCGAGATAGATATAGACAAATGTATACATAAATGCTCAGAATGAATAGAGAAATCGATTAAGCCATGTCTGTTTGTCCGTCTGTCCGTCCGTCCGTGTACACGATAACTCGAGCAAAAATTGAGATATCTCAAAGAAATTTCGTATGTAGGTTTCCGTTAATCCAAGGTAGGTTGGTATTGAAAATGGGCGAAATCGGACTGTAACCACGCCCACTTCCCATATAACGGTAATTTCCAGAAATACGAAAACTGCGATATTTTAGGAACTACTAAAGATAATTCACTCAAAATTGATATTTACAATAACTTTCAGACGAAAAATAAGAATATTATAAATTTTTGGAAAATAGGCGTAGCTACGCACACTTATGGTTATATGTGTATATCTTGGTAACGGCTACACCAATTTCTTCCAAGCTTGGCAGAGCTGTTTGCCTTAATACAGCATACTAAATGATTGAAAATTTTAAAAATCGGACAATAACCACGCTCACATCCCATATAACGGTAATTTTCGGAAATAAGAAAACTGCGATATTTTAGTAACTACTGAAAATTATTCACTCAAAATTGATATTTACAACAACTTTTAGACAAAAAAAAAGAATATTATAAATTTTTGGAAAATGGGCGTAGCTACGCACACTTATGGTTATATGTGTATATCTTGGTAACGGCTACACCAATTTCTTCCAAACTTGGCACAGCTGTTGGCCTTGATACAGCATACTAAATGACTGAAAATTTTAAAAATCGGACAATAACCACGCCCACATCCCATATAACGGTAATTTAGAGAAATACAAAATCTTCGATAAATCAGTAAATATAAAAGCTAATTTATTCAAAATTTACGCTTGCAACAATTCTTTACCAAGAAATACGTTTATGGTAAGATTTTGGAAAAATGGGCGTGGCACCGCCCACTTATGATCACATATATGTATATCGGTAACCGTTCTACCAATTTGTACCAAACTCGGTATTTTTATTGTGCCTGCCACATAAAAGCAAAACGTTGAAAATTATTGAAATCGGCCTAAAATTACGGCCGCTTTTCATATAACGGTAAATTTCAGAAATGCTTGAAACTGCAATATTTCGAAATTTAAGGACGCTAATTTACTCAAAATTGATACACCATCTATCGGTTGCTTTCGGAAAGGTGAAAACACATATATTTAATACTTGCGCCGGGTATTTAATGTTCGGCTCTACCCGAACTTAGACTTTCTTACTTCTTTATTTTAAAATCAAAAAATATTTAGAGGTCGCTCAAAGCGCCCAAAGTTTTCCATGTATTTTGTATGGGGAAAAAACAACTTTTCGTAGAAATGGTATAGAATTCTTAAAAATCAATATTTTTCTATCGGATAACTCTGTTTCTCTGCAGCAGATTCCCAATAATAATACTCAATTATTTATTTAGCCATTTTCTCATCGCAACTATAGTTTATAGGTCCGCCAAAAAACCAAAAAAACCCTGAAAGTTTCAATGGAGGACCAATAAAAAATCGTTAGTATTAAAACATGGTTAAGTAAACAATTGGGTATTTTTATTGAAAGACTCCTGCAGATAACCAGAGTTTTCCGATCGAAAAATATTGATTTTCAATAATTCCATACCATTTACACGTAAAGTTTTTTTTTTTTTTCATATAAAAATACATGGCAAACCTAGAGCGCTTTGAGCGACCTCTAAATATTTTTTGATTTCAAAATAAAAAAATAGGGGTATACTGTTTCGATATAGAACAATCCTAGAGGGTGAGAGCATTACAATTCTGACTTTACTGTTTTTGGACCACCCTAATGTGCATGCATTATTTATACTACAAATCGTATTTGATTCATTAAATGTGATAAGTATGTGGGGTTAGAAAGAGTTTATGTGAATTAAGATAATGATGTATGTATATGTATATGTAGGTATGTATATTAGGGTGGTTCAAAAAAAAGTATACCTCTATTTTTTTTGAAATCAAAAAAATATTTAGAGGTCGCTAAAAGCACTCCAGTATTCCACGTATTTTATTTAGGAAAAAACAAGTTTTTGTAGAAATGGAATAGAATTCTTTTAAATCAATATTTTTCGACCGGAAAACTTTGCTTCTCAGGAACCTACCAATAATAATTTTTTTTCATTTATTTTACCAATTTTTAATGCCAGCCATTTTCTATGGGTCCCTATTGCATTTTTTTGAGGTTTTAAAGGGTCCTATAAAAATTGTTAATCAAAGAAAATGGTTAATTAAACAATTGGGTATTGTTACTGAAAGTGTCCTGAAGGGAAAACAAGTTTTCCGAGCGAAAAATATTGATTTTCAAGAAGTCTAAACCATTTCTACGAAAAACCTGTTTTTTTTTTTCGCCATATAAAATACATGGAAAACTTTGAGCGAGCTTTAAATATTTTTTGATTTCAAGATAAAAAATAGGGGTATAAAATTTTCGCTATAGAACTATTGTAAGGGGTGAGAGCATTAAAATTCCTACTTTATTTGCTTTGGACCACCCTAATATGCATAAATAAGTATGTACATACATAAGTGTGTATTTAGTTGTGCAAGGAGATTGGCTTGGTCTTTGTGCTATGTATTGTAAATATATGGAAAGCGACTAAATAAATATTTATGTATGTGCATAGAGATGTGCGCATGTGTATTCAGAAAGGATAAATTTAAATTTAAATTTAAAAAGTATTACACGTACATTCATCGTCGCTTAGGTGGTAGTATGTTGTGGCGAAATATGACGGCGTTGCGTGTGGCGTTATGGGTGGTTGCGCTTCCGCTGAAGTTGTTGCATCCAAAGCAGCAGCAGCAGCGGCAACAGCGGCTGATTTGCCCGTACCGTGCCCGCCAACGACGCCACCGATTCCAACGCCGCCACTGACAACACCGATACCACCGCTGCCACCGCCGACACCAACGCCGCTGATACTGCTGACGCCGATGCCGCCGCTGCTACCATTACTACTACCGACACCAACACCCAAACATGGTAGGTTTCTCATCGCAATTACATTGTCTATAAGAAAAGAATAGAAGAAGAAAACATTTGTGTCAGTTGAAAAAATTTTGTGATACATTTTTTTCTTTGTTTTTTAATTTTTTGGTATGATTTTCATCATTTTTATATAACTACTAGCTTATACCCGCGGGATCCACCCCACGTTTTTATACAAATATGAAAAATAATTTAATGATGTTATATTTTATTTCTGTGCCCATTTTGTTATAGCCCTATATTTTTTATTCGGCCGTTTAAAACTATGCAATTATAAAATCTCGTCTGCACGCTAGGCATACGAAAGACATGTCTAGCGTGCAGACGAGATTACCTTAAAATGGTTCCAGGGATACGTCACGTGAACGTGTAACCTTCTGAGAGGTGCCGCGGGGGGTTCTAATATTTCTTACTCAAATCTGGCCTTGATAAAATACCACTTCACAGTACTGTAGCTAAATACCTCAAAGGGTATGTATGCATCATGAGAGCTTTAGATTATATGGCCGAAGCCGGCTCTCATTTTCCATTAAGTGAAATTTTTTCTGTCAGTACGGCACTTATAAAATAAGTCTCCATAACAAATATAAACTACTTCCAGAGATGTTATATCCTTCCAGAGATATGTATTAAACAAGTTTTAGTATGTACGGGAGGCGACATGCCTCCTTTTTTAATAACTCACATTTTTTCCATGAGCAATTGATAAATTTTGTATACACAACTCCATACCAAGTTACAGTATTCTTCCACAAACACTTCCAGGGATATGTGGCAATTTGTACGGGAAGTGCTACGCCCATTTTTTTTATAACCCTGATTTGCTTCCATGAGTTTGGAATTCATTTTATATACCCCAGTTCCAAGTCCCAGTACTCTACCATGAACACCTCTAGAACTAACTATGCAGTATAAAATAGTAAATTTGTACGGGAGGTACCACGCCCCCTTTTCGAATAACTCAAATTTTTCTTGATGAGTATGGAACTATTTTTGTAGGTCATGAGCTATCTATGTACAAATTTTCATGCACATCCGTTCAGTCGTTTCCGCATATTAATTTGATTTACCTTTCTGAACAGGTGGATTTCAGCGATGCTGCTCCAGCTCCCGCCGGATCCACGAAAAACCTCCCGGCTATGGAAGCCAGTACTGTAGCTTCATCTGCCATCGGAGCCACTAAGGTTACCTCAGTGAGGGAACCCACCAATACTGCTCCCAATGTGACCGGAGCCCCCAATGTTGTCCCAGCCAGGGAACCAAGCAACGTAACCCCTACTGGCACTGGAACCGTCAAGAAGGAATGCTAAAGAATGCTAAAGGAACGTGATACGCAGTTCGCAATGATGAAAGTGGCGATCCAAGGTAACGGTAATAAAGGTATCAGCGCTGCCGCGATACACAGCGACGTCGCAGCGCAGCCGTCGCCTACGTTGCCGTCGAAGCAACCGCTATTCACGCAGCCGGTAACGGTACAGCTACCGTGTACATATCAGCCAACATGCCATCAGACGCAGTATCACATCTACACCACATTATATGAATGTTGCCTCAACTGTTCCTGTTGTTGAGCCAATTTCCAACCGTTCGTCTCACGTCCCCTTCCAGTCCGCTTCTGCCTACACGGGTTATGGGAGCATGCAGTTCTTGCCACAAAAGTCTAAGATGTTAAGCAAGATTATGGATTTGTCAGAATTTGGTGGAAAGGCCTGACTTATATTCCACACAGCGTTCGTTGAGTCAACAGCAGCCTATGGGAAAAACCAGAGGCTACGGAAGTGCTTGAAAAGCGAGGCAGGCGAAGTGGTGAAATCGCTGCTCATTCATCCCAGCCACTTCAGCTGCATCATCGATAAGTTACAGTTCAGGCTTGGCCAGCCGGAGCAGCTCATACGCAGCCAGTTGGCTCAAGTGCGCGAGATTGCTCCCATTTCCGAAAATGCGATCGGGAAACTGATTCCATTCGCCACGAAGGTGAAGAACATTTGCGCATTTCTTCAGTCTGCCAATGGTGAATATAAACTTTCTAACCCGACTCTTCTCGACGAGCTCATTGGAAAATTGCCAGTGAGTAAGCGGATTGAATGGGGTACCTTTGCATCTACAATCAAGCCTCGGGCCACTGTGTTGCACTTTAGCGATTGAGTCAGTTCACTTGCCAACGTGATATGCATCGTTTATGACGAGGAGCGCGGACGATATTCGAAGCGTAGAGTGGTCCTACATGTAGATAAAAAGCAGCATTCACGAAGATGCCCAATCTGTCAGGGTGCTCACACCGCTATTGAGTGCAAACGTTTTATAGAGTCAACAGTAGCAGACCGATCGAAGGAAGCAAAATCACGTCGCTTATGTTTCGCCTGCCTGCAAGCCGATCACTCGACACGTGATTGCCATCGAAGGAAACCATGCTCCATCAATGGGTGCCCTCGAATGCACAACAAATTGCTTCATGAGGTTTCAGGCAGTATGAATATCTCACATCCAGAACCAGCACCGTGTAGCAATGGGGGTGAAGCACTATCGCAGCGTGCGGCACGGCAACAGCACAGCAGTAGGCATACGCCACCGCAACAAGTACCTCAATGCCAGCATTCATCGAGTGACACAGAAGCTGCAGTTCTAAGCTGCTCCACTAACGCATTTGAAGGTAAGCTGTTGTTTCGTATACTACTTGTCACTTTATATGGAAAGCATAAGAGCATCGACACATACGCAAATATGTTATTGGTGCATGTCAACATGCGTGCTTACACATAAAGTACAAATATACGATTCCTCGACATACTTATTTACATACATATATACATATACATATACATTGGTGAAACTGTTCGTCACTTGACAGTGCTGCCAGAAGTTAGTGTTCGATCGCGATTATTTGTTTAGCGAAGACAAAAACCTCGGGTGTTAAGCTAAACCCGCGTGCACACGAGCAATGCGAAGATGGATGGAACTGTTTATAGTGATCAAAATGGTGAAAATGCATTTCGGAAAAGCTCTCTGGTGAATCGATCGCCGCAAAAAGCTGCTAATAGGATGGTAAAAGCGTTCTTCCAGTCAAGTGACGTTGATGCGGCCGTAAAATCGCCCACCATTGAAAATGCTCAGCTTCTGATAGAAAATTGCGCTGATCCGCTGTCCGCCCTTGGCGGTAAAATAGACAAGTTAATCACGTTGACACACGACAAGCGCGCTATTAATATGCAAACGAGGGTAATAATGCATGCCATAAAGCTCCTTTACGCGAAGGTATCCGAGGCGATCCAACAGAAAACAGTTGGCACTCAAGAGTTTGCTCATTCTCCCGAGAAGAATCAGCAAAAACCTGTTGACACGCAAGAACCTGCTCATATACCCGAGAAGATTCCAGGGAAACGCGGTAGACCTCAAGGTAGCGATGCGCTCCCGCAAGCAAAGCGAAATAAAGATGCTGCTTTGCCTGCGACAGAAGAGCCAGCCGTTGGTCCTCCAACGGCACTGAACCGAAGCGTGCTAATCCTGAATGGACTATCGTGAAGAAGCGCCCGCGAATAAAACCAAAACCGGACGCAATCGTTATAAAATCGAATTCCAAAGACGTGAAATCATACGCTGTTATCCTCAAGCAGATCAAGTCTAGTTCACAGCTAGCCGAGCTTGGCAGATCTGTGAAAGGCATCCGCAAGACTAACAACGGGGATTTGCTATTAGAATTAAAGAAAACCGGAGTTGAAGAGAAGCAAAAGTTCCAGACGGACGTCAAGCGAGTACTTGGAGAATCGGCCGAGTTTAAAACCCTTTCACATATGATGCAGCTGGAGATCAAATACTTCGACGGCATTACAACGAAAGACGAGATTTTCGACGCTCTCTCGAACTTGGATTCGCGCTACAAGGATATCAAGCTGCAGTTCATTAGAGCGGCCTACGGAGGAACACAAACTGCTACAGTCCTCGCTCCCGTAGAGATCGCAACTTCCATCCTAAGTGTGGGATTAGTTCGTATTGGTTGGGTAAACTGCCGTATACGTCTAAGCATGGAACCCAAGCGCTGTTTCCGCTGTATGGAGTTCGGGCACATCTCCAAAAACTGCACAAGTAACTTCGACTGCAGTAGCAATTGCTTTAAGTGTGGGGAAAGTGGTCATATGGCTAAAAAGTGCACCAACGCATACTGCTGCATTATATGCAAGCGAAAAGGGATGTGTGACGTCTCGCACTCAACAGGGGGAAAAAGATGCCCAGTGTATGTCGAGGCTCTAGCGGTTAAAAAGAAAAAATGAAGTTTATACAGCTGAACCTGAACCACTGCCAAGCAGCCCAAAATCTTCTCGACCAGACCGTGCGGGAAATGAGGATCGACGTCGCTATTTTGAGTGAGCTGTATAAGTTAGGCGCAGGCGTCAGATGGGCACAAGACACCAGCCATAAGGCGGCGATTTGGAGCTGCGGGGTGAAGGCTCCGCAGGTGAAGTTGGTCCACTCAGCCACCGGTTTCATTTGTGCAAGGGTTGGCGAGTTTCATGTATATAGTTGCTATATACCACCTTTTAGAGTTTACAAGAATCATGGACAACCTTGTAGCTCACGCAAGAGGTAAAAGCAAGGTAATAATAGGCGGTGATTTTAACGAATGGGCGATCGACTGGGGCTGCCGTCGTACCAACGGTAAAGGAAGAGCGTTGCTGGAAGCCTTGGCCGCTACTGATTTTGTACTGTTAAATAGCGGTAATTGACTTTACATTCGCACACAGCGGAATTGCGCAAGGTACAAACTGGCGGGTGAGCCAACATTACACCTTTAGCGACTATTTTGCAATTATTTTCGAGTTAGAAACACGCCGACGACAGCATAGCACAAGACCTCGTATCCCTGGCTTGAAAGTAAACACGTTCGACAAACACCTATTCCTCGAAGTTCTGAGTCCCTTGCAGCAACACACAGCAACTAAAGCAGCCGCAGACGGGGTTGGCGAGCTCATGCATATGATACGAAGAGCGTGTAATACCTCCATGGCAAGGAAGTCCGGGTAAATTCACCAGCAACCTTGTCACTGGTGGAATGATTCGATTGCAGACCTCCGGACCGAGTGTCACAAAGCGAGGCGAAGGGCACAAAGAGCACATGAAACGCCACAACAGCTCTCCTGCCGCCTCATCTATGCAGACAAGCGGAAAAAGCTAAAAATGGCAATACGAGACAGTAAACGTGAATCCTTCCTATCACTGTGCGATGAAGCTGAAAGGCAACCGTGGGGTACTGCCTATAAAATAGTTTTTAAGCAGCTGAAATCCCAAAATGAATCACCGACCTCGGCAACTCTTCTAAACAAGATTGTGACCACCCTGTTCCTAGTGCATAGTCCTCTTCAAAATGCGTTCGGCATTGGCACCCGAAATAACGGCAGCATCCCCGATGTCACCCCTGAGGAAGTACTTGAGGCAGCTGCAAAAATCGGCGTGAAAAAAGCGCCAGGACCTGATTCTATTCCAAACCTTGAGCTCAAAACCACAATGCTCCACTATCCACGAGCTTTTGCTACAGTTTATGACTCCTGCATCAAGCAAAGCATATTCCCAGCATGCTGGAAGCGCCAGCGTTTAGTTCTCCTGCCAAAAGCCAAAAGCCAACAAGCCCCCAGACGATCCCTCTGCGTACCGGCCACATAGTTAACAATCGTATATCTGCAGCCGTAGAAGCGTCTGGTGGCCTATCCCCGTACCAGTTCCGGTTCCGTAAGGGATGTTTCACAATCTATGCAGCAAACGTCGTCAAGAACATCGCAGCGAGGGCAATAGAAGGAAAGCGGTGGAAGGGCGGCAGCATTGAGTACTGCCTAATAGTTACACTAGATGTTAAAAATGCATTCAACACCGCAAATTGGCAAAAAATACTGTGTGCGCTACGGAAATTTAACGTCCCAGAGTATTTGATAGGGCTGATCACCAACTACTTCCAAAATAGGATTCTGATATGCGACACGCAAACTGGCCTGATAGAATACACAGTTTCAGGCGGTGCCCCTCAGGGATCGGTACTGGTACGTCATGTATGATGCCGTCCTGCGCTTGCATGTTCCCGCGGAAGCGAGGATAATCGGGTTCGCAGACGACGTTGCCGTAGTAGTTGTTGCCAAACATTTATCCGAGGTAGAACGATGTGCGGAAGTAACCGTTGCTGCCATCGTTGATTGGCTTACATCGATGGGCCTTGCCCTGGCCGAGCAGAAAACATAGCTTCTTCTAATAAGCAGACGGAAAGTCAGAGAGCAGGCAGAAATAAGGGTAAAGGATTCACTGTACAGTCGAAACCCTCGCTCAAGTACCTGGGTATCAAATTCAACTCGAGACTGAAGTTTAAGGACCACTTGGACTACGTTTGCGAAAAAGCAGCGTCCACCCAAGGAGCACTCTCAAGATTTATGCTCAACGCAAGAGGTCCAAGACATGACGTAAGGAAGTTGCTAGCTGGTGTTCTCAAGTCCGTTATTCTCTACGGGTCGGAGGTTTGGGCAACTGCATGCGACGCGCCGTCGTACATAAAGGGAATATGATCAGTGTATGGACTTTGCGCACTAAGAGTCTGCTCGGCTTTCCGTACGGAGTCGGAAGATGCAGCGCTGGTCATCTCAGGGCTGCATCCTATCGAACTCTTGGCCCAAGAAACGTCCACGGCGAGCCCCACGGAAAGTGCTGGAAATCGCTAGCGAGGCGTCGCACAATGGAGCAGTGGCAACACCGATGGGATCACTCCAACAGCGGTCGGTGGACGCACTGGCTTATACCGCACATAGAAAGCTGGCTGGCGAGAACACAAGGAGAAGTGGACTTCAATATCACGCAACTTTTAAGTGGCCACGGTTGCTTTAGAGCATACTTCTTCCGCTTCAAATTAGACTATGCCGAGCATTGTGAAACCTGCGGCCAAAATAGTGTGGAAGATGCAGAACATGTTGTTTTTGCATGCCCAAACTTCCAGGAGGAACGAGTTTTCCTTAGCGCTGCATTTGGAGTAAATACGACGCCAGAGAACCTGATTCCGCACATAACCGAGTCGCCACAGAAATGGCAGTCATTCCCCACTGTCGCGGCAAAGGCAGTTGCAAAGCTGAGACGACAAGAGCGTAATAGATCATCCCGAGGATAAGCTAGCACGGTGGCAGGTAGGTTGTTATGTACACGATACAGTATCTATGTACGCGACCATTTTTGGACAACTGACTTGACCTCTGAGAGGGGGGTATGGGGGGACGCATTGACAGTGGTGGTGGTTGAAGAAGCCAAAATGATGACTAACTGCGGGTAGTGCCAAGTAGATGGAACTTGTGACTGACTGTATCAGAACAGGAACGTACGATCGAGCTTAGGCTCAACCGCCCTCCGACGAAGTACTTTACGGTGGTGCCGGGGGCGATACGGTACAGCGGACATACAGGGAGTTTTAATTCGGATTAAAGTTCCACACTACGGGGTTCAGGCTTTCGATGCTTTCTCCTTGTATAAAAAAAAAAAAACATACGCATTGCTGGATGAAGGCTCCTCAGACGGAGTAGCTTGGAGTTGGGACTGCCGGGACAACAACCAACGCCTTTACATACAATGGTTTCGTGGTCGCTCAGCGCAAGTTCCTTCGATCTTCCATTAGTGGATGCGGCATGAAGAAGAAGCACACGCTTCGAAACGTGTATGCGGTGTCAAATCTACAGTTGCCTTCACAAAATTTATGCAGAGCAGACTTACACTGCGACGACAAGTGCAAACGTCAGTTGCCAGTTCAGCCATACATCGGGGTGATGCCAAAGCCTCTTATTGGTCTCGACCACTGCCACTTAGGCCTGCCGACAATACTTTGAGGATGAGAACAAATGGTCCTTTCGCCGCCAACACCGAATTGGGATGGGTGGTGTTTGGGCCAACAAGTGAACGCCTGCCAGTTACGCCTTCTTGCCTATATATCAATTCTGCGAACGATGAATCCCTGCATGACCTGGGCCCTATTGCACCAACGAATTATCATTAACATTTTAGCAAATTATCGAACTTGCGCAAAGGTTTGTGTTTCACCAATATGATAAGGAAAAGTCACTCAAATGAGTATTGATAAGTAAAATATCACTCAAAATCATAGATAAACGTTGCACCAAAATTTGAAATGCTTAGCGGATAAGTGATAAGTTATGCAAATTATATAAATTTATTAGCATTTCGTTGCACCAAAAATTTGTATTTATCACTTATCATCTTTCATTTTTCTAACTTTAGCATTATTGTGCTAAAAGTAATTTTACCTATTATACAAGTGATAAGTTACATTTATGCAGTCTGAATAAATTTATTTATTGTAAAAAAATAATACAATTATACCTTAACAATCTACAAATTAAGCTCTAACACGTGATTCGATTAAATATAGACATACAAAATGCTTCGATTTTAACTATTAAATTTACCTATTAGATGAGGAAAATCCGCAAATAATAAAAGGCGTCTCATAATATAAAAAATCAGCTTCAGTTTAGATATTAATGTAGTAGAAAAATTTCGGCTATCTCGTAGCCAATTTGAAGAAATTTTATTAAAAATTGGAGCGGACCTACAATATAACAGTGATAACAATTATTATAACTCTGTACTAACTAGGTAATGGTAGCCAATATCATCGAATTGGACAAATGCATGGGGTTCACATATTAGCGATATGTACAGTAATCCATCCAGTGGCAAATTCTCTGATAAACAAATTGATGTATGAAACGATTTGTTGGCCGGAGTTAAAGAAAAATATCGCCACACAATTTAGTATGATAAATATAGACACCCCTAAGGCTACGGAGTTAACAGGTACCGAAATCATTCAATTAATGCAATGTTGTTTTTGCGCTTTTGTTATTGCAGTATTTTGGAAAGGTCCAAATAAATAATTCTTAAATGTAGAAAAACATAGCTATTTATATAAACATACGTATGATTGCGGTGACCATCTCCTGTATTATATGGGACAGTCCTCTTTTTTGACCCATTGTCCTGGTAATTTATTTATTTTATACGGGACGCCAAATGTTCCGTATTTCTTTTAGTGCCCTGTATTTGTCCCGTATTCGGTGTTTCGAAGCCTTAACAGCTCATTAAAATGGCATCATAGGCAGGCGAGTTTTAAGTGATGTTGGTAAATGATCGTAATTTTCTCCATAAACAGTTATTATTTTCTAATCTGAATACCTGTGATTCGAACCGAGGAATACATACAGTGACCAAAATAGAAATTAGGACTCGACATTTTGGCTACTTTTCCTTAGTTCATTTAATGTTTGTTGTTTATTTTATGAAAGTAAAGCTCTTTTCCTAACAATAACCATATAATACCAAATTTCCAACTTTGTGCAAAACTATAAAAATTAATTCTGCAATGTTTCACCAAAATTTCCAACTTTTTAATTAGAATCTTCAGAAAAAAATTTGGTTTGCAGTTTTGTAACTCATTCAAATTGAGTATAATAAAGTGCGAGTGGAAAGTGCTGCTCATTTGCTTCTCTTTCAAAAAAAAGGCGAACATACTTACACCGTCAACAAAAAAACTGCCAAAAATTAATGGTAAGCCTTAGCGACTTAAAATTGCTTGCTTGTTCTACTAAAATTTAACGATTTTTTTACAAATTTTACGGGGTAAAGATCTCGAGAAAATTATCCTACAAATTTGTGGTGTTACTAAAAGGATACTGTTTCACGGCTAATACATCTAGGATCATTGAACAAGGCTTTAAGATGTGTAAGCTGTAGTGGAAAAATTTGCAAAATTATATTTTGTCCCGTATTCGGCTCCCATAAATATGGTCACCGTACATATGATAGTCAAGACGGACTTATTTTTCCTTAATAATTTTTAAGCCAGCCAATTTATTGGCTTTGCTTTGTGCGCGCGACATAGTAAGAAAAAAAGAGAAATTTAAAATGTTTATCAAATCGCACATGGGCTTGCTAAGCTTTCGTTTTCCATTGGGAAACGGTAATCATTTTAGCTAAGCACATTATTGGAAAAGTTCTCTATTTGAAAAGCAAAAGAATTTGGCTGTGCAATGCTTATCAAATCGACTTATCCAAAAAACTTGTCAGTTACTCATTTTTTGATAAGTTGATAAGTTTTTTTTGATAAGCAAAAAGTGCAACACTTATCAACTTTACTTTTCAATAAACAGGCTTATCCAAAAGTTGTAAAGTGATAAGTCATTGGTACAATTGGGCCCTGGTTGCTGCACGACTTTGCTGTCGAAAATTTCGGGGTGCGCTCATCCCCAGCAATCGACAGCGCAGCTGACAGTCGTGCTAAGTCTATTTTAGATTCGGTCACACGTCACGTTGATGCTAGATTCCAAACAGATCTTATCTGGAAGCGAGATGACTTCTATCTGCCTAATAGTTACTTCATGGCGCTATCGAGACTGGTGGGTATCGAGAGGCGCATGAGCCGAGACGCAGGCTTCGCAGCAGCTTACAAAGCAACGATGGACTCCTATATTGCAAAGCGGTATGCATGAAAGCTCGACCCATCGGCAGCCTCAGTGGTAAGGCCTCACACTTGGTGACATCGAAGATACGTATGGTGTTCGACGCGGCACCTGAGGTCAACGGCGTCTCTTTAAACTCCATGCTGCTGAAGGGTCCGCAAGAGTATCGGCCTCTGCCGTTGATTCTCTTCAAAGCAGTCGGAGTATCTGGGGGCATTAAGGAAATGTTTCACCAGGTGTTGATGCAACTTGAAGACAGGTGCGCCCAACGATTTCTTTGGCGCAACGGCGATAGTGGTAGACAACCGGACGTATACGAGATGTGCGTTATGACATTTGGCGCTGCTTGCTCGCCATGTGCAGCGCACTATGTCAAAACTAAAAACGCGCTCGAGCATCGCATTAACGCTACAATCCGGGCGATGCAATCAATATTGGCCTACCACTACGTCGACGACTTTGTTGATGCTTTTGACTCGCCTCTTCATGGCGCAAGAAGCTCGATACATTCAGCTGGACGCCGGTTTAAATCTCTGGAATTTCGCTCCAAAGTTTGCCAGACTTAGTTGCAGCTTTGGGGGGCGCAGAAGACACGAAATTGATTCTAGAAAAGAAAGTCTGGCGACTGAGAAGGTCCTCGGTCTACATTGGCAGCCGTCAACAGATAAATTTCAATTTAATTTGCATTTTAACAAAGTTTACCCTCCAGTAGTGAACAGTGGCAAACGCCCAACCAAACGTAAACTACTTAGCGTGGTTATGTCAGTTATTGACCCACTGGGTTTTCTAAGCCACTTCATTATCAGCACTAAGTTAATTATGAGGGAGGTGTGGAGGCGAAATACGCGCTAGGACGAACCATTGCCAAGCGACATCGCAACTGTTTTGGAACGATGGCGCAAACAATTATTAACCGTCGCCGAATACGTTATTCCCAGGTTCTACTTTTGCAATGGTAAGCCCAAAGATTTTCAACTCCACATTTTTGTGGACGCCAGCGAGGACGCGTTCGCCGCCGTCGCCTACTGGAGGGTAGTCAACTATGAGAACGAGGTGAGTGTTAGTTTCGTATGCGCGAAGACTAAGTGCGCTCCGCTGGAACCGCTCACTATACCGCGTGCAATTCGTGAAGAGCACTCCGTCGTCGTAAATGATTGCCTTATTTGGAGCGACTCTTCAACTGTGATGAAATGGATTCGCAGTGAGCACCGACGATACAAGCCCTTCGTACAGCACCGAGTGGCTGAAATACTAGTATCTACCAGCATCTCTGACTGGAGGATACCCATCGCGGAGAACGTCGCCGACGAATCCACACGTTTCAGCAGCCAAGTCGACTTTACCCCAACTGCCCGCTGGATTCAGGGTCCACCATTTCTACGCCAAGCAGAGCGGTACTGGCCCACTGCTGAGGTCAGCGTCACTCAACAGGGAGAACTGGAAGAGGACCTGCGACCAAAATATACCATGGTCATCGTGAGTAGTCGCCTTTTGGATTTTGGTCATTTTTCTACATTCAACAGATTGGTGAGAACGGTAGCCGCCATCCTAACTCAGCCAAACGTCGCTATGGCCTGACAGCACCTGACGTTGAAACAGCGAAGCTACTCATATGCCGCCTTGTACAGAAGCATTTTGGACCCGAGATTGAGCGTATTACGAAAGTCCGAGAAGTCGCACACAACAGCTCATAACGTAAGCTATCTCCGTATGTTGACGAGAAAGGTACGCTTCGTGTTTGTGGACGCATTGACACAGCTAGCTGGCTTCCGGTGAGTGCGAGACGTCCCATCATTTTGCCGTCCAAGTACCCTTTCACCAAGCTGGTCGTAGCCCACAACAACAACCTAATGCGCCATCAGAACATAGAAGCCACAATTTGCACAATCCGCCAGACTTACTGGGTACTTTGCTTACGAACTGTGCTACGGAGCGTGATTTCCGGCTGCCAAGTATGTAGCCTCAGCAAAGCCGCTCCAGTCGCGCCGCTTATGGGGCCCCTGCCAATCGATAGGCTTACCGCGTATGTGAGGCCATTCAGCTACACGGGACTGGATTATTTCGGGCAGCTAACAGTAACCCTTCGTAGGAATACCGAAAAGAGATGAGTGGCGATCTTCACCTGTCTCACTGTGCGCGCCGTGCACTTGAAGCTCGCGCATGACCTGAGCACAGATTCGTGCATAATAGCTATCCGCAATTTTATCAATCGGCGCGGGGTGCCTATGCCCATTAGGTCTGACAACGGCAAGAATATTGTCGGGGCCGACAACGAAGCCAAACGTTTCAAGGAGATTTTCGATTGTCAGCGCGTGCAGGGTGAACTAACGCAGAAAGGTGTCGAGTGGGTGTTCAACGCGCCGTGCAATCCAACCTAAGTAGGCGCCTGGGAAAGGATGGTGCAGTCTATCAAGCGAGTACTGCGTCGCACCCTCAAGTAAGTAGCGCCACGCGAACATACGCTCAACTGTTTCCTGATCGAGGCTGAAAATGTCGTCAATTCGCGCCCACTTACTCACTTGCCAATTTCGGTTGACCAGGAGCAGCCGCTAACACCCAACGATTTTTTGTTAGAATACGCTAACACAGTGCAAACTCCAGTTGCAGCTGATGTACTAGAAGGTACGCGTGTCTTGCGTCAACAGTGACGTATTTCCCGACAATTAAGGGATCACTTCTGGAAGGGTTGGGTATCAGAATATTTGCCTACATTAACTAGGCGAGTCAAATGGTGCGAAAGGCCAACGCCAGGGGGGTGATCTCGTCGTTATTTGCGATCCCAATGTGCCGCGTAGAGAATGGGTTCGCGGGAAAGTGGAGAAGCTGCATCCTGGACGAGATGGCGAAATTAGGCGAGTAGATATCCAAACCTCCACCGGCATCAAGCAGCGTGATGTTTCCAAGGCTGCCGTCTTGGATGTTGAAGTGGGTGAATCGGACCGATCCACGGTGGCGGGGATGTCACCGCACGCTCCCTTTATGGGTAAATAATGGATGGAAACTACGTTTACACATCTTTAGTAAAATGCACATCTGCAGCTATTAGACCATAATTTCTTGAGTATTCTTTGCAATTGTTCGTGTAAAAATTACTGCAGTGCGCCATTCTCCTTTGCTCTTTGTATGCATATTCGCTTGAGCCTTCGTGTAAAATCGTTTGCGCAATAGAGATAAAAGGTTTCCACCAGCATCAGCGCGCACAAATTGCTCTCATTTTTCTTTTTCATTTGCTTCGGCTTTGCTGTTGTTGTGAGAATTTTAAAAGCCAACAGCAAAGCGAAAGTAAAAACAAAAAAATTAAACTGTACTGTCGATTTGCTGCCAAGATAGTAGCAGCTCGACAGTAAAGCGACAGCAGTACGAAGAAAAAATACAATTCGACTGTTGCTGTGTTGTGAAGACATTCACAGCACGAACGCAAATCAACAGCAAAAGGAATTTCGGCTGTTGCTGTGCTGTGAAGTTCGTCGCAGATTTCTGAACAGTTCTCAACCACTGCCATTTGTAAATATGTATGTATGTAAACATATACTCATGTCTTTCATCACACAAATACATACATATGTATGCATGTAGATATTAACTTGCAAAGCCTATACTTAAATATACAAGCTAAGATAACTTTTCATATCGACTATTGTTATTTAGTCGAAAATCACTTAAACATATGTATGTAATTAGTTTAGCGATATATCTTATATATAAAAATAAGTGCACGTTTTTGGTGTGACCTCATAACTTGAGAACGGCTTCACCGAATTCAACCAAATTTATGTGGCATATTCGATCTATCATGCAGATGGTTTATGCAAAGTTTTCCCGAATTCGGAAAAGGGGGCGTGACACCACCCATACTAACTAAAATATAAAAATAAGAGAACGTTTTTGTTGTGACCATATTACTTGAGAACGGCTTCACCGAATTCAACCAAGTTTATGCGGCATACTCGAGCTATCACACAGATGGTTTATGTGAAGTTTGCTTGAATTCGGAAAAGGCGCCTGTATTTTATATATAAAAATTAGTGAGTTAGCTTATAACTTGAGAACGGCTTAACCGAATTCAACCAAATTCATAAAGCATATTCGGGCCATCATGCAGATATTTTATGTGGAGTTTGCCAAAATTTGGAAAGGGCGGCGTGGCATATGTATCTTATGTATAACAAGTAAGAAAGTCTAAGTTCGGGCGGAGCCGAACATTAAATACCCGGCGCAAGTATTAAATATATGTTGTCCACCTTTCCGAAAGCTACCGCTACATGATAAGCCAGAGTCTATACATTTTAAGTAAATTAGCGTCCTTAATTTCGAAATATTGAAATTTCAAGCATTTCTGAAATTTACCGTTATATGAAAAGCGGCCTCAACTTTAGTCCGATTTCAACAATTTTCAACGGTTTGCTTTTATGTGGCGAGCACAATAACCATACCGAGCTTGGTACAAATTGCTAGAACGGTTAGCG